>NW_026020333.1:0-600000 GCF_900185275.1 Solanum verrucosum
CTATACTCTATTGCGTATATTTTTCATCGTCTATTATTATTTCTGATATTTGTTTTTTCTTTGGATTTTTAGGTAATTTACAATCTCTAGCTATATGTCCTAATTTTCCACAATTATAACAAGTACATTCCATTAGTTTTCTTTTTGGTCTATATGGTCTTTTGGTTTTGTAGTTTTTTACATAGTATCTTCTTCTTGGTTTTTTATATTTATATTTCGATCTATATATTTCTTATATCTCTTTTTATAGTATTTGTCCGTACAACCAAATTAGGGTGCCGTTTTATTTTTGCAACATGCTAAGTTTTTTCCTAGTATTTTTTCCATTTTTATTTCTTCTTTATGTTTTTCACATAGTTCTATAAACCATTGTTATAAGAATTGTATTCTAGCTCCTAAGGTATCTGTTAATCCTGCTTCATTCCAACTTTTTATTACTTTTGAAATAAAAGGTTCCGGTAATTTTGTAAAATATAATTTTCTTATTTCTTTACTTTCGTCTATGCTATATGTTCCTTTATAATAGTATTCTCTAAATGCACATGTTCATCTGTATAACACATGTTACATATTGCTAATTTTATCATTAGATTCCGGTTTATGATTTTTTCTTTATTTTGTTCTTCTACTTCTGTTGTCATACTACTAAATTCATTTCTTATAGCTATTTCTTATTTATATAATATTTCCATAGTTGTAGTAGCTATTCCACCATCAAATTTTTTATTACTTCTTAGAGTTTGTAAACTTTCATCTGATAAATTTTGTAGCCATAATTTTACTGTTCCTATAAGTGTTCTTTCTATATATCCTGGTGTTTCTGTTATTACTATTTTGTTATCTATTAATTGTTTTGATATATATCCCATCCATAATTGGATTGTTTTATTTATATCTGCTACACAGTCTAAATCTAAAAAATTATGTTGTTCAGTTATTGGTTTAGGCGTCCATTTTTTATTTAATCTTTTATCCCATATAGTTTTTTCTCTATCATATTGTCCATAGTTTTCATTATAATATTTTAGATTTAAATTTCCTAATAATAAAAAATATTTTGTTCGGATAAATCTGCGATGCTGTCCATAGATCAAATTATTACGTGGATTGGATTTCACTTGACTGTCTACGATTCCATTGCGTGGTAAAAAATAATTAGATTCTGCTAATTTTCTTTTTATTTGTATTTACCTAAAATTGTGAGTTAGATATTATTGAATTTGTTAGTTAAATTTGCAATTACTGTTACCGTTAAATGATTTTTTACAAATTTGCCTCCTTTGTTATAATACTAATATGTGACTTGATTTTTGAAGATGCGTGTAAATTAATTATGAATTAGTCATGGCACATTGGTTGTTGAGATTGAAATTTTTTAAATTTGTAGTTCATTTGATTTAATAGTAAAATATTTATTTAAAATATCTTAATATTTTTTAGTCTTTTAGGTGAGTGATAAATTTACTGAACACAAGATAATTTTCTTTGTTTGATTGAATTTAAATATATAACTAATGTAGCAATGAATTAAAATCATGTAAAAAAATTTTTATTTCAATAAAGAGCAATGGTAGTACAACTAGAATTTTAAGAGACAAAATTATGATGTTTCTCCTAGCTTGGCTATTAAACCAATAATCTTGTAATATGAAATCTCCAAAGGAATATTCATTGCCAAGACTACTTTTAAGCTTCCATTGTCTTCGAAATTTCGATTAAGTTTAACCACTTTTGACACTGCAAAAGAAAAAGGCTGGATAAAGTTAATAATCAATTTACTAGAACATTTCATGAATTCATACGTGGTAAAATTTAAATTAACCTCTGTCGTCAATTGGTCACAGTCTGCAAGAAACTTTTTGTGAAGTTCATGACGTTCTTTGATAGTAGTATAGCTAGTTGTTCTCTCCATCAATTCACTAAGCAAATCATATTCTAAGAAGATCCTTTTCCTTTTAAAATCCACTGTTTTTCCTGTTTTCTTAATCTCACTGAAAAATTGAAAATAGCATAACATGTCAAGGTGGTTATAAAAAAAAATATTAAAAAAAGAGATAAAAAGGACACCGAATAGAAACTCACCTGAGAAGCTCTTGTTTTGGAGAATTCATTGGTAAATGATATTTTGTGAAATTTATGAATAAAGAGAGTAATTGATGTACAAATGAACTGAATGTGCTTCCTACTTACAGATAGTTGTCTGCTTGTGCAATCTTACCTATCTTTAAGTTTATTCAATTGTAATACTATCCAACTACATTCTTATCCAATTGCAAGCATATATAAGAAATTATGGAATGAATATCCTCACTATGGTATGTTTATAATAGTTTCATAATGTTTTATAAAAAAATAATATTTGAATGTCACAATGTATTGGAAAGTTAATAAATTTTCTGAGATTATCATAGGGTAGAAAATGGTAAGAAATTGATTTTATTGCTCAATTTAATGAGATGAATAGAATTTGAATTTATTCTAACTAGGCTCTTGTTCTTACATAACAAATAATTAAATTATATTAATTCTTATTTAGAGGTTTATTATTTAATAGTTAATTTTCTAAATAAGGGTAACCACGTAGATTCTATGATAGTCATTTTTATTTATTTGAAAATCAAAGAATTAGATTAAAAAGATGACTTTTTCAAATAATAAACAAAAATAATTTTTGATTGTGAAATTTGCTTCCTCAATAACTTTTCGATAGTTACACAAAAATCGTGTCTTTCCTTAAAGCATGTAACAGAAAAGGTAAGTTTGATAAAGTTAAAGAATAGGGTTTCAGACATTACTCAGTTAGAAATCTTATTGTGACTAACAGAGAGTATGCAACTAATATTTTTCTAAAAAGAAAGGTAAAAAATATTTGAATTAATGTTGAATATGGTGCATAAATAGATTTAAATCAATAGCTTGGTAATAAATAATTAGTCTTCATGGGTTTCTTACTTGTATCAAGCTTTCTGCTTTATTTTCATAAAATTAACCTAGAAAATCAAAATTACCAAAACGAGAGCATTAAAATTCTTCAATTAGCAAACTAAAATCTTTGTGTATCTAAACTAGTTAGGCAAAGATAATAAATTAAATCTTTAGACAACTCTTGACAATAATGAGATCCAATATTTTCATTATTAGATGAATTAATGAGTTAGAGAAAACTGAAACAAGATAAAAAGAAATAAATATTGAACATAGTCCATTTTGAATGAGCCAAAATATAATAATTATCATTACTTTTGAATTTAAATGAACTCTCATCCATAAATAAATACTGATTATCAGGGTCTGAGCACAATATAAATGTAGAAAAGGAAAAATAATAATCAAAAGATAGTAAATGGAGGTGGAGGGTGGAGGTTTAGAAAAAATAATTGAAAGATAGCCATAAAGAAAAAAAATTCTTTTAATTTTTTAGTTCTTGCATGAATGTACTTATTTTAAAAAATCGTGATGATGTTCTTAATATGACTGATTGTAGCATATTTTAATTTTGAAGTGTACGAGAATTTGACTAGACTTTTCATTTTTTTCTTACAATTTCATAGTCGAATAGTTCGGAGTTGTTAAATATTTGATCGAGAATAAAGTTTGTATCTTTTCTAAAATATATAGACCTAAAACTACTCATGAATATAATTAAGGAATCACTTTAAATCATCATAATATTTAAGTCTCCCCATAGATAAAATTTCAACTATCTTTTTTCGGACGTTATCTTTTTTTAATTATTTGGAAGGAGGTCTAATGATTTGTTGTATCAAATTGGTGAAAACATTAATAAGGTTAAAGACATATATTTTAAATATAAGCTTGTGGTTTACTTTTCTTTTGTATGTTGTTAATCAATAATAAGAGGTACATTCAAAATTTTACCTAAGTATCAATCCTAATACTAAAAAACATTTTGTTTGGATAAATTGTGATGCTGTCCATAGATCAAATTATTTCGTGGATTAGATTTCAGTTGACTGTCTACGATTCCAATGCGTGGTGAAAATTAATTAGATTCTACTAATTTTCTTTTTATTTGTATTTACCTAAAATTATGTGTTAGATATTATTGAATTTATTAGTTAAATTTGTAATTACTGTTACCGTTAAATGATGTTTTACGAACCTGTCACTTTTGTTCTAGTACTAATATATGACTTGATTTTTGAAGATGCATGAAAATTAATTATGAAATAGTTATGGGACCATTGGTTACTGAGATTGACTAATTTTTAATTTGTAGTTCATTTGATTTAATAGTAAAATAGTTATTTGAAACATCTTAATATTTTTTAGTCTTTTAGGTAAGTGATAAATTTACTGAGTACAAGATCATTTTCTTTGTCTGATTGACTTTAAATATATAACTAATGTAGCAATGAATTAAAATCATGTAATTTTTTTTTTTATTTCAATAAAGAGCAATGGTAGTACAACTAGAATTTTCACAGACAAAATTATGATGTTTCTCCTAGCTTGGCTACTAAATCAATAACCTTGTAATATGCAATCTCCATAGGTATATTCATTGCCAAGACTACTTTTACGCTTCCATTGTCTTCGAAATTTCGATTAAGTTTAACCACTTTTGACACTGCAAAAGAAAAAGGGTGGATAAAGTTATTAATCAATTTACTAGAACATTTCATGAATTCATACGTGGTATAATTTAAATTAACCTCTGCCGTCAATTGGTCGCAGTCCGCAAGAAACTTTTTGTGAAGTTTATGACTTCTTCGATAGTAGCAGAGCTAGTTGTTCTCTCCATCAATTCACTCAACAAATCATATTCTAAGAAGATCCTTTTCCTTTTAAAATCCACTGCTTTTCCTACTTTCTTAATCTCACTGAAAATTGAAAATAGTATAACATGTCAAGATGGTTATATAAAAAGACAAAAAAGAAGAAATAAAAAGGACAACGAATAGAATCTCACCTGAGAAGCTCTTGTTTTGGAAAATTCATTGGTAAATGATATTTTATGAAATTTATGAATAAAGAGAGTAATTGATGTACAAATGAACTGAATGTACTTCCTACTTATAAATAGTTGTCTGTTTGTGCAAGCTTACCTATCTGTAAGTTTATTCAATTGTAAGATTATCCAGCTACATTCTTACCCATTTGCAAGATATCTAAGAAATTATGGAATGAATATCCTCACTATGCTATGTTTATAATAATTTCATAATGTTTTATAAAAAAAATAATATTTGAATGTCACAATGTATTGGAAAGTTAATAAATTTTCTCAGATTATTATAGGGTAGAAAATGGTAAGAAATTGATTTTATTGCTCAATTTAATGAGATGAATAGAATTTGAATTCATTCTAAATAGGCTCTTGTTCTTACATAACAAATAATTAAATTATATTAATTCTTATTTAGAGGTTTATTATTTAATAGTTAATTTTCTAAGTAAGGGTAACCACGTAGATTCTATGATAGTCATTTTTAGTTATATGAAAATCAAAGTATTAGATTAAAAAGATGACTTTGTCAAATAATAAACAAAAACAATTTTTGATTGTAACATTTGTTTCCTCAATAACTTTTCGATAGTTACAAAAAAGTTGTGTCTTTCCTTAAAGCATGTAGCAGAAAAGGTAAGCTTGATAAAGTTAAAGAATAGGGTTTCAAACATTACTCAGTTAAAAATCTTATTGTGACTAAGAGAGAGCATGCAACTAATATTTTTCTTAAAAGAAAGGAAAAAAATATTTGAATTAATGTTGAACATGGTGCATATATAGATTTAAATCAATAGCTTGGTAATAAATAATTAGTCTTCATGGGTTTCTTACTTGTATCAAGCTTTCTGCTTTATTTTCATAAAATTAACCTAGAAAATCAAAATTACCAAAACGAGAGCATTAAAATTCTTCAATTAGAAAATTAAACTCTTTGTGTATCTAAATTAGTTAGACAAAGATAATAAATTAAATCTTTAGATATCTCTTGACAATAATGAGATCCAATACTTCCATTATTAGATAAATTAACGAGTTAGAGAAAATTGAAACAAGATAAAAAGAAATAATTATTGAACATAGTCAATTTTGAATGAGTGAACATATAATAATTGTCATTACTTTTGAATTTAAATGAACTCTCATCCATGAATAAATACTGATTATCAGGTTTGAGCACAATATAAATCTAGAATAGAAAAAAAAGAATCAAAAGATAGTAAATGGAGGTGGAGGGTGGGAGTTTAGAAAAAATAATTGAAAGATAGGCATAAAGAAAAAAAATTCTTTTAATTTTTTAGTTCTTGCATGAATATACTTACTTTAAAAAATCGTGATGATGTTCTTAGTACGACTGATTGAAGCATATTTTAATTTTGAAGTGTACGATATTTTGATTAGACTTTTCAAGTCTTTTCATTTTTTTCTTACAATTTCATAGTCTAATAGTTCGGAGTTGTTAAATATTTGATCGAGAATTAAGTTTGTATCTTTTCTAAAATATGTAGGCCTAAAACTACTCATTAATATAATTAAGGAATCACTTTAAATCATCATAATAATTAAGTCTCCACGTATATAAAATTTCAACTATCTTTTTTAGGACGTTATCTTTTTTTAATTATTTGGAAGGAGGTCTAATAATTTGTTGTATCAAATTGGTGGAAACATTTATTAGGTTAAAGACATATATTTTTAATATAAGCTTGTGGTTTACTTTTCTTTTGTATGTTGTATATTAATAATAAGAGGTTCATTCAAAATTTTACCTAAATTTCAATCCTAATAATAAAAAATATTTTGTTCGAATAAATCTGCGATGCTGTCCATAGATCAAATTATTTCGCGGATTGGATTTCAATTGACTGTCTATGATTCCATTGCGTGGTAAAACATAATTAGATTCTGCTAATTTTCTTTTTATTTATATTTACCTAAAATTGTGTGTTAGATATTATTGAATTTGTTAGTTAAATTTGCAATTACTGTTACCGTTAAATGATTTTTTACAGATCTGCTTCCTTTGTTCTATGTCACGCCCCGAGCCTACACCCTGGGCGGGACTGGCACTCGGAGACCATTTCTGGCCCCAAGCGAACCTTTGGCCTGACTTACTTAACTCAGCGGAAGACTTAGCTCAATGAAACAGTCTCAAAAAATAACTAAAAAAATAATAAGTTGGCCAAAATGGCACTTAGGTCTTAAACAACATCTGAAGGATAAAGAAAGACATCTGAACTAGTAACTATCTGATTGTCTATGAAGCCTCTAAAATACTGAGATGGATGTTGGGACAAACCCCACAACATCCTAATAAATGAAAGACTGAAAGCGAATAAAAGAGTCCTCCGGAATGCAAGGAGGCTCACCATTGACTCTGAGCTGCTCAACTGGATTAACAAGGTCCTAGGTGCTGATCTTGGTTACCTGCGTCTGCATCATAATAAAATGCAGACCAACTGGCATCAGTACATTGAATGTACGAGTATGCGAGTTGGAATACTAAACCACACATAGGCAAGAAGGAATCTGAAAGAAACTGAATAACTTACCTGGCTCAACTCAACTCAACATGACTGACTCATTTCAATCTAAAGCAATTTAAAGCAAGTGCAATATAAAGAAAAGTTGTTTAAACATACTATAAACTCTGTGTGTATGAAAAGATACAATAAATCTGAGATGTATGTAGAAATACAAATGAACTGATGTATATAAAAATACAATAACTGTTGTGGGAGTTTCTCTAACCGACAACCATCACATAAGAGCTATAGTGATGATACATCAATCAACCTCACGCTGCCAGCGCATCCTATCCCTGGCCAAAGGTATAGGACCTGAACTGCCTAATGGATCTACTAGTCTATTTCGAAAGGGGTTCATCTAAAAAGTATGACCCATTTCTACCCATGATGGCTATATGGTTTTATGGAGACGAGAGTTATCTGAACTCATGCCCGCCCCCAATTCGGTGCTCAATACTACTCTAAATAAATATTAGCTCTTATGTTTTAAAAACATACTTCTTCTATGATTTGAGATTAGTGCTCAAAAACTTAGCTCAACGGTTATCTTGGAAATCTCAATTTTCCTGCTTGCTTCATTTAAGAAAAGTTATTACTCTTTTCTGAAAACTAGCCCCAAGGCTCTTTGGATATCTCAGTTTCCGTTCTTATTTAAATGTGAAAACATTTTAAATATCTTTGTGATTACTTAGTCCCATATACTTTTGAAGAAATGAACTTCAAACTTTACTCTTTACTCAACTTGAACTTTAAGTCTTAAAACAAAGTTAAAACATTTGGAAAAGACTTTTGGAAAACTCTAAGAACTCATCTTAACTTGACTCTTACTTCTCTTGACTTTGATCTTAACTTTCCTTGAATTGGATTATGGATTCAAGGTTTATGATCTCATGTTTATGGATGATTTCATGATGTTTAGATGTATTTTAGAATGTTAGAATCGACTAGGAAACATAGGTACATCACTTAGGAACACATACGAGAAAGTGGGGAACGAATGGGGAGAACTGGCGTCCCTGGCGCTCTGAGAGGCGTGGGGCGCCAGGCCCCAAACCTCAGAGAGCTGGGTGGGGCGCTCTGGCTGGGTGACGCGCCAGAGGCCAAACCTCAAAGAACATTTTGGGGCGCGACGCCCCAACCCCTGTACCCAGGTGTTCTCGACTTTTCTCCTCCGTTTTTCATCTCTAAACCCTCCAAACTTCCATGGTACTTTCCCCAAACCCCTAGGATCAATTGTACCCTCAATATACAACCAATCTAACTCGCAAAACAACCCGGAAACATGAGTCGATTCACCCCCCCCCCCCAAGCATCAACAATTCAACCAACAAGAATTCTACAATTTGTTCTTCAAGAACCTCACTTTTCAACATGTAAACAACTCCAAACCAAAGGATTGAAACAAGTTGGTATGTCGGTGAACTAACCCAACACAAAAAGATCTCACATACCTTAATAGGGATCACCCTCGATGAATTCCACTCGCAATCTTGAATGATCTTGGCTAATTCTTGCCATCTTTTCCCGTTCTTTCTTTCTTTCTCTCTTCTCCAAGCCCTAAGCGTACTCTAACTTTTCAAAACTAAATTAAGTTCTGTCTTTACCCCTATAAATACCTAAAAACGAATTAGGATATTGATTACAGAAAAGACTACTTTGCCCTCCCCTAAATCCGGATTGAAACTTTCCTCGATCCAACAGCCCAACTTTCGAAAGGCATATCTCACTCAAACGATGTCGGAATTTCGCAAACTCAGCGGCGTTGGAAAGATAGCTCCAAGGGATTTCCAACCATATAAATAACTGCTCCTAAATAATCTAGATCTAGGAGTTATGGCAGTTTGAAAATGGCCAAAACTCACTTTCTTAACTTAGACAAAATTTCCAAATTTCCTTATTCTTTCCAAAAATCATTATTTTCAGATTTTAAACTCTTTCTAGTCATTTTTAGGTGCGAGATGTTACAATATCTCCCCCTTGGGAACATTCGTCCTCGAATGAGCTTTGTTTCACCATGCTAAGGGTGGTAATATCAAGTTCAACACTCAACATGCAAAACAAGTAACACATGCTTACTCAATAATTCAAGGAGTACTAAGAAGAGAATTATTACCTTAAACTGCATTCTCTCCAGATTCAAAGAGATGGGGATATATCCTTTTCATGTCCTCCTCAGCTTCCCAAGTAGCTTCTTCAACAAATTGGTTCCTCCAAAGGACTTTGACTGATGCAACTTCTTTTGTTCTCAACTTGCGAACTTGGCGATCTAAAATCTGAACTGGAATCTCCTCATAAGATAAGTTTTCGTTAATTCCCACATTTTCAGTTTGTGCTATCAATGAAGGATCTCCTATGCACTTCTTCAATATGAAGATGTGAAATATCAGATGCACTGCTGTTAACTCTTGTGGTAGCTCCAACTCATAAGCTACATTGCCAATCCTCTTGACTATGCGATAAGGTCCAATATACCGGGGACTAAGTTTTCCCTTCTTACCAAACCTCATGACGCCCTTCATGGATGAAACCTTCAAATACACCCAATCATCTACTTCAAACTCTAGTGGCCTTCTTCTAACATCTGTGTATGATTTTTGATGACTCTACGCCATTTTCAACCTCTCTTGAATCACCTTCACTTTCTCCATGGCTTGGTGAACTAAATCTGGTCCTGTCATACCTGCTTCACCAACTTCAAACCATCTAATAGGAGATCTGCATCTTCTCCCGTAAAGAGCTTCATATGGAGCCATCTGAATGCTAGAATGATAACTGTTGTTGTAAGCGAATTCAATGAGAGATAGGTAATCATCTCAATTACCTTTGAAGTCAATCCCGCAAGCTCTCAACATATCTTCTAAGGTCTGAATAGTGCACTCTGCTTGCCCATCAGTTTGAGGATGAAAGGCAGTGCTCAAGTTCACCTTTGAACCTAAACCTTTCTGGAAAGATTTCCAGAATTGTGCAGTAAATTGTGCACCTCTATATGAAATAATGGAGATTGGAACTCCATGAAGTCTTACCACCTCCTGAATATAAAGCTTAGCATAATCTTCTGCTGAGTTGGTAGTCTTCACCGGCAAAAAGTTGACTGATTTTGTCATTCTGTCGACAATCACCCAAATAGAATCATGTTGCCTGCGAGACCTTGGTAACCCTGTGATGAAGTCCATATTAATCATCTCCTAATTCTGGAAGTTCTATATTTTGAGCCAAACCACCAGGCCTTTGGTGTCTACTTTCACTTGTTGGCAATTTGGACACTTAACAACAAATTCAGCAATGTCCTTCTTCATACCATTCCACCAATGTACTTCTCTCAAATCACGGTACATTTTGGTAGAACCCGGAAGGATGGAATATTTGGAGCTATGAGCTTCCTCCATGATTCTCCCTTGGAGTTCATCCACCATTGGTACACACAATCTACCTTAGTATTTCAACACACCATCTCCCCCTTGTTCAAAAACTAATACTCTTTGCTTTTGAACATTTGCCTTAAAGTCAAGCAAAATGGGGTCTTGGTCTTGCTTTTCCTTCACTTCTGACATTAGTGATGATTTTACCCCGTTCGTCACCACTATTCCTCTTTCTGTGGAATCCATAAATCTGACTCCCAGGCGTGCAAGTCTGTGCACATCTTTGGCTAACTCCCTCTTTTCTTCCTCAACATGGGTGGTACTACCCATAGATAACCTGCTTAAAGTATCATCAAGCACATTAGCCTTACCTGGGTGGTAAAGAATACTCATGTCATAATCTTTGAGTAATTCTAACCACCTCCTCTGTCTAAGATTAAGCTCTTTCTGAGTGAACACATATTGTAAGCTCTTGTGATCAGTGAATACATCAACATGAACACCATACAAATAGTGACACCAAATCTTCAAAGTGAATACTACAACAACCAACTCTAAGTCATGGGTTGGGTAGTTCTTCTCATGAACTTTCAACTGTCTGGAGGCATAAGCTATAACTTTGCCATTCTGCATTAACACGCAACCCAAACCAACTCTAGATGCATCAGAAAACACAACAAAACCTTGGGTACCTTTTGGTAAGGTCAATACTGGAGCAATAGTCAACCTCTTCTTCAATTCCTGAAAGCTTTTCTCACAAGCTTCAGACCATTGAAACTTCACTGTTTTCTGAGTCAACTTCGTCAAAGGTGACGAAATGGATTAGAAACCCTCTACAAACCTTTTATAATAGCAAGCCAAACCTAAGAAACTCCTAATATCAGTTGGAGATATGGGTCTAGGCCAATTCTGCACTGCTTCAATTTTCTGAGTATCAACTCTAATTCCTTCTCCTTACACAATATGGCCTAAGAATGCCACAGACTCAAGCCAAAATTCACATTTTGAGAACTTAGCATACAACTCCTTATCTTTCAAAGTCTGAAGAACTATTCTGAGATGGCTAGCATAATCTTCGTCATTCCTTGAATAGATTAGTATGTCATCAATAAAGACGATAATAAACATATCTAAGTAAGGTTTTAAGACTATGTTCATAAGATCCACGAACACTGCTGGTGCATTAGTCAACCTAAAGGACATGGCCAAAAACTCATAATGACCAAATCTGGTTCTGAAAGTTGTCTTAGGAATATCACATTCCCTTACTCTTAACTGATGATAGCCTGATCTGAGGTCAATTTTCGAGAAACAGAAAACAACCTGAAGCTGATAAAAAAGATCATAAATTCTAAAAAGAGGATACTTATTCTTGATGGTAACCTTGTTCAACTGGCAGTAATCTATACACATCCTAAGGGAACCATCTTTCTTTCTCAAAAACAAGACTGGAGCACCCCAAGGCGAGACACTTGGTCGAATAAAGCCTTTCTCTAAAATGTCTTTCAACTGTTCTTTGAGCTCTTTCAACTCTCCTAGTGCCATTCTATATGGAGGAATAGATATAGGACGAGTATCTGGAACAAGATCTATACCAAAGTCTATCTCTCTCAGGAGGGACTCCAGGAAGATCATCTGGAAAGACTTTTGGAAACTCATTCACTACTGAAACTGACTGAATAGGAGGTACCTCAACACTTGAGTCATTAACTCAGACTAAGTAATAGACACACCCCTTAGAAACTAACTTCCTTGCCTTAAGGTACGAAATGAAACGACCCTTAGGCACTGCTGAACTGTTTTTCCACTCTAAAATTGGCTTATTTGGAAACTAAAACTTGACTACTCGAGTTCTGCAATCAACTGAGGCATAACAGACATGAAGTCAGTCCATACCAAGAATGTCATCAAAATCTACCATGTCTAACTGAATTAAATCAGCCATGGTACTCTTGTGATTGATGGAAACGGGACAATCACGATAGACTCTCTCTGCTAGAATAGACTCACCAACAGGTGTGAAAACACTGAATGGTTCACTAAGTTGCTCAGGGATAACATCAAAATTCATAGCAACATATGGAGTTACAAAAGATAAACTCGCCCCTGGATCTAGCAAAGCATAAACAGTAAAGTCAAAAACTTGAATCATACCAGTGACAACATCTGGTGAATCCTTTTGCTCTTGGCGACTAGTGATCGCATAGAGGCGGTTTGCTCCTCCGCCAATACCAGAAGTAGCTCCTCTAGGTGTAACTCTGTCTGGTGGAGCGACTGAAAAAGACTGGGCTCTATTTCCCCCATTACCCTGCTTGTTCTTTGGACACTCTCGCATGAAATACCCACTTTGACCACACTTGAAACAACCAGTGGAGCCCTCACGACAAACACCTGAGTTGTTCCTGCCACACTTGGCACATGCATGAGGCTTACTTCCCCCTTGCGCTACACTGCCCTGAGAATAGACACGTTTAGCTCTGGAATTCTGACCATAGTACTCACCCTTGTTCTTAGGTGCAGGTGCACTAGCAGATGATGGAGCATGCCCCTTTTGCTTCTGTTGGAAAGATGACTGGTTGGCATTACTCCTCTGCTGCTCGGACTCATTCCCTGTCTTAGCCCTCTTGTTCTTGAACTCCTCCCTATCTCTCTACTTCTCTTCCTCTACCTGCTGCACATAGACCATCAACCTCGAAATGTCCATGTCCCCAATAAGCATTGCTACCCGACCCTCTTTGCTTGATAGATGACCCAAACAAACAACAAACAAACTCATCCTACCCCTAATGTCCGCAACCATTTCAGAAGCACAACGAGACAGTTGGGTGAACTTCAGCCCATACTCATGCACACTCAAAGAATCTTACTTAAGTGTGAGGAACTCACGTACCTTGGCCTCTTTCAGTTTCCGGGGAAAGAAACTGCCCAAGAAAGCCTCTTTAAAACATGCCCAACTCATAGGTGGTGCATCCTCAGCTCTACCTCCTTTCCACTGATCAAACCAAGTCCTAGCAACATTCTTCATCTGATATGCAGCTAGCTCAACTCTCGCAGTATCAGCAACATGCATCACCTCAAATACCTTATTCAACTCCTCAATGAAGTTCTCCGGATCCTCAGTAGTGCTCGAACCAGTGAAACTTGGAGGGTTCATCCTCAAGAACTCACGAATCCTTGAAGTTTCAGCCCCTTGTTGTCGAGCTCCTCTTTGCTGCCTAGCTTGATTAGTCACAACTTGACTGAGCATCCTTATAGCCTCACGGAACTCAGCATTGGTAACTTCCCCTTGAGGTTGCACTTCAGGTGCATTGGGTAACTCTTGTTCCTCGACATTCCTCCTAGCTGGACAACCTCTGACTGCTCTTCGTGGAGGCATGATTATCTGAAACACGCGCAATCATAAATTAGAGGGAAACTTTTAGAGATTAAACTCTAACGCACGAAATGAGTATGAAGGAAGTGAAAAAATTCCTAAATGTTGCAGCCTCCTAATTATAGATGTGGCACGCTTCACACCGATAACTAGGACTCTATAGACACGGCTTCATAGACTCCTTAAGACTCTTGAACTCTGGGCTCTGATACCAAGTTTTCCACGCCCCGAGCCTACACCCTGGGCGGGACTGGCACTCGGAGACCATTTCTGGCGGCTTACTTAACTCAACAGAAGACTTAGCTCAATGAAACAGTCTCAAATAATAACTAAAAAAATAATAAGTTGGCCAAAATGGCACTTAGGTCTTAAACAACATCTGAAGGATAAAGAAAGACATCTGAACTAGTAACTATCTGACTGTCTATCCTCTAAAATACTGAGATGGATGTTGGGACAAACCCCACAACATCGTAATAAATGAAAGACTGAAAGCGAATAAAAGAGTCCTCCGGAATGCAAGGAGCCTCACCACTGACTCTGAGCTGCTCAACTAGATTAACGAGGTGCTGGGTGCTGATCCTGTTACCTGCATCTGCATCATAATAAAATGCAGGCCAACTGGCATCAGTACATTGAATGTACAAGTATGCGAGTTGGAATACTAAACCACACATAGGCTAGAAGGAATCTGAAAGAAACTGAATAACTTACCTAGCTCAACTCAACTCAACCTGACTAACTCATTTCAATCTAAAACAATTTAAAGCAAGTGCAATATAAAGAAAAGCTGTTTAAAACATACTATAAACTCTCTATGTATGCAAAGATACAATAAATCTGAGATGTATGTAGAAATACAAATGAACTGATGTATTTAAAAGTACAATAACTGCTGTGAGAGTTTCTCTAACCGACAACCATCACATAAGAGCTATAGTGATGGTAAACGATCTACCTCACGCTGCTAGCGCATCCTATACATGGCCAAAGGTATAGGACCTGAACTGCCTAATGCATCTACTAGTCTATTTCAAAATGGGTTCATCTAAAAAGTATGACCCATTTCTACCCATGATGGCTACATGGTTTTATGGAGACGTGAGTTATCTGAACTCATGCCCGCCCCCAATTCAGTGCTCAATACTACTCCCAAAATGTACTAGCTCTTATGTTTTAAAAACATACTTCTTCTGTGATTTGAGATTAGTGCTCAAAAACTTAGCTCAACGGCTATCTTGGAAATCTCAGTTTCCCTGCTTACTTCATTTAGAAAGCTATTACTCTTTTCTGAAAACTAGACCGAAGGCTCTTTGGATATCTCAGTTTCCGTTCTTATTTAAATGTGAAAACATTTTAAATCTCTTTGGGAATACTTAGTCTCCGTATACTTTTGAAGAAATGAACTTCAAACTTTACTCTTTACTCTTTACTAAACTTGAACTTTAAGTCTTAAAACAAAGTTAAAATATTTGGAAAAGATTTTTGGAAAACTCTAAGAACTCATCTTGACTTGACTCTTACTTCTCTTGACTTTGATCTTAACTTTCCTTGAATTGGATTATGGATTCAAGGTTCATGATCTCATGTTTATGGATGATTTCATGATGTTTAGATGTATTTTAGAATGTTAGAATCGACTAGGAAACATAGGTACATCACTTAGGAACACGTACGAGAAAGTGGGGAACGAATGGGGAGAACTGGCGTCCCTGGCGCTCTGAGAGGCGTGGGGCGCAGGACCCAAACCTCAGAGAGATGGGCGTGGCGACGCGCCAGAGGCCAAACCTCAAAGAACATTTTGGGGCGCGCTGAGAGGTACGACACCCCAACCCCTGTACCCAGGTGTTCTCGACTTTTCTCCTCCGTTTTTCATCTCTAAACCCTCCAAACTTCCATGGTACTTTCCCCAAACCCCTAGGATCAATTGTACCCTCAATATACAACCAATCTAACTCGCAAAACAACCCGGAAACATGAATCGATTCATCCCCCCCCCCCTCAAGCATCAACAATTCAACCAACAAGAATTCTACAATTTGTTCTTCAAGAACCTCACTTTTCAACATGTAAACAACTCCAAACCAAAGGATTGAAACAAATTGGTATGTGGGTGAACTAACCCAACACAAAAATATCTCACATACCTTAATAGGGATCACCCCCGACGAATTCCACTCGCAATCTTGAATGATCTTGGCTAATTCTTGCCTTCTTCTCCCGTTCTTTCTTTCCTTCTCTCTTCTCCAAGCCCTAAGCGTATTCTAACTTTTCAAAACTCAATTAAGTTCTGTTTTTACCCCTATAAATCCCTAAAAATGAATTAGGAAATTAATTAGAGAAAATACTACTTTGCCCTCCCCTAAATCCAGATTGAAACTTTCCTCGATCCAACAACCCAACTTCCGGAAGGCATATCTCACTCATACGATGTCGGAATTTTGAAAACTCAACGGTGTTGGAAATATATCTCCAAGGTATTTCCAACCATATCAATAAATGCTCCTAATTCATCAAGAGCTAGGAGGTATGGCCGTTTGAAAATGGCCAAAATTCACTTTCTTAACTTAGACAAAATTTCCAGATTTCCTTATTCTTTCCAAAAATCAGTATTTCATATTTTAAACTCTTTCTAGTCGTTTATAGGTATGAGATGTTACATTATAATACTAATATGTGACTTGATTTTTGAAGATGCGTGTAAATTAATTATAAATTAGTTATGGCACCATTGGTTGTTGAGATTGACTCATTTTTAATCTGTAGTTCATTTTATTTAATAGTGAAATATTTATTTAAAATATCTTAATATTTTTTAGTCTTTTAGGTAAGTGATATATTTACTGAACACAAGATCATTTTCTTTGTTTGAGTGACTTTAAATATATAACTAATGTAGCAATGAATTAAAATCATGTAAAAATAAAAAAAATATTTCAATAAAGAGCAATGGTAGTACAACTAGAATTTTCACTAACAAAATTATGATGTTTCTCCTAGATTGGCTACTAAATCAATTATCTTGTAATATGCAATCTCCATAGGAATATTCATTGCCAAGACTACTTTTAAGTTTCCATTGTCTTCCAAATTTCGATCAAGTTTAACCACTTTTGATACTGCAAAAGAAAAATGCTACATAAAATTAATAATCAATTTACTAGAACATTTCATGAATTCATACGTAGAAAAAATTAAATTAACCTCTGCCGTCAATTGGTCACAGTCTGCAAGAAACTTTTTGTGAAGTTCATGACGTTCTTCGATAGTAGCAGAGCTAGTTGTTCTCTCCATCAATTCACTCAACAAATCATATTCTAAGAAGATCCTTTTCCTTTTAAAATCCACTGCTTTTCCTGCTTTCTTAATCTCGCTGAAAATTGAAAATAGCATAACATGTCAAGGTGGTTATAAAAAAAGACAAAAAAGAAGAAATAAAAAGGACATCGAATAGAAACTCACCTGAGAAGCTCTAGTTTTGGAGAATTCATTGGTAAATGATATTTTGTGAAATTTATGAATAAAGAGAGTAATTGATGTACAACTGAACTGAATGTGCTTCCTACTTATAGATAGTTGTCTGTTTGTGCAAGCTTACCTATCTGTAAGTTTATTCAATTGTAAAATTATCCAACTACATTCTTATCCAATTGCAAGCATATCTAAGAAATTATGGAATGAATATCCTCACTATGGTATGTTTATAATAATTTCATAATATTTTATAAAAAAATAATACTTGAATGTCACAATGTATTGGACAGTTATTAATTTTCTGAGATTATCATAGGGTAGAAAATGGTAAGAAATTGATTTTATTGCTCAATTTAATGAGATGAATAGAATTTGAATTCATTCTAAATAGGCTCTTGTTCTTACATAACAAATAATTAAATTATATTAATTCTTATTTATAGGTTTATTATTTAACAGTTAATTTTCTAAATAAAGGTAACCACGTAGATTCTATGATAGTCATTTTTAGTTATTTGAAAATCAAAGTATTAGACTAAAAAGATGACTTTGTCAAATAATAAACAAAAATATTTTTTGATTGTGACATTTGCTTCCTCAATAACTTTTCGATAGTTACAAAAAAATTGTGACTTTCCTTAAAGCATGTAGAAGAAAAGGTAAGCTTGATAAAGTTAAAAGAATAAGGTTTCATACATTACTCAGCTAGAAATCTTATTGTGACTAGGAGAGAGTATGCGACTAATATTTTTCTAAAAAGAAAGGTAAAAAATATTTGAATTAATGTTGAACATGGTGCATATATAGATTTAAATCGATATCTTGGTAATAAATAATTAGTCTTCATGGGTTTCTTACTTGTATCAAGTTTTCTGCTTTATTTTCATAAAATTAACCGAGAAATTCAAAATTACCAAAACGAGAGCTTTAAAATTCTTCAATTAGCAAACTAAAATCTTTGTGTATCTAAACTAGTTAGACAAAGATAATAAATTAAATCATTTTACATCTCTTGACAATAATGAGATCCAATACTTCCATTATTAGATGAATTAACGAGTCGGAGAAAACTGAAACATGATAAAAAGAAATATTTATTGAACATAGTCAATTTTTAATGAGCGAACATATAATAGTTATCATTCCTTTTGGATTTAAATGAACTTTCGTCCATGAATAAATACTGTTTATCTGGGTTTGAGCCCAAAATTAATCTTGAAAAGGAAAAAAAGAATCAAATGATAGTAAATGGAGTGGGGGAGTGGGGGGGTGGGTGGGTGGGTTAGAAATAATAATTGAAAGATAGGAATAAAGAAAAAAAATTCTTTTAACTTTTTAGTTCTTACATGAATGTACTTATTTTAAAAAATCGTGATGCTGTTTTTAATATGACTAATTGAAGCAGATTTTAATTTTGAAGTGTATGAGATTTTGATTTGACTTTTCAAGTCTTTTCATTTTTTTTCTTACAATTTCATAATCTAATAGTTCGGAGTCGTTAAATATTTGATCGAGAATTAAGTTTGTATCTTTTCTAAAACATATAGGCCTAAATCTACTCATGAATATAATTAAGGAATCACTTTAAATCATCATAATATTTAAGTCTCCCCGTAGATAAAATTTCACCTATCTTTTTTAGGATGTTATTTTTCTTTTAATTATTTAGAAGGAGGTCTAATGATTTGTTGTATCAAATTGGTGGAAACATTAATTAGGTTAAAGATATATATCTCAAATATGAGCTTTTGGTTTAGTTTTCTTTTGTATGTTGTATCAATAATAAGAGGTACATTCAAAATTTTAACTAAATATCAATCCTAATAATAAATAATATTTTGTTCGGATAAATCTGCGATGCTGTCCATAGATCAAATTATTTCTTGGATTGGATTTAATTTGACTGTATACAGTTCCATTGCATGGTGAAAAAATAATTAGATTCTGCTAATTTTCTTTTTATTTGTATTTACCTAAATTGTGTGTTAGATATTATTGAATTTGTTAGTTAAATTTGCAATTACTGTTACCGTTAAATGATTTTTTATGAACCTGCCTGCTTTGCTTTAGTACTAATATGTGACTTGACTTTTGAAAATGAGTGAAAATTAATTATGAAATAGTTATGGCACCATTGGTTGCGGAGATTGACTAATTTTTTATCTGTAGTTCATTTGATTTAATAGTAAAATATGTATTTAAAATATCTTAATCTTTTTTAGGTTTTTAGGTAAGTGATAAATTTGCTGAACACAAGATCATTTTCTTTGTTTGATTGACTTTAAATATATAACTAATGTAGCTACGAATTAAAATCATGTAAAAAAAATTTATGTCAATAAAGAGCATTGTGGTACAATTAGAATTTTCATAGACAAAACTATGATGTTTCTCCTAGCTTGGCTACTAAATCAGTAATCTTGTATTATGCAATCTCCATAGGAATATTCATTGCCAAGACTACTTTTAAGCTTCCATTGTCTTCGGAATTTCGATTAAGTTTAACCACTTTTGATACTGCAAAATAAAAAGGCTGGATAAAGTTAATAATCAATTTATTAGAACATTTCATGAATTCATACGTGGTAAAATTTAAATTAACCTGTGCCGTCAATTGGTCACAGTCTGCAAGAAACTTTTTGTGAACTTCATGACGTTCTTCGATAGTAGCAGAGCTAGTTGTTCTCTCCATCAATTCACTTTGCATATCATATTCTAAGAATATCCTTTTCCTTTTAAAATCCACTGCTTTTCCTGCTTTCTTAATCTCGCTGAAAATTGAAAAATAGCATAACATGTCAAGGTGGTTATAAAAAAAGACAAAAAAGAAGAAATAAAAAGGACATCGAATAGAAACTCACCTGAGAAGCTCTAGTTTTGGAGAATTCATTGGTAAATGATATTTTGTGAAATTTATAAATAAAGAGAGTAATTGATATACAAATGAACTGAATGTGCTTCCTACTTATAGATAGTTGTCTGTTTGTGCAAGCTTACCCAACTGTAAGTTTATTCAATTGTAAGATTATCCAACTACATTCTTATCCAATTGCAAGCATATCGAAGAAATTATGGAATGAATATCCTCACTATGGTATGTTTATAATAATTTCATAATGTTTTATAAAAAAATAATATTTGAATGTCACAATGTATTGGAAAGTTAGTTAATAAATTTTATGAGATTATCATAGGGTAGAAAATGGTAAGAAATTTATTTTATTGCTCAATTTAATGAGATGAATAGAATTTGAATTCATTCTAAATAGGCTCTTGATCTTACATAAGAAATAATTAAAATATATTCATTTTTATTTAGAGGTTTATTATTTAGTAGTTAATTTTCTAAATAAGGGTAACAACGTATATACTGTGCGAGTCATTTTTAGTTATTTGAAAATCAAAGTATTAGATTAAAAAGATGACTTTGTCAAATAATAAACAATTTTTTTTTTTGATTGTGACATTTGTTTCCTCAATAACTTTTCGATAGTTACAAAATATTCGCGTCTTTCCTTAAAGCATGTAGCATAAAAGGTATGCTTGATAAAGTTAAAGAATAGGGTTTCAGACATTACTCAGTTAGAAATCTTATTGTGACTAAGAGAGAGTATGCAGCTAATAATTTTCTTAAAAGAAAGGTAAAAAATATTTGAATTAATGTTGAACATGGTGCATATATAGATTTAAATAGATAGCTTGGTAATAAATAATTAGTCTTCATGGGTTTCTTACTTGTATCAAGTTTTATGCTTTATTTTCATAAAATTAACCGAGAAAATCAAAATTACCAAAGCGAGAGCATTAAAATTCTTCAATTAGCAAACTAAAATCTTTGTGTATCTAAACTAGTTAGACAAAGATAATAAATTAAATCTTTTTACATCTCTTGACAATAATGAGATCCAATATTTCCATTATTAGATGAATTAATGAGTCGGAGAAAACTGAAACAAGATAAAAAGAAATAATTATTGAATATAATCAATTTTTAATGAGCGAACATATAATAAATATCATTCCTTTTGGATTTAAATGAACTGTTGTCCATGAATAACTACTAATTATCAGGGTTTGAGCCCAAAATAAATCTAGAAAAGGAAAAAAAGAATCAAAAGATAGAAAATGGAGGGGGAGGGGGAGGGGTGGGGGGTGGGTTAGAAAAAATAATTGAAAGATAGACATAAAGAAAAAAAATTTCTTTTAATTTTTTAGTTCTTACATGAATGTACTTATTTTTAAAAACCGTGATGATGCTCTTAATTTGACTGATTGAAGCAAATTTTAATTTTGAAGTGTACGACATTTTGATTAGACTTTTCATGTCTTTTCAGTTTTTTCTTACAATTTCATAGTCTAATAGTTCGGAGTCGTTAAATATTTGATCGAGAATTAAGTTTCTATCTTTTCTAAAACATATAGGCCTAAAACTATTCATGAATATAATTAAGGAATCACTTTAAATCTGTAACATCTCGCAACTAGAAACGACTTTAAAGAGTTTAAAATATGAAAATATGATTTTTGGAAAGAATAAGGAAATTTGGAAATTTTGTCTAGGTTAAGAAAGTGAGTTTTGGACATTTTCAAACGGCCATAACTCCTATATCAGGAGGAGTTAGGAGCAGCTATTGATATGGTTGGAAAGCCCTTGGAGAGATCTTTCCAACGCCGCTGAGATTGCACGATTTCGACATCATATGAGTGATATATGCCTTTCGGAAGTTGGGCTGTTGGATTGAGGAAAGTCCCAATCCGGATTTAGGGAAGGGCAAAGTAGTCTTTTCTCTAATTAATTTCCTAATTCGTTTTTAGGGATTTATTGGGGGTAAAAACATGACTTAATCAGTTTGGAGAATTGAGAAATACGCTTAGGGCTTGGAGAAAAGAGAAAAGAAGAAAGAAAGGGAGAAAAACCAAGATTTCGCCAAGAACGTCAAGCTTTGAAGTAGAATTCGTCGGGGGTGATCCCTATTAAGGTATGTGAGATATTTTAGTGATGGGTTAGTTCACCCACACACCAACTTGTTTCAATTCAACAATTTTGGGTTGTTCATATGTAAAAAGGTGAAGTTTTTGAAGGACATAGTTAAGTTCTTGATTGGTAGTGTTGTTGAAGTTTCTTGTTGATTTGATTCGTGGTTCTGGGTGAATTTTCGAGTTAAATTTTGTTGTATGTTGATGGTACTATTGATCCTAAGTGTTTGGGGGAAGGAACCATTGAAGTTTAGAGGGTTTAGGGATGAAAAACGAAGGAGAGAAATCGGGGATTTTCTGGGCAAAGGCTTGGGGCACCGCGCCTGCCAGAGCGCCACAAGCAGCCCTCTGAAGTTTGAGGGCTGGCGCCCCGCGCCTCTCAGAGCACCAAGGATGCCAGTTCTCCCCATTCGTTCCCCACCTTCTCGTACTTGTTCCTAAGCGATGTACCTATGTTTTCTAGTTGTTTCCAACACTCTAAGGTATATCTAAACATCATGAAATCATCCATAAACATGAGATCATGAACCTTGAATCCATAATCCAATTCAAGGAAAGTTAAGATCAAAGTCAAAGAAGTTAAGAGTCAAGTCTAGAAGTTAAGAAGCAAGTCAAAGCAGAGTTTCTTAAAGTTTTCAAGAGTCTTTAACAAACGTTTTAACTTCGTTTTTAGGTTCAAGTTTCAAGTAAAGTAAAGGGTAAAGAGTTGAGTTCATTTCTCAAAAGTTATTAGGGAACTAAGTATTCCCAAAGAAGTTTATAAATATTTTCACATTTGAGCAAGAAAGGAACTATGATTTCCAAAAGACCCTTTGGGCTAGTTTTTTCAGTAAAAGGGAACATCGATTCGAAGAGAGCTTTTAAGCTAAGTTTTGTGTAATTATCTCAATTCAAAGAAAGAGTTTTGTGTTTACAAACATATGAGCTAAGTATATTTTGGGAGTAGTATTGAGCACCAATATGAGGATGTGAATTCATATTAACTCAAGTCTCCATAAACCATGTAGCCATCATGGGTAGTAAATGATCATACTTTTTAGATGACTCCTTAAGATTCTTTTAGCATAGACTAGTGGATCCACTAAGTTAAGTGTTCTATATGATGGCAAAGTATAGGATAGTTCTGGCAGTGTGGACAAGACGCTGTATCACCACTTAGGCTCATAGTGGTGGTTGTCGGTTAGAAAATCCCCCACAAAAGTTATATTATTTTTATATTTAAGTAAAGTTGAGTTTGTTATTGCTTTATCTTTAACGAACTAAGTTGTTTACATTGTTTTACAAGCTTTATATATATTTCATGTGTCTTATTGCTTTATATTGAGTTCAGTTGTTCACGAGTTAAACAGAGCCAAGGTAAATGTTCCTTTGTACTCCTTTCAAGCTTAAGTTGTTGTTTAGCTTTCCAACTTGCATACTCGTACATTCAATGTACTGATGCCAGTTGGCCTGCAACTTATTATGATGCAGACACAGGTAACCAGGATCAGCATCCAGCACACCGTTGATCCAGTTGAGCACTCCAGAGTCAGTGGTGAGCCTCCTTGCATTCCGGAGGACTCTGTTATTTCGCTTTCCTAGTTTGCTTTATTAGGATGTTGTGGGGGTCTGTCCCAATATCCATCTCAGTATTATAGAGGCTTCATAGATAGTCAGACAGTTATTATTGAGTCTCTCAACTATGTATTTACAGATACTTTGTTTTGAGACATAAGTTGCCATTTTGGCTAAGATGTTATCATTTAAACTATTGCATTGAGTTTATTTTGTTGAGTTAAGTCTTCCGCTGAGTTAAGTAAGCCAGGCCAAGGGTCTGCTTGGGGCCAGCGATGGTGTTCGAGTGCCGGCCACGTCCAGGGTGTAGGCTCGGGGAGTGACAAAATCATTATTACATTTAAGTCTCCCCGTAGATAAAATTTCAACTATCTTTTTTAGGACGTTATTTTTTTTTAATTATTTGGAAGGAGGTATATTGATTTGTTGTATCAAATTGGTGGAAACATTAATTAGTTTAAAGTCATATATTTTAAATATGAGCTTGTTGTTTACTTTTCTTTTGTATGCTGTATAAATAATAAGAGGTACAATCAAAATTTTACCTAAATATCAATTCTAATAATAAAAAATATTTTGTTCGAATAAATCTGCGATGCTGTCCATAGATCAAATTATTTCGTGGATTGGATTTCACCTGACTGTCTACGGTTTCATTGCGTGGTGAAAAAATAATTAGATTCTGCTAATTTTCTTTTTATTTGTATTTACCTAAAATTGTGTGTTAGATATTATTGAATTTGTTAATTAAATTTGCAATTATTGTTACCGTTAAATGATTTTTTATGAACTTGCCTCCTTTGTTCTAGTACTAATATGTGACTAGATTTTAGAAGATGCGTCAAAATTAATTATGAAACAGTTATGGCACCATTGGTTGCGGAGATTGACTAATTTTTAATTTGTAGTTCATTTGATTTAATAGTAAAATATGTATTTAAAATATCTTAATTTTTTTGTCTTTTAGGTAAGTGATAAATTTACTGAACACAAGATCATTTTCTTTGTTTGATCGACTTTAAATATCTAACCAATGTAGCTACAAATTAAAATAACGTAAATTTTTTTTATTTAAATAAAGAGCATTGTAGTACAACTAGAATTTTCACAGACAAAACTATGATGTTTCTCCTAACTTTGCTACTAAATCAATAATCTTGTAATATCCAATCTCCATAGGAATATTCATTGCCAAGACTACTTTTAAGCTTCCATTGTCTTCAAAATTTCGATTAAGTTTAACCACTTTTGACAATGCAAAAGAAAAAGGCTGGATAAAGTTAATAATCAATTTACTAGAACATTTCATGAATTTATACATGGTAAAATTATAATTAACTTCTGCCGTCAATTGGTCACAGTCTGCAAGAATCTTTTTGTCAAGTTCATGATGTTCTTCGATAGTAGCAGAGCTAGTTATTCTCTCCATCAATTCACTCTGCATATCATATTCTAAGAAGATCCTTTTCCTTTTAAAATCTATTGCTTTTCCTGCTTTCTTAATCTTGCTGTAAATTGAAAATAGCATAACATGTCAAGGTGGTTATAAAAAAAGACAGAAAAGAAGAAACAAAAAGGACATCGAATAGAAACTCACATTAGAAGCTCTAGTTTTGGAGAATTCATTGGTAAATGATATTTTGTGAAATTTATGAATAAAGAGAGTAATTGATGTAAAAATAAACTGAATGTGTTTCCTACTTATAGATAGATGTCTGTTTGGGCAAGCTTACCCAACTGTAAGTTTATTCAATTTTAAGATTATCAAAGTACATTCTTATCCAATTGCAAACATATCTAAAAAATTATGGAATGAATATCATCACTATGGTATGTTTATAATAATTTCATAATGTTTTATAAAAAAATAATATTTGAATGTCTCAATGTATTGGAAAGTTAGTTAATAAATTTTATGAGATTATCATAGCGTAGAAAATGGTAAGAAATTTATTTTATTGCTCAATTTAATGAGATGAATAGAATTTGAATTCATTCTAAATAGGCTCTTGATCTTACATAACAAATAATTAACTTATATTAATTCTTATTTAGAGGTTTATTATTTAATAGTTAATTTTCTAAATAAGGGTAACCACGTAGATACTATGATAGTTATTTTTAGTTATTTGAAAATTAAAGTATAAGATTAAAAAGATGACTTTGTCAAATAATAAACAAAAATAATTTTTGATTGTGACATTTGCTTCCTCAATAACTTTTCGATAGTTACAAAAAATTCGTGTCATTCCTTAAAGAATGTAGCAAAAAAGGTAAGCTTGATAAAGTTAAAGAATAGGGTTTCAGACATTACTCAGTTAGAAATCTTATTATGACTAAGAGAGAGTATGCAACTAATATTTTTCTTAAAAGAAAGGTAAAAAATATATGAATTAATTTAGAACATGGTCCATATATAGATTTGAATCAATAGCTTGGTAATAAATAATTAGCCTTCATGGGTTTCTTACTTGTATCAAGTTTTCTGCTTTATTTTCATAAAATTAACCAAGAAAATCAAAATTACAAAAACGAGAGCTTTAAAATTCTTCAATTAGCAAATTAAAATGTTTGTGTATCTAAACTAGTTAGACAAAGATAATAAATTAAATCTTTTTACATCTCTTGACAATAATGATATCCAATACTTCCATTATTAGATGAATTAATGAGTCGGAGAAAACTGAAATAAGATAAAAAGAAATAATTATTGAACATAGTCAATTTTTAATGAGCGAACATATAATAATTATCATTCCCTTTGGATTTAAAGGAACTCTCGTCCATGAATAAATACTGATTATCAGGGTTTGAGCCCAAAATTAATCTAGAAAAGGAAAAAAAGAATCAAAAGATAGTAAATGGAGGGGGGTGGGTGGGTGGGTTAGAAATAATAATTGAAAGATAGGAATAAAGAAAAAAAATTCTTTTAATTTTTTAGTTCTTACATGAATGTACTTACTTTTAAATATCGTGATGATGTTCTTAATATGACTGATTGAAGCAGATTTTAATTTTGAAGTGTACGATATTTTGATTAGACTTTTCAAGTCTTTTCATTTTTTTTTCTTACAATTTCATAGTCGAATAGTTCGGAGTCGTTAAATATTTGATCGAGAATTAAGTTTCTATCTTTTCTAAAACATATAGGCCTAAAACTACTCATGAATATAATTAAGTAGTCACTTTAAACCATCATAATATTTAAGTCTCCCCGTAGATAAAATTTTAACTTTTTTTTTTAGGACGTTCTTTTTTTTATTATTATTTGGAAGTAGGTCTAATGATTTGTTGTATCAAATTGGTGGAAACATTAATTAGGTTAAAGATATATATTTTAAATATGAGCTTGTGGTTTACTTTTCTTTTGTATGTTGTATCAATAATAAGAGGTACATTCAAAATTTTACCTAAATATCAATCCTAATAATAAAAATATTTTATTCGAATAAATCTACGATGCTATCCATATATCAAATTATTTTGTGGATTGGATTTCACCTGACTGTCTACGGTTCGTGTCACGATCCGAGCCTACTCCCTAGACGTGGCCGGCGCTCGAGAACTATTGCTGGTCCCCAAGGAAACCCTCATCTTGGCTGATTTCAAGCAGAAAACTAACTTAAGCATACAAAGCTTAAAAACTGAATAAATATTCATGAAACTTAAATAGAATGCTTTAACTCAAAAGAAAACTCTGAATAAAATAAATTATTCAACTCGCCATAAAATAGGGAACTTAAGTCTTTAAAAAATTTAATAAAATAAATAATACAGACTTCTCAACTATATTGACTATCTATGAAGCCTTTAACTAATACAGATGAGAGTCGGGACAAGACCCACGACATCCTGACTAAACTGGAATGTAAATGAAATCCTTCAGAAATGAGGAGGCTCACCATAGCTAACTCGAACTTCCGGATGTATAAACGGAGCTCCTGTTGATGATCCTGAATACCTGTGTCTGCATCATAAGAAGATGTAGGGCAAATGTCTCAGTACATGGAATGTACGAGCATGTAAGAGGAATTCTAAAGCATAAACATACTTACCTCTTCTCAAACTTACTCAACTCAAGGAATACTCAAGGATACTAAAAACTACTCAACTTACTCAACTCAGAAGTACTCAAGGATAAGATACTCAACTCAAAGATTAGATACGCAACTCAAAGATATTATATTCGACTCTGGGTACTCAGCTCTGGATAAAGCAACAATACACATGCAATCTATGGAAAGCTTTATAAAACAGTAAAAACAACTTAGTTCATTAAAGAAAATGCAATAACAAACTCAACTTTACTTATATAATAAAGTAATATAGTTTATGTGGGAGTTTCTCTAACCGACGCCCACCACTACGAGCCTAAGTGGTGATACAACGTCTTGCCCATGCTGCCAGAACTTTCCTATACTTTACCATCATATAGAACGCTTAACTTAGTGGATCCACTAGCTTATGCTAAAAGCATCTTAAGGAGTCATCTAAAAATTATGATCCTTTACAACCCATGATGGATACCTTGTTTATGGAGACGTGAGTTAATTGAACTCAAACTCGCCCCCATATCGGTGCTCAATTCTACTCCAAAATATACTTAGCTCATATATTTGTAAAAACAAAACTCTTTCTTTAGTTTAAGATAATTACTCAAAAACTTAGCTTAAAAGCTCTCTTGGCATCGATGTTCCCTTTCTTCCTCAAAACTCTTTTGGAAATCTCAGTTTCCTCTCATCTTAAATGTGAAAACATTTACTCTTGGGATTATACTTAGTTCCCATATATCATTTTAAAGAGAATGAACTTTATTCTTACTCTTTACTCAACTTCAAAGCTTAAGTCTTAAAACAAAGTTTAAACATTTGTAAAAGACTTCTTAAAAATATGGTTCACACCGAATTATGGACTTGAACGACTCAATGCAAGGTTTACAATAACCATAGATAGACTCAAGTACTTGGAACTCAATAACTTCAATGATACTACTAATTTCAAGAATGCTCAACTCAGAGGGTTCATACGGAATTAGGAGTATGAACTACTCAACTCAAGGACTCACCTATACTTCTCATCTCAAGATTGTTCGACCTATAATGTTCATGCGGAATTATGGGGATGAACAACTCAACTCATTGACTTCATGGGTAATATGTAATAGTCCCATGATTAGGATTATAATCTCGGAAGGGTTAGGAACTCGATACTCAAGACTTAGAACTTGAAGATACTACTTCTTTCAAAGATACTAAACTGATGGAGTTCATGCGGAAGTTATGGGCATGAACGACTTGACTCAAGGTTCAAAATATCAATAAGGAACTCAGGTATACGACTCTTCTCATTCTCATACTTACTTCTCAAAACTTAACGAAAATAAATGGTGGATCTCAAAGGATTTACAATTGAACTCAAAGACTTTTTTGAACTCTACTCTTAACTCTCTCTTGAATGTGAATAATGAATTCAAGAGTTATGGTTCATGATATGAAGGATCTAGGTGATAGTGTAGACTCATGAATACCTTCTCCTCACTCTGATGCTCAATTACTCGAGTCTTGAAACAAGTTATTAGAAGTTGTAGAAGACTCCTCAAAGGACTCAAAGGGACTTTCTCAAAAAATATTCGAGAGAACTCTCAAGACTTGACTCTCAACTCTACCTTGAATATGATTTATGAATTCAAGGCTGTGATTTGTGATCGGAATGATCTCGTGTTGTTTAGGAGTGTTTTTAGATAGTTAAACATGAAAAACAATCAAGAAATCACTGTCTGGAAGCAAGTCCGTGACACGGAGATGAATTAAATTATTTGGTCGCGAATTAACTTTTGAGGTAGAGAGGTCCGTGACCTCTCTGCGACGTGAAGACAAACTTTATGAAATGGGGAAGCAAGTCCGTGACACGGAGCAAGGTGCCAGATTCGCCCGACTTTTTTCTTCTTCATTTTCTAACCCCAATTCGCTAAATTCAATTCTTTTTCTCAATCCCTCTGTAGAATTAGATACACAACACATGAACACAAGAACCTACTCATAAACAACTGTAAAATCGACATGATTTCATCAAGGAACTCAATAATCCCTTCTAAACTCAAGAACTAAAGTCAATTTCAAGAACATCATACTTTCAACTTTCTAGAGCAAACTTAACGCTGAAATTAACATAATTGGCGTGTGGGTGAACAAACCCAACACTATGGAAGCTTACATACCTGAAAGAATTATCCTCTTGAAGAAACTTGAAGGAAAACCTTTGAAGAAGAACCCTAGCCTTAGTTTTTCCTTGAATTTTTTGAGCGTAGAATCTTTTGGAGTGGATGAGAGGGTTTGATTTAAGAAAACTGATTTTCTACTCGTTTAGGGCAATTTAGATGACCTCCTAAAGGTTTTTAGGACTAGAATACCCTTAATGAAATAATAAAAACGAGCTGGGAGTCGGAATAATTTTTCACCAGGCAGTGAGGTCCGTGTTGGCTCCGCGTCGCAGAGCTGCTGCCAGGTTTGCGCGACGTTGGTATATCTGTCATAACATTTTACTCAGTGCTCGGAATTTAGCAAACTTGATGGCGTTGGAAAGAGGACTCAAAGGGCTTTAATTTTCCATTTTGTAGCTCACTTAACTCATCCTGTACTAGGAGTTATGGTCGTTTGAAGTTGACCCAAAACTTAAGAAAAACTTAGGAATGACTTGAATGAACTCTCTTTAGTTCTTCTTGGAACTCAAGGTGCTATATCTAGTGACCTTAATACTCAAGAAATTTTAAATTCCTTACAAAAATCTCACTCACTACGAAGAACGGGTCGAGTCTTAGCTCAAAAATTTTCTGGGGAGTTACAGTTCCATTGCATGGTGAAAAAATAATTAGATTCTACTAATTTTCTTTTTATTTGTATTTAGCTAAAATAGTGTGTTAGATATTATTGAATTTGTTAATTAAATTTGCAATTATTGTTACCGTTAAATGAGTTTTTATGAACCTGCCTCCTTTGTTCTAGTACTAATATGTGACTCTATTTTTGAAGATAAGTGAAAATTAATTATGAAATAGTTATGGCACCATTGGTTGCGGAGATTGACTAATTTTTAATTTGTAGTTCATTTTATTTAATAGTAAAATATGTATTTAAAATATCTTAATTTTTTTTAGTCTTTTAGGTAAGTGATAAATTTACTGAACACATGATCATTTACTTTGTTTGATTGACTTTAAATATATAACTAATGTAACTACGAATTAAAGTAACGTAAAAAAAATTATTTCAATAAAGTGCATTGTAGTACAACTAGAATTTTCACAGACAAAACTAACTATGATGTTTCTCCTAGCTTGGCTACTAAATCAGTAATCTTTTAATATGCAATCTCCATAGGAATATTCATTGCCAAGACTACTTGTAAGCTTCCATTTTCTTCGAAATTTCGATTAAATTTAACCACTTTTGATACTGCAAAAGAAAAAGGCTGCATAAAGTTAATAATCAATTTACTAGAACATTTCATGAATTCATGCGTGGTAAAATTTAAATTAACCTCTGCCGTCAATTAGTCACAGTCTGCAAGAAACATTTTGTGAAGTTCATGACGTTCTTCGATAGTAGCAGAGCTAGTTCTTCTCTCCATCAATTCACTCTGCAAATCATATTCTAAGAAGATCCTCTTCCTTTTAAAATTCACTGCTTTTCCTGCTTTCTTAATCTCGCTGAAAATTGAAAATAGCATAACATGTCAAGGTGGTTATAAAATAAGACAGAAAAGAAGAAATAAAAAGGACATTGAATAGAAACTCACCTGAGAAGCTCTAGTTTTGGAGAATTCATTGGTAAATGATATTTTGCGAAATTTATGAATAAAGAGAGTAATTGATGTACAAATAAACTGAGTGTGCATCCTACTTATAGATAGTTGTCTGTTTGTGCAAGCTTACCCAACTGTAAGTTTATTCAATTGTAAGATTATCCAACAACATTCTTATCCAATTGCAAGCATATCTAAGAAATTATGGAATGAATATCCTGAATATGGTATGTTTATAATAATTTCATAATATTTTATAAAAGAAATAATATTTGAATGTCACAATGTATTGGAAAGTTAATAAATTTTATGAGATTATCATAGGGTAGAAAATGGTAAGAAATTGATTTTTATTGCTCAGTTTAATGAGATGAATATAATTTGAATTCATTCTAAATTGGCTCTTTATCTTACATAACAAATAATTAAATTATATTAATTCTTATTTAGAGGTTTATTATTTAATAGTTAATTTTCTAAATAAGTGTAACCACGTAGATACTATGATAGTCTTTTTTAGTTATTTGAAAATCAAAGTATTAGATTAAAAAGATGACTTTGTCAAATAATAAACAAAAATAATTTTTGATGTGAGAATAACATACCTTAACCTCATCCATAGTCAACATTCATAGACAAAGAGACATTCATGTTCATGGTTCATAATAAGGAAAGTCACTTTTAACATCAATTCATATCATGCATACTTAGATTCATACATCTTCATGTCATAACGAAACCACATCATAACTACTTTATAAGTCTACTTGTGCAATGTATAAGTGAAGTCTCATACCCCCATTCACACTAAGTAAAGCTCATTAAGAAGTGATAGATATAGCTCATATTCATGTTCATATTCTTGGTTCATGGCTCATATTCATATAAAACATACATTTACTCATAAAGCATCATGCCATCAAGCACATGCCACAATCACTCTGAAAGCTTACTTGTGCAATGCATAAGTGAAGTCCCATACCCCCACTCACACTAAGCAAAACCCCTTAAGTAATCATTGCACATAACTCATGTTCTTGTTCATAGTTCATATTCTTACTCTTGTAATGTTCTTGTCATGTAGGGAAATATAGCCTTAACCAACATAGACCATGTGAGCTACATGGAATCTGGTGTCATGAACCCATACCGAAAAGAGGTGTTCTACTTGCCTAAGGTAGAACTAACATGTTTAGCTTATAGGTGGATCCACTAGCTAAGAACCTATGTGGGTACATAGTTATGGGATAGGGAGATTGCTACTAGAAACCCGGACTAACTGAGGTATAAGATTTCCATCTCATCTTCCTATCTTTTTTATGCTAAGCTTAATTCCCTTTAATAATCATGTTCAGTCTTTACCTAAGTTCATGTTTATGGAAAGGTGACTTAACACTCAATCCAATACAACATCATGGTATTTCATGGATTCATTAGGTGAGAATGGCCTTTCAACCTTAGAATCATTAATATGTGAGTAAACCTTTCACATCATGTTCATAGTGTTTCATGAGAATGACCTTTCAATCAACACAATAATTATATCATAAGCATAGTCCTTTCATGCATAGTCATGTGTAAGGGTATATGGGAGAAGGATCATGCAACAACACCACCATTTCACAATAGTCATGGGATCATTACCTTCTAGGTGAATCATAAGTTCATATGCAATCCTCATCAACATGTATAAACCCTAGAAAGTTGCCCTTCAAGGCAATCAAGATTAACCCTAACTTCTAGAATTACCACATTAGATAGAGGGATAACATGATTCAACAACATAATACATGTAAACATAATCAATTGTCAAGCTTCCATGATCAATCAAGTCATACCTTAATTCACAATTTAGGAAGAAGGGGAAATCATGGGTCCATAGGAGATTTTCATCAAAATCCATCAATACTCCATTAATCCAATCATAATCAATCATAATTAACCATAATTAAACAATTGAAATCTTTTTCGAAGAAGACCCATGACTAGATTGAAACCCTAGGTTTTTGAAGTCTTAAAAACATAGTTTGAAGGGGATCCTTGGGTGATAGCTACCCAAGAAGGAAAAGCATTCATACCTTAGCTTGATTTCCACAAGAAATTGGAGAAAAAAGGCTAGTTCTTGAACCCCTAACTTGACCTTGACCTTGCTCTTCAATGGAGTCTTAGAGAGAGAATTTTTTGGAGAGGAGAGGTAGTTACTAGTTTAACTCTTGAGAGTTATGAGGTGTTAAAGAGGTGGATACTAGTCAATATATACTTATATATGTCTAAATAACTAATATAAAACGTCCCCACCCTTAAATAATTAAAATAGGAATTAATTAAAATGGTAGACCCTTGGCCGAATTGAGGCAACTTTTGTAGATCCCATCCACGACCCCCCACCTACGGGGAGTGGATTGACCCATAGACCGTACTAGTCACTCGTGGGTTGGGTTTGTGGCTTGCCTTTTCACTTTTAATTAAAATGTCCGTTTTAAGCATATTTTTGCATGGCTATCATACTTAGTACTTAATTGTGCTAACCCATACTTCTATGTTTACTACAAGTGTAGGTTTCGTCAATTGAGTGGTGTTCTCTAGTGAAGCTTGGATTTGAGTTATCCAAGACTAAGTGGTATGTCCTCATAGATCGAGGACAAGTAGTTGATGTTTCCTTTCTGTTCATGTAATAGACATTTGTTAGTCTTTCGATTGTAAAGGGTCGTGACCCTATTTTTGTTTAAAGACATTGTTTAGATGGCCATTTGAGATGATAGACTTCCGCTTGCTTTTAATGCTTTGATTGTTGGATTTATAAAATAAAAGTTTTAATTCCGCACTATTTCTAAGTATCTTATGTAATAAAAATGCTATAAGGCTTGTATGTGACCCCTTCGGGTCAAGTACGTTGTGTCACTTCTGGGGTGTTGGTTCGGGTCGTGACAAACATGGTATCAGAGCACAAAGTTTTGGGAATGGTTTTAGGATTGATGTCTCACAAGCCACTAGTAGAGTTTTGTTCATCGGTGTGAGTCATGACACATCTATGAGAGAGAGGCTATAGGACGTTAGAGAGTTACACTCTTTCATTATTCTTGTAGTCGTGCCTTAGAGTTTAGCTCTATATGTGTCCTTTTCCTAATCTTTCTCTTGTGTTTATAGGATATGAATACAAGAAGGAGTCCCGCATGGAGAGTGGAAGAGGAGAATGTGAATGAGGGAGTTCCTCCCCGAGATCCCCAAGGTCCTCAAGGTGACCAAGTTCCTCAAGGCAATCAAGTTCCGGTAGATGCTCCAGATATGACTAACGAAGAGATTAGGTCAGCTTTTCTAACCTTAGCCCAAGTCATGACCGCCCAAGTTAATATAGATGTGGGGCTTAGAGTGAATGCTATTGAGAGTACTATTGCTTCTAGGTTGAGGGACTTTGTGAAGTTGAACCTTCCGATTTTTCTTGGTTCCAAGGTGGGAGAGGATCCCCAAGAGTTTTTGTATGAGTTATATAAGATAGTCAATGCTATGGGGGTGACTTCTAGAGAAAAAGAGGAACTAGTTTCCTACCAATTGAAAGACGTTGCCCAAATTTGGTTTACTCAATGGAAAAATAATAGGCCTATATGAGCGGGTCCCATAGAATGTGAGGAGTTTAAGAAAGCGTTCCTGGAGAAGTACTTTCCCCGTGAGAGGAGGGAGGTCAAGGTGGAGGAGTTTATAAACCTTAGGCAAAGCAGCATGAGTGTGGATGAGTATTCCTTGAAGTTTACCCTATTGTTTAAGTATGCTCCATCTTTGGTGTCCAACCTTAAAGATGAGATGAGTAGGTTGGTGACCGGTGTATCCGACCTAGTTAAGGAAGAGTGTCGTATGGCGATGCTCCATGATGACATGAACATTTCTATACTTGTTGTGTATGCTCAATTTATTGAGGAGTCCAAACTTGAGAGAAATAATATGAAGATGAAGAGGCCTAGGTCCGATGAACAAAGTCAACCAAGGTCCAAAAAGAGGTTTTATAACAAAGATTTTCCTATGGTCAACAATGATAGGGTGTCTAACCCTAAATCTCAATGAGGGAATGGAAGTGGTTCTTCTTTTGAAAGATCTATATGTGCCAAGTGTGGGAAGCAAAATTTGGGTAAGTGCCTTGCCGACACAGATGGGTGCTTTGGGTGTGGAAAGAAGGGTCATAAGATGAGAGATTTCCCAACACATTTGGCAAAAGGGAGAGATACCAAACAAGCTTCTCTTAATGGCCCGGATCTTGATGCTCCAAAGTGGAACCGTTTCTATACTCTTCAAGCTAACAAGGACAACGGAGCTAATCCGGATGAAGGTACCGGTAAGTGATAGTTCCTTTTTGGTTATGAATGTCTTGATGAGGTTCTTATGTTGTTTTTCATGTTAGCCTTAGTTTGGTTTTCTCCTAAGTGGGGGATAGTATGTTGAATAGTAAGGTTGTGGTGAGTTTTGATATTCTTATCTCTTTCCTTCTATTCCTATTCAAGCTTTAGACCAAGAGTTCCTTATAACTTGTTTCATGTTTCGGAGTCATGTGTGATTATGTGTTTCCATGGTCTCCTTATATTATGCATGTTCTTAATGAGTTTAAGTTTGAATGAGAAAATGAGTTTATATGAATTATGTTCCTCATGTTGAACTGCATTTAGTATGAGTTGTCTATATGCTTCATAAGGTTGAATTGTTGAACATGCCTAATGTGCTTTTATTGAGAAATTGCATAATGTGCTTAATGATGTTGTGATGAGCATGATTTGAGTTGGAGAAGGTAATTCCTCCAATGTAATGAGAAATGTTGAAGTTATGATACATAATAAGTTTGTAGATGTAGTTCCTACCTTCTTGTTTTTCTTTGAGCTCTTTGATGTGGAGTTGATGTTTCCTCCTAGTTTCGTGCATGGTTTATAATGTTGCATGCATGATGAGCTGCTAGTCTTGAGTCGTTAACCCTTAGTTTGTTTTAAGTGTCATTTAAGGATGAATGTTTCTAAGTGGGGGATAATGTAACGACCTGTAAAACGAATAAGTGAAACTAGAGCCTAACTAGTGTGTGTTGGAGTTGTTGAGGGGTTTCATGTGGTATAACGTTGTCCCGAGCTATGGTTGAGGGGTTTAGGGGTTAAACGTCAAGGTACGACTCCCCAAGGACCACCCTAGGGGTCCTTGAGGAGGACCCTAAAGCCTAACCCCCAAGACCCCTTGAAACTAAAGAGTTGCCAATTTAAGGGTGACCTACGGAAGGGGTCCACGCCCCGTAGGTCCATCCATGCCCCGTGGATGGCCTGTGTAAGTCATGGCCCCCAAAACCTAGCCACAAACTCAAACCACGAGGGCACAGGATGGCCAGTGGTCCCATCCACGGTCCGTGGATGGGGGTTTCGTGGTTGGCACCTGTTTTCTGTCCAAGTCGGCCAAGGTGAGGGCTAATTGGTAAATTGCTCTTAAGTCTAGTTTAGTTGGGGGACGGTTTTAATTAGTTATTTATGGTATTTTAAGGGGTTTCAAAGTATCAAACATATTTTAGACTTCATTATTTCAAAACCCAAAATACAAACCTCCCCTCCCCTCCAAAAGTTCTTTCTCTAGAAACCTCCATTGGAGGTGAAGACTTCAAGCTTCCAAGGTCAAGACTTCAAGTTTTTCAAGGGATTTTCGTGGATTTCTTCCATTAAAGGTATGGTGGTCTTCATCCTTGACTTAGTTTCTTTCAAGGAGCCAATTTCAAAAGTGATTTCAAGGCTTCAAAGTTTACCCAAAAACTCTAGTTTTCAATATATGCATGGGTTCGATCCTAAAAGATTTTCAAAGGCATTCTTGCATTGAATTATGAATGAATTGCGGATTTTAAGATGAATTAAGATGATTTCTTCCTAGAACCCATGTTTTTCCCCAAATTCCTAAATTGTGATTTGTGCTTGGGAATTGATTGATTATGTTGAATTGTTGATGTTTATATTGAATTAAGTGATTGAATCATGCCAATTTCATCATCTATTGTAGTATCTTGGATTTTATGGATTGAAGTTGGTTTATAGCCTTGAAGGCAAGTTCATGAAGGATTTATATATGCTTATGATGTGAAGTATATGTGTGTGCCCTAAATGAATGTATTATGATCATGTTTAGAAGGTACTTGTGTTATGATTGATTGTTATTTATCAATTAACACCTATGAATGGTGAGGCTATATGTGAAAGGTTATTCTCACATACACACACTCATGAATGGCTAATCAATGAAGTTCTATGATAATGTTAATGATGATGAGTCTATTAAAAGGCTATTCTCAATTGTACTCTAATGAATGATAATGCCATGTTTTGAAATGAATTTCTCACAATATGGGGATTCTTAGGTGAAAGGCTATTCTTATCTTTGAATATATGATCTTTCCAATGAATGAATGAATGTTGAGTTTGAGATGGATGCTCATCTGGGAGTTGAGGCGATGTCTCTAGTAAAAATCTCTTATCCCATAATAAACTAATGTAATGTATTCCGTGGGGAATAATGCTAAGCACCGAGTGGATATGGCTTGAGATGGGTGCTCATCCGTGAGTTAAGGTGGGGTATCTAGTAGCAATCTCTTGAGATGGATGCTCATCCGTGAATTGAGGCGGGGTATCTAGAAGCAATCTCCCTATCCCTTAAACTATGTGCCTACATAGGTCTAGCTAGTTGATCCACTTAAGCTAAAAACAATGGTTCTACCTTAGGCAAGTAGGAATCCCCTATCCGGTGAGGGTGACACCGAGATTCCATGAATTGCTCACATGGTCTATGTCGGTTAAGGCATACCCCCACAAAGAATGTTAATGAACTATGGCTTCTTGAAGATGCACTACTTAGTATGGGTGGTGGTATGTGATGTCATCTATGCATTGCAAAAGTAGGCTTTGAGAGGGGCTATGGTGTGTTCCTTTATAATGTTAAATGAAATGAATGTGCTCTTATGATGGTGATGATGAGAATGTTGGTTTAATTTCTAATGAATAAATGTGCTCTTAATGTAATGAAGCTAATGAATAATGTGATTTATGCTTAAATTAGATTATGCATGCTATACTTGGATTGTATTATGAATTGCTTCCTTGTTATGACTTATTGAGTATGAATGTGCCTTGTCTATGGTGACTTCAAGAAGTACTTAGTGTGATTAGTAGTATTGGATTCTACTTGCACATTGCACAAGTATGACTTAGAGTTGCCCTAGGTGATGTTTCTTATGTGTTGATATGACTTATGTAATGTTTATGTCTCTTATGTATGAGTATTGTATGAAGATGGAAAGGTTGAATGGTAAGTTCACTTTTGGTAACCTTAAGGTGGTACTTGGTGTGGATAGTGGTATGGGACGCTATTCATACATTGCACAAAGTATAGTTTGAGGGTTGCTTGTGGTGAAGGCTTAATGTGAAGGTAATGGGTTATATGTTGATCATGTTTCTTATGTGGTTAAATAACTTGGATGTTGGTTATGTCTTATATTATGCCTCTTATGCTTATGTTCATGAAGGTTTTATCAAAATGGCATATATCATGACTTTCAAATAAAATGTCCGTTTTAAGCATGTTTTTGCATGGCTATCATACTTAGTACTTAATTGTGCTAAGCCATTCTTCTATGTTTACTACAAGTGTAGTTTCCGACAATTGAGTGGTTTTCTCTAGTGAAGCTTGGATTTGACTTCTCCAAGACTAAGTGGTATGTCCTCATAGATCGAGGACAAGTAGTTGATGTTTCCTTTCTTTTCTTGTAATAGACATTTGTTAGTCTTTCGATTGTAAAGGGTCGTGACCCTATTTTTGTTTAAAGACATTGTTTAGATGGTCATGTGAGATGATAGACTTCCACTTGCTTTTAATGTTTTGATTGTTGGATTTATAAAAGAAAAGTTTTAATTCTGCACTATTTCTAAGTATCTTATGCAATGAAAATGTTATGAGGCTTGTATGAGACCCCTTCGGAGTCAAGTATGCCGTGTCGCTTTTCGGGTGTAGGCTAGGGTCGTGACATAGTCTTCGTGATTTTCTTACTTGTATCAAGCATTCTATTTTTTTTTCCATAAAATTAACAGAGAAAATCAAAATTACCAAAATGAGAGCATTAAAATTCTTCAATTAGCAAACTAATAATCTTTGTGTATCTAAACTAGGTAGACAAAGATTATAAGTTAAATCTTTTTACATCTAAAAGTGAAACAAGATAAAAAGGAAATAATTATTGAACATAGTCAATTTTTAATGAGTGAACATATAATAATTATCATTCCTTTTGGATTTAAATGAACCCTCGTCCATGAATAACTACTGATTATCAGGGTTTGAGCCCAAAATAAATCTAGAAAGGGAAAAAAATTCAAAGGATAGTAATTGGAGGGGGGGGGGGGTGGGTTAAAAAAAACAATGGAAAGATGGGCATAATGAATTTTTTTTTAATTGTTTAGTTCTATGTACTTATTTTAAAAAATCATGACGTTGTTCTTAATATGACTGATTCAGTCAGATTTTAGTTGTGAAGTGTACGAGATTTTGATTAGACTTTTTAAGTCTTTTCATTTTTTTTCTTACAATTCCATAATCTAATAGCTAGGAGTCGTTAAATATTTGACCGAGAATTAAGTTTCTATCTTTTCTAAGACATATTGGCCTAAAACTACTCATGAATATAATTAAGGAATCACTTTAAATCATCCTAATATTTAAGTCTCCCCGTAGATAAATTTTCAACTATCTTTTTTAGGACGTTGTTTTTTTTTTTGAATTATTTGAAAGGAGATCTAATGATTTGTTGTATCAAATTGGTGGAAACATCAATTAGGTTAAAGACATATATTTCAAATATGAGCTTGTGGTTTACTTTTCTTTTGTATGTTGTATCAATAAAAAGAGGTACATTCAAAAAAAATTCGTAATGTCAATCCTACTAATGAAAATATTTTGTTCAAATAAATCTGCAGTGTGAAAATAATTAGATTCTGCTAATTTTCTTTTCATTTATATTTACCTAAAATTGTGTGTTAGATATTATTGAATTTGTTAGTTAAATTTGCAATTACTGTTACCGTTAAACGAATTTTAATGAACCTGCCTCCTTTGTTCTAGTACTAATATGTGACTTGATTTTTGAAGGTGCATGAAAATTAATTATGAAATAGTTATGGCACCATTGGTTGCGGAGATTGACTAATTTTTAATTCGTAGTTCATTTGACTTAACAGTAAAATAGGTAATTAAAATGTCTTAATCTTTTTTAGTCTTTTAGGTAAGTGATAAATTTACTGAACACGAGATCATTTTATTTGTTTGATTGACTTTAAATATATAACTAATGTAGCTACGAATTAAAATCATATAAAACAAATTATTCCAGTAAAGAGCATTGTAGTACAACTAGAATTTTCACAAATAAACTATGATGTTTCTCCTAGCTTGGCTACTAAATCAATAATCTTGTAATATGCAATCCCCATAGAAATTTTCAATTCGATTAAGTTTAACCAGTTTTGACACTGCAAAAGAAAAAGGCTGGATAAAGTTTATAATCAATTTACTAGAATATTTCATGAATTCATAGTTGGTAAAATTTAAATTAACCTCTGCTGTCAATTGGTCACAATCTGCAAGAAACTTTTTGTGAAGTTCATGACGTTCTTCGATAGTAGCAGAGCTAGTATTTCTCTCCATCAATTCACTCTGCAAATCATATTCTAAGAAGATCATTTTCCTTTTAAAATCCACTTCTTTTCCTGCTTTCTTGATCTCGCTGAAAATTGAAACTAGCATAACATGTCAAGGTGGTTATAAAAAAAAGACAAAGAAGAAGAAATAAAAGGGACATCGAATAGAAACTCACTTGATAAGCTCTAGTTTTGGAGAATTCATTGGTAAATGATATTTTGAGAAATTTATGAATAAAGATAGTAATTGATGTACAAATTAACTGAATGTGCTTCCTATTTATAGATAGTTGTCTGTTTGTCCAAGCTTACCCAACTGTAAGTTTATTCAATTGTAAGATTATCCAACTACATTATATTCTTATCCAATTGCAAGCATATCTAAGAAATTATGGAATGAATATCCTCACTATGGTATGTTTATAATAATTTCATAATGTTTTATAAAAAAATAATATTTGAATGTCACAATGTATTGGAAAGTTAATAAATTTTATGAGATTATCATAGGGTAGAAAATGGTAAGAAATTGATTTTTATTACTCAATTTAATGAGATGAATAGAATTTGAATTCATTCTAAATAGGCTCTTGATCATATATAACAAATAATTAAATTATAATAATTCTTATTTAGAGGTTTATTATTTAATAGTTAATTTTCTAAATAAGGGTAACCACGTAGATACTATGAGAGTCATTTTTAGTTATTTGAAAATCAAAGTATTAGATTAAAAAGATTATTTTGTCAAATAATAAACAAAATAAGTTTGATTGCGACATTTGCTTCCTCAATAACTTTTCGATAGTTACAAAAAAATTGTATTTCCTTCAAGCATGTAGCAGAAAAGGTAAGCTTGAAAAAGTTAAAGAATAGGTTGCGGAAGTTACTCACTTAGAAATCTTATTGTGACTAAGAGAGAGTATGCAACTAATATGTTTCTTAAAAGAAAGGTAAAAAACATTTGAATTGATGTTGAACATGGTGTATATATAGATTTAAATCGATAGCTTGGTAATAAATAATAAGTCTTCGTGGTTTTCTTACTTGTATCAAGATTTCTACTTTATTTTCATAAAATTAACCGAGAAAATCAAAATTATCAAAATGAGAGCATTAAAATTCTTCAATTAGCAAACTAATAATATTTGTGTATCTAAACTAGTTAGACAAAGATAATAAATTAAATCTTTTTACATCTCTTGACAACAATGAGATCCAATACTTCCATTATTAGATAAATTAATGAGTTGAAGAAAACTGAAACAAGATAAAAAAGAAATAATTATTGAACATAGTCAATTTTAATGAGCGAACATATAATAATTATCATTCCCTTTGAATTTAAATGAACTCTCGTCCATGAATAATTACTAATTATCAGGGTTTGAGCCCAAAATAAATCTAGAAAGGGAAAAAAAGAATCAAAAGATAGTAAATGAAGGGTGGGGGGGGGGGGGGAGGGGCGGGGCTTAGAAAAAATAATTGAAAGATAGGCATAAAGAAAAAAAATTCTTTTAATTTTTTAATTCTTACATGAATGTACTTATTTTAAAAAATCATGATAATGTTCTTAATATGACTGATTCAATCAGATTTTAGTTTTGAAGTGTACGGGATTTTGATTAGACTTTTCAAGTCTTTTCATTTTTTTTCTTACAATTTGATAGTCTAATAGTTAGGAGTCGTTAAATATTTGACCGAGAATTAAGTTTCTATTTTTTCTAAAACATATAGGCCTAAAACTACTCATGAATAATTGAGGAATCACTTTAAATCATCCTAATATTTAAGTCTCCTCTTATATAAATGTTCAACTATCTTTTTTTGGACGTTATTTTTTTAAAATTATTTGGAAGGAGGTCTAATGATTTGTTTAATCAAATTGGTGGAAACATCAATTAGGCTAAAGACATATATTTCAAATATGAGCTTGTGGTTTACTTTTCTTTTTTATGTTGTATCAATAATAAGAGATACATTCAAAATTTTACCTAAATATCAATCCTAATAATGAAAAATATTTTGTTCGGATAAATCAGCAGCGTGAAAAAATAATTAGATTCTTCTAATTTTCTTTTCATTTGTATTTACCTAAAATTGTATGTCAGATATTATTGAATTTGTTAGTTAACTTTGCAATTACTGTTACCGTTAAATAATTTTTTTTGAACCTGCCTCCTTTGTTCTAGTTCTAATATGTGACTTGATTTTTGAAGATGCGTGAAAATTAATTATGAAATAGTTATCGCACCATTGGTGGCAGAGATTGACTAATTTTTAATTCGTTGTTCATTTGATTTAATAGTAAAATATGTAATTAAAATATCTTAATCTTTATTACTCTTTTAGGTAAGTGATAAATTTACTGAACACGAGATCATTTTCTTTGTGTGATTGACTTTAAATATATAACTAATCTAGCTATGAATTAAATCATGTAAAAAAAAATTATTTCAACAAAGAGCACTGTAGTGCAACTAGAATTTTCACAGACAAAACTATGATGTTTCTCCTAGATTGGCTACTAAATCAATAATCTTGTAATATGCAATCTCCATAGAAATTTTCATTGCCAAGACTACTTTTAAGCTTCCATTGTGTCACGACCCAGACCATCGTGTCACGACCCAGACCATCGTGATTGGCACCCACACTAACCCTCCGGTGGGAGAACCATTAATGCTAATTAATTAACCAACTCTAATCAGATACTAAAACATTTAAGTTACGAAAGCAAGTTAAATAGCTAAAAACTGAAGTTCCCATAAACTTTTAAAAGATCTAACAACTAAACAATGCGGAAAATACGCCTAGAACTTGAAAGTTAATGTACCAATACATCTAAAGTTCAACAAGTCTAAACAAGAAGGGATAAAACCTCAAACTAACGCACTAATAACTAGCTAGAAAAATCTAAGTCTGAAATGTGGACATAGACGAATAGAGAACTAATGGCAGCCCGAAAGAGCTCACTCACCCTTGAATTCGAAGAGATCACTGATCTTCTAGACGAGATCTGTCAATAGCCGCTTGAAGATGCCCTGTACTCAACAAAGAAAGAGCAAGTGCAGTATCATTACACAACCACAGTGTACTGGTAGGATCACGCAGCTATCCCACTAAGTGCAACATATATAGGTCATTACAACAATATAATCACATTCATATATCAAACATAAACAATATTATCAACATTTACGAACAAGGTACAATTTCACATTTCTCAAGATACACAATTATATCAAATCATTGGTCCTCTCATGGAACCCAAACCCAAACAATTAGCATACCGAAATGTGGTACCCGATTCAATGTTTATGCCGAAACATGGTAACCGATCCCATAATTATGCCGAAACGTGGCAATCAATCCCATAATTATGCCAGAACATGGCAACAGATCCAAGTTAGTGTGTCAGAACGCAACACCCGATCCATTCAACAAGACACAATCACAATCACAAGTATATTCTCAACTTCATACAATTAAGTCATGATTCATGGCATTCATCATTCGTCTATCTCATTTACAACAAGTGTGATCAATAATGCAACATTCACATACATACATGTATCATAATGAAGCAAGAACAAATATATATCACACAATCATACAATCACAACCATCACCTACCTTGAAACAAACTTGAAACCCTAAAAAACTTGATCCTTTCCTTTCTGGATTTGTTCTACTTGTTTTTGGTCTACAAACAATCAATATAATACAGGAATCAATAAACAATCACTAATTACCCAAATTACTAACAATACTATGAACCCTAGATCAAACCCATGATCCCAAGTATCCAAACTAGGACTTTCTCCATCATAGTTTCTAAATCAAAACCGTCCCCCATCGATAATTACCCATTAGATTATGTTCTACGGATCGAAAAATGGATTCGGGGAGTGAAAAGCTTACCTTTAGCCTTAAGAATGGTGGACAACTGTCAAGAATCGCCTAGGGTTCGCTCCTTAGCTCTAAAAACTGAAAAGTGCAGAATAAAGACGTTTTGGGGTTTATTTACGACTTTAAGTTGCGTCTGGCCCGCCACAGCTGCCCTCACCCCACTACAGCGGCACCGCCAAAGTGACCAAAACCACTGCAAAAGTGGCTTGCATGAAACAGTGAGCTATTTTGATAATTCCAAGACCCCCATTTCACAACAAACCTTTAACCAACGACGCTCAAAAAAATTTCTTCACGCTAAGATCTATTTCAGGAGTTCTACTCACCAGAATTCAATTCCGTAAAGTACGGATTTCTTAACAACTTATCTAACTAGTTATATAATCAAATCATAAATAATTTACCCGATTGTTACCATATTTCCCTACACCTTAATGACTCCAATTTCGTCCAAATCTGGACTAGTTTGGTAAATTTCTAAGTTACTACGAAAAAGCTTTTTGACCCAAAAGTTTTCCCTATTAGCTTTTCTATAACGATGGAACCCGATCGTTACAATAAATACCAATTTACCCATCACTCATCTCCGAGTGACAAACTTAGGAAAACTTGCTAAAGAAGGGATGAAGTAGTACCTAAATCGACAAACAATTGGAGATACTTGTCTCACATGTCCCTCTCGATTTCCCAAGTAGCTTCCTCAACTGGACGATGCTTCCATTGAATTTTCACAGACTTAATCTCCTTGGTCCTCAACTTACGCACTTCACGATCAAGAATTGCAATCGGTTTCTCCTCATATTGGAGGTCTTTGTCTAACACAAGTGAGTCCCACTTAATGATATAATCCCCATCTCCATTATACTTCTTCAACATGGACACATGAAATACCCGATGAATTCCCAACAAATTAGGAGATAAAGCAAATTTATACGCTACCTGTCTATTGCATCCAAATCGCACATGCAAGTGCACGTGATCATTCAAGTATTAAAGTGGCTCTTTTTAAGAACTGAGTATCGTACCCACAGGGACTTGCGCTTATAATCACTCAATTTCTCTAACTTTCAGCTAAACACAAATGTATTCAAGATGTCAAAAGTGATTTAGTTTCTAATTCTAAAGTTTCAACAAAATATAACAAATGCGATTGAATTTAAAGGGTTTAAAACAGTGATTGGGTAAAGTCCAGGGCTGCAGCTTCTATCAGGATTCATGCAATCAATATCATTTACATGGGTAATTATCAACTATTGAATCAATGAATCACAGGGTTAAATGTATGACCATAGTCTCCCGACCTCTAATTGCCTATGATAAATAACACCATAACTACATCGTTGAGCGGGGATACGATGGATTAAATACTGAGCATTACGATTTCTTCCTCTATGGTAACACAAGAATGGTTTCTAGGTATATCCCTATCCTAGATACAAATTAACCCTAGTTATTTAGAATTAATCATGCTCATTATGTCCTACGTCCTCTTATTCCTCTCATGAGTTCAATTTGGACAATGCATTTATTTCAATGGTGATCAGTCACGAAATATGAAAAGCAAGAACATAAGAAAGATTAATATGATAATTGACATTAACCTAATGAAACATTAATAGATTACAATCATCATGTAGCCACAACCCTAGAACTAGGTTATTTAGCTACTCATAATCCAAGATATGATCAAGCAATGTTCAATAAACATAAAGAAATCGAAAGGAAAAAAGTTTACGAAAGAACCCTAAAAATGGTGAAAACGTTCTCCCAAGTCGTCATTCTTCAAAACACAGAAAAAGAATATTTTAATAAAATAAACTAATGACCAATTTATACCAAAAGTCAAAACGGCCAAAAACTGGAGCCAAGGGAGTGACGCGGAGGCCCTCTCTGATTTTGTTCTGAGTTAATTTTCTCTTTTCCACGACGCAGGCACTCCACGGAGTGTTCTACCTCAAACTCGCCTCAATGAATAAATTCGGGACTCCCTCTCCGTGACGCGGAGAGGGCACAGAGAACTCTACTTAAATCTTGAGTTTCACAAGCCAAATTATAATTCCTCTCCACAACTCAGAGACGATATGAAGATGCCTTGAATGCCATTTCTTCAATCTTCTTCCTTGCTCCCTTTTGACTCAAATCTTTTGTGTTTCCCATCGTCCATTTTCATGCTCGTTTCTCCAATTAAGCTCACCTGCACAACTAATCATGTTGGTTAGTTCATAAACAACCAAACGACTCGATGAGACTATAAACAAACACATATTGACCTCAAACTTAGCTTAAATATGGGCATTATTAGATTTCTAGGCATATAAATATGCCTAAGATCACTACCCCACACTTAGAGTTTTGTTCGTCCTCGAACAACTTACTAACTACTCCTAGACCTAGACTTACTACTATGGTAGTTGTGCATCCGCCTCTTTCTTTTAATGATTTGTTCAAAGTTAACACATGCATGATTTCATTCAAAGTAGGCATGACTCCTGCAATTGACTTGACAACTTTTAGCAACCAATGCATTCAACAACATGTGCACCATTACATATCACATATCCTTCATACAACAAGTGCCCCTCACTCCAACGAATAGTCCATACACTCAGCTTAGCAAATTGAATATACTTTAAGGACTTTGCAAACAAGGTACACTCTCACTCAACAACAATATCAAATATGTATGCACTGAGAACCATAAGCTTGCCCATTATGTACATCTCTACTAATGAAGTATGTTATGCTCAAAATCAAATAGGTCTTGTCCGGTTGTAATGTAGGCTTAAGGTAAGAGATGATTTGTTTAAATACAATTAGTGACTTATCTTCCTAATGCACCATATTCAACTTTCTCCTTACATTCACAACTTTTTCTTTTAGTTAGCCCCCTCCTTCTTCATAGGTTTCCACTAGTGTTACCAACCTTGCCTTTATTTCTTACTTGCCCGTTTTTTTTTTTTTGACACTTAACAATAGCCACCCTTGACTTAGAGATTTCTCTCGCGTTAAGGTGCACAATGCCCTTTGTTAGGGCTAGGGCCATCATTAAGGTATTCTCTAAGTTAGACACCTTCAACTTGGGTTTCGCCTAGTCGAAGTGCACAATGTCCTAAGGACCAGGGCCAATCTCAAATTCACACTCATGGGTATCGTTTTACCTCGTTTTTCCACTATTCCCCAACAACTAAACATTTTCACCCTATTTACTTTTTTCATTGTTCTTACTTTTCCTCCTAACATAGTGCATTAGGGCTAGGGATCAAAGGTAATGGTATCAATAAAAAGGGATTCGGCTTCATTATGTGGGTTAGAAAAAAATCAAGGCTAAAAGGCTCAATTGGGCTATACCAGGGATAGAGGAATTCATTTTTCTACTGAAAGTGCTTTTGATAGGGAATAGGGAAAAGCCTTGCCTTATTCAAGAGTACCAGGAAGGAGAAGAATAAGCATTACCTCTGTTGAAGGAAGAAGCCCCTCCCTTTGCTTATTTATTCTTCCTGGTCTTCGGGTCTCATCTGAACGGCTCGCTGCCTATTTAGTTACATTTTTTGTTTTGATTCCAGAACAAAACTAGAGATCCTGGCCCCCTCCCTTGAAAGCTCCTAGTGCTGCGACTATCACCGGTAAGTTGCGTCGGATCAATATTTTTGACCGGGCTCAAAATTCAGACAATTCAAAGAAGGCCGATTATCATTTTTTAAACACAATAACACTTGTATTTCGCTTCAATAACAACCTAGGAAAGTTCTAGACTCAAATACATTCATGGATATCACAAAAACTCATCGCTCATGGCACATGTTATACTCAGAATGGATCAATCACAGCAAGACACTCATATCATGCACAAGGTTCAGATTAAGCATTAGTTGCATCATTCAAATCATATACAAGAAATTAATTGCATTCATATATCAATTTCAAACATGCTTTTAATATATATTCTTTTCAGAATTTTAGCTTCAGCACAACCCAACCTAAGACTCAATTAACGAAATTGCCCTTAAGACGATCATCATCTATCTATCATTGGGCAACATGACTCAACTACGACTACTGACTCAATCCTACAAAGATAAAATATTTTTGTATTTTGTACGGTTCAAAGGGACTATCCTTGGCCAAAGAACCGAAAACAACCTCCAGGGAACCCAAAATAAACAAAATAACGATAAAAGAAAGACTCTAGCAATTTTCAAAAATAGAAATATATATACAGATCAGATAAGTTTTGAACCCTCACCCCACGCTTATACTACATCTCTATCCCCAGTGCTTTACAAAAATCAGAATAGTTCAAGAGGTAAGGTGAAAACACTCCCTGATTAGTCTTCCATCGCATCACCCCCGTCGGCCTCATCACCGGCCTTAGCAGGGTCTATATCTTCCTCCGAGTGGGACTCCACATCTGAGTTAGTCCACACGTGCTCCCCATCGGTCAGAATATCATTATCGATCGGATCACGAAACTCAAGACCAATGGCAAGTAGTTTCTTAGCATGGTCATTCAGAGGGTAATATTTTTCGACCTCGCCCAACTACACATTAGTAGAAGCCCAACAGCCATTCTGATGGCGCAACATCTCTAAGCCATACATCCTGGCGATAATTAACTCATCGCGGTGATGGTGCTCAGAAGTGGTGAGAGTTGGGCCAAACTCAGTGTCAGGCCTCTTTGTCCGAGTAATGTCCACTAGTACTGGATATAGGGGTGCCATACAGTCTAATTTTTCCTCAGGCACACCTGCAACACGACACATCTTGGTAATCAGACCACCAAAAGTATACATGTGCCCTTTGTGAACCCGAGCCTTTCGCATATCAGATTTTACAATGGCTCCGTTGTTCATCTTTGTGCCAGTAATAAAGACATATACCAGGCACACCAGTCACGAGTGATATCAGTGAAGTGTAGACCCGGTATCAAACAGTTCATAACCACCTTTAGCCAAACACGTGTCTCCCGAAGCATATGAGCGTAGGGAAGGCGATTGGTGATATCTCTTCCCACTATGCTTAGTCCATTGAGCCATGGACTGTGGCCTGCACAGAGTGTGTCAGATTGCTCGGTATGGAGGGCGTATGTTCAACCTTATCAACATAAGTGGATCTGTGTTCTGTGGTGTACAGTATGTCATTTATACCTGTGGGAGTGATGGGCACATTTCTTCCACGCACCGTCACATAATGGGATCGTGCTTCGGGCGCCCAGTTGGAGTAAAACTCCTGGACCATGTGTAAATTGCACTCTTTTGGGTCAGCGAAGATGACCTACATCCGTAGCTCCCTAATCCGCCGCAGGATCTGTGGGAACTCACGTGCCAGACTGTCCCTGTCTATACACACATTGGAGAAATAAGAAGCCTCGGTGTGCTTTTTGTACCATGCTTTCCCTTATTTGGTGACAACCTTCACCCCGAACTGCCTAGTTTGGCCCTTGGGAACAACAGCTGTGGGTGGGAAATTCCCACTCCGAACACGTTTCCTGTGGCTTGACATGGCCACTTCCTTATCGGGTCTTTGTGAGCTCGACATGATTACCTGTAAGCATAGTATAGTTTAGCCCACCACATTTAACATTGAACACAATTTTGGGTGGTGTGCACATACCACCCCACACTTATTTCACAGCAGTCCCACATTTAGGTACTCAGACTTCCCACAGTCGAACACAAGTAAACCACTCCAAATGTTGCATACAATTATCGGTGCTACTAAGAATTCACAACAAACAACCTATGCAACAATTTTAGGCCTACTTACTACACAATTATGATCAACGCGACTTTCTACTCAGACTTCGAAATCTCATACAGGTTAAAAGAAGCAATCAATTTCATTCGAGCATATACAATTCGTGTTACTCAAGAATTCACACGCTGAAATGGAGACACACAAACTCTACTCATTACTTATGAACTAACCCCTAAATTCTGTTCTACTCAAGAATTCGAACTACCTCCTAAACAATGATAAATTTCCCTGCTTTGAACCCACATAACAATCCATTACGCCCCTATGCATATGCATGAACTCCCAAATCACCACATGCCCACAAAATTTCGGTGAGGTTTTGCAAGAGTTCATAATAACCACTAAACGAGTGCACACACCAAGCATAACCCACAAACAATACCCATATATTCACCAACTTAACCCACACCCCAACTACGGTTCAATAGGTGGTCTTACTCGAGAATTTGACAACACCAAAGCCATTCACATACACTACTGCACCCACAATAATTTGTAGTCCAAACTTCACACATGCTCATACAAACAATCATAGAGACTTCTACATACCGAAACACCCTAATTTGCGCTAACAAGAGTAGCAAAATACGTACATGAAGTCTTGTAGTTGCAAAAGTTCAAAGTGAGAGAGAGTGGATTTGGCGTCGCGATACGGTGAGAGCGGGAGAATTTGCACAGGCTAAAGAGAGGGGAGAATCACGTGAAATTTGTGGTGAACTGGGTATGGGGATGGAAATTAGGGGTTAAAAACAACATGGGTCGGGTGATTTTCAAGGTAAAACAGGTAAAACCTGTTTCATTTAATAACGATTGAAAACTCTTACCTGAGGGTGCTGCAACATCACGCAATTTGAAATAAATAGGAAGAAGATAATAATTGGAAATAGTCATTTTTGGAAAGAATGAAAATCTGGGAAAAAAATTTGTTTAAGTTAGGAAAAGTTGAATTTTGGTCAAATTCAAACGGCCATAACTCCTAGCTCAGGATAAGTTAGGTGTACTTCCAGATATGGTTGGAAATATCTTGGAATGAAATTTCCAACGCCGCCGAGTTTGTGCGATTCTGAGTTCGTATGAGTAAGTTATCCCCTTTTGAAGTTGGGATGTTGGATTAAGGAAAGTCTAATCCGGATTTTGGAAGGGTAATTTAGTCTTTTCCTTACCTAATTATTCTAATTTATTTTTAGGAATTTAATTGGGGTAAATTCAGATTTTAGGCAGTTTTATAAAAGTGAATTTCACGCTAGGGCTTGGAGAAGAGGAGAAAAGAGGAGAAAGGAGAAAAACGTTCAAGATTCGTCGATTTCATCAAGGATAGCTTGTGGATTTCGTCGGGGGTGATCCCTAAAAGGTATGTGAGATCACATAGCATTGGGTTAGTTAACCCACGCACCAACCATGATTAAATTCAGCAAATTTAAGTCTTTGAAAGTTTAGAAATTGAGTTCTTGATGAACATTGTTAAAAGTTTCGTTTGAATTTCTTGTGGGTTGTGTTGTTGGAGTTTTTTGCGATTTTCTTTATGTTTCCGAGTGTAATTTCAGTTTGAATCTATCATATATTGAGGGTATAAATGATTCTAAGTGTTTGGGGAAGGAATCATTGAAGTTTAGAGGGTTTAGAGATGAAAAACGTAGAAGAAAAGTCGTCCAACACATAGGGATAGGGGTGGGGCGTCGCGCCAGCCAGCGCCCCCCAAACGAGTCTCTGAATGTTCACCCTTGGGGTACCGTACCAGCCAGCATTCCCCACACTGGTCTCTCAATATTGAGAACTGGAGCACCGCGCCTCTCAGAGCGCCAGGGACGCCAGTTCTCCCCATTTGCTCCCCACCTTTCCGTACTTGTTCCGCAATGTATCAATGTTTCTTAGTTGATTTCAATACTCTCTGGTACATCTAAACATCATGAAATCATCCATAAACATGAGATAATGAACCTCGAATCCATAATCTAATTCAAGGAAAGTTAGGATCAAAGTCAAGAAGTGAAGAGTCAAGTCTAAAAGTTAAGAAGTACGTCAAGAAAAGTTCTTAAAGTTTTCCAAAGTCTTTAACAAATGTGGTCAAGACGTTGTATCACCACTTAGGCACATAGTGGTGGTTGTTGGTTAGAGAATCTCCCACATAAACTATATTACTTTGTTATATGAGTAAAGTTGAGTTTGTTATTGCATTTTCTTTAACGAATTAAGTTGTTTTTACTGTTTTATAAAGCTTTTCATATATTGCATGTGTCTTATTGCTTTATTATGAGTTGAGTTATTCATGAGTTGAGAAGAGTCAAGGTAAGTGTTCCTTTCAAATTCTTTCCAGCTTAAGTTGTGTTTAGCATTCCTACTTGCATACTCGTACATTCAATGTATTGATGTCAGTTGGCCTGCATCTTATTATGATGCAGATGCAGGTAACCAGGATCAACATCTAGCGCCTCGTTGATCCAGTTTGAGCACTCAGAGTCTTGTGGTGAGCCTCATTGCTTCCGGATGGTCCCTTTTATTGCTTTCAGTTTTATTATTAGTTCATTAGGATGTTGTGGGCCTGTCCCGACATCCATTTCAATTGTTTAGAGGCTTCATAGACAGACAGTCAGTTAGTTAAATTAATTTTTCACTACTTTATTATTGGCTTATGTTTTTGACACTTGAGGTTGTCATTTTGGCTAAGGTTGAATGTTTATTTAAAGACATTCTAAGGTATTTCACAAGTTCCTTGTTAGTCTATTTCTTGTGTTTAAGTCTTCCGTTGAGTAAGTAAGCCAAGACAAGTTTTCGCTTGGGGCCGGTAATGGTTCTCGAGTGCCAGCCACGCTAGGGTGTAGGCTCGTGGCGTGACAGGTGCGATGCGGGATGGACACGGAGTCCATTGGAAATTTAAATCCAGGAGAGGCAAATAGTTATGCCTCGCTCCGCGATGCGGGAATGGCACAGAGTGGCCTTTTTCATGACGTAAACATTAAGTTTCGTCAAAATCAAAATATCATGCCCCCTCCGCAATGCGCCATCTACACGGAGTGTTCTGCCTCAAATTGGACCAAGCGAGACAAAATTTTGTCCCACCTCCGTGACGCGCCAGCTCCACGGAGTTGCCTTGGGCACATTCCTTCTTCCTGCACATTTTCAGCACACAAATCATTAGGGAAAACACGATGGGTTGCCTCACATCCAGCGCCTTAGTTTTGGTCGTGGCACGACTCATATTTTTGTATTTTTATGAATATATATATATATTACTAATTCCTAAGAATTTAAATAACAAAACAAAAGCAAAGAAATCCTAACTATTACGAGGGTTCACGGGTTGCCTCCCGTGTAGCGCCTGATTGAACGTCGCGGCACGACCGATCTCATGACTCATTCGTCATTCAATGTGAGCGCTTCAAGCTCATGATCTACATCATTCCCGAAATAGTGTTTGACCCTTTGACCATTCACAAGGAAAGTAGAGCTCATATCCTTGTTCATTAGTTTCACAACACCATGTTGAGTCGTCCTCACCACTTCAAAAGGACCACTCCATTTAGATCAAAGCTTTCCGGGGAACAACTTTAACCTTGATTTAAACAACACTAATTGACCAGGCTCAAAGGTGCATGACACAATATGCTTGGCGTGCCACCTCTTGGTCCTCTTTTTGTACAACTTAGCATTTTCATAGGTGTGAAGCTTAAACTCTTCTAACTCGTGCAACTGTGTTATTCTCTTCCTACCGGCTAATTCAACATCCAGATTCAGCTTCTTGATCGCCCAATATGCCTTATGCTCCAATTCAGCAGGTAAGTGACATGTTTTTCTAAACACCATTCGATAAGGAGAAGTCCCTATTGGTGTCTTGTATGCAGTCTGGTATGCCCATAATGCATCATCTAGCTTGTCAGCCCAATCTTTTCTTTGGGCATTCACAGTCTTTTGGAGGATTTGTTTGACCTCCCTATTCGACACTTCCACCTGCCCACTAGTTTTGGGGATGATATGTTCTAGCCACTTTGTGTCTCACCCCATATTTGGCTAACAAATTATGCATTGAATTATTAATAAAGTTCATACCTCCATCACTGATTATAGCCTTTGGAGTTCTGAACCTGGTGAAGATGTGTTTTTGGATGAACTTGACAACCACTTTTGCATCATTGGATGGTAATGCAACTGTCTCCACTCACTTAGACACGTAGTCCACTGCAACTATGATATATTGATTACCACGGGACGATGGGAATGGTCCCATAAAGTCTATCCCCTAGACGTCAAAGATTTCCACCTCCAATATATTGCTCAAGGGCATCTCATGCCTTCTAAAAATGGTGTCCATCCTCTAACACTAATCACAACCCTTTACAAACATAGCAGCATCTTTAAAAAGAGTAGGCCAAAAGAAGCCAGATTGCAATACCTTATGTGCAGTTCGCTCCCCCCATGGTGTCCACCATATGGTGAAGAGTGACAACTCTCCACCACTTATGTCACCTCATGTACAGCTACACACCTTCGCATCACCTAATCAGGTCCCTGCTTGAATAAGTAGGGCTCATCCCATAAATAGAAGCGTGCATCATACTCAGGCTCTGCTTTTGATGTGTTAAGGCCCCATGTGGAAATAAAACACTCACCAGAAAATTTACAATATCAGCATACCAAGGCACTTGAGCAAGGTCTAAAGCAAGCAATTGCTCATAAGGAAACTCTTCACGAATCTGCCCCTCATTTTTCACATGAGATGAATCCTTCAGTCTGAACAAATGATCAGCTATCTGGTTCTCAGTTCCCTTCCTAACCCTTATTTATAGATCAAACTCTCGTAGTAGCAGAATCCACCTAATCAGCCTCAACTTGGCATCCTTCTTCTTAAACAAATATCGGATTGCAGAATGATCAGTGTAGACTTTAACTTTGGTTCCCACCAAGTATAATATGAATTTATTAAATGTGAACACTAATGCCAGCATCTCCTTCTCAGTAACAGTATAATTAGATTGAGTTGTATCAAGTGTCTTGCTTGCATAGTAGATGGAATGGAACATCTTATCTTTTCGCTACCCAAGCACTGCCCCAACCGCTATGTCACTGGCATCAAACAAAAGCTCAAATGGAATCTCCCAATTTGGAGCAATTAGAATAGGAGCTTCTGTCAACTTCTTTTTCAGCAACACAAATGCCTGCAAACACTTTTCATTAAAAACAAACTTCATCTCTTTCTCTAACAAGCTGCATATAGGTCTTGCAGTCTTAGAAAAGTCCTTGATGAACCTCCTATAGAACCCAGTATGTCCTAGGAAGCTTCTAACTCCCTTTACTGTGATGGGAGGTGGCAACTTCTCAATAACTTCCACTTTAGCTTTGTCAAGTTCCAGCCCACTTTTGGAGATCTTGTGCCCCAACACAATTCCCTCTCGAACTAGAAAGTGACATTTCTCCCAGTTTAGCACTAGATTTGTTTTTTCACACCTGCCAAGAACTCTGTCAAGATTAGTCAAACAAAGTTCAAAAGACTCACCAAACACCGAGAAGTCATCCATGAACACTTCAACAAAATCTTCCACAACATCATGGAAGATTTCCATCATACATCTCTGAAATGTGGTCGGGGCATTGCACAAGCCGAATGGTATGCGCTTGAACACATGCATACCATATGGGCAAGTGAATGTAGTCTTCTCCTGATCCTCTGGTGTAATAACAATCTGATTGTACCCTGAGTAGCCATCAAGAAAACAGTAATATTTTTGACCTGCCAGCCTATCCAACATTTGATCAATGAAAGGTATCGGATAATCATCCGTTCTCGTGGCGTCATTCAACTTTCTGTAGTACATGCAAATCTGCCACCCAGTCACTGTTCTTGTGGGGATTAACTCATTCTTCTCAATATTCACCACCGTCATTCCGCCCTTCTTGGGCACACACTGTACTGGACTTACCCATTTACCGTCTGATATTGGGTAAACAATCCTTGCATCCAACCACTTGATTACCTCTTTGCTCACCACATCCTTCATTAATGGGTTTAGTCAACGCTGATGCTGTGCACTCGGGTTATGCCCTTCCTCCATACAGATTTTATGCATGCACAGCGTAGGACTAATTTCAATGGATGTCAGATATTTGCCACCCCAGAGTTGCTTTCCTTTTTTTCAGGATGATTAATGTTCCTTCCACCTGTTCATTAGACAATGTTGTTTACAAAATAACCGGTAAAGTTTTATCTTCACCCAAAGATGCATACCTGAGGTGGGCTGGCAATGCTTTTAACTCCAGCTTGGGTGTTTCTTCAATGGAGGGCTTATGGGAAGGACTCAACACCCTATTTAGAGGCTCCCATCGATCTCCAGATGTGCTTACAAGTGCCACATCAAGAAATTGCATAATTTCATATGCCTCAGCATTCCAATAAATATCATCCGCTACAAACACTCGCTCTAGAGGGTTCTTAGATGCAATGTAACGAGCCTCTGCCTCACGATCTGTCATAATTATGGCAGACAACTCCTCATACACAACTGGTAGCTTTAATGCTTTATACACGTCGAACACATCTACTTTATCATATGCTCGCATAGTAAGTTGCCCAGTTGCTACATCTATCATAGCCCGCCCAGTAGCTAAGAAAGGTCTTCCTAAGATGAATGGGACCTCAGGATTTGGCTCAAAGTTCAGCACTACAAAATCCACTGGGAAGATCAACAATTTCGTTTGCACTAACACATCCTCTACAACACCCTCAGGCCTAGCTACAGACCTATCAGCCAATTGTAAGATAATGGTAGTAGGTTTAGGACTACCCAACCCTAGTTTTCAGTACAAAGAAGTTGGCATCAAATTTATACTAGCTCCTAGATCACACAATCCTCGCGCAGGAATGCTCTCCCCTATAGTGATCTGAACCGTAAAGCTACCCAAATCTTTCAGTTTAGTGGGCAACTTATTTTGTATTCTAGAGCTGCACTCTTTAGTAAATGCAACAGTCTCATATTCTGCCAGCCGCTTTTTATTTGCCACAATCTACTTCACATATTTCACATACCTGGGTATACCCTACAAAACATCTACCAACTGCAAGTTAATGTGAACTTGTTTCAAAAGAGGGAGGAACTTACCAAAACATTCATATTCTTTTTGTTTCTTGAACTTTTGAGGAAATGGAGGAGGTGGTTTCACTATTGGTTGCACTCTTTCTTATTGTGCAACAACTTCTCCCTCCATGGGTTCACTCTCTTTACTCACAGCAACAATGTTTCTTTTCTTAGGAGCTAACTCCTCCAATTGTAAACCATTGCGTGTACCTACCGCGTTCACCTGCTTAGGATTTGGATCAGTATTTCCCAACAAACCTCCTTGCGGTTGTGAGATTTGGGCACTAGCAAACTGCCCGAATTGCTTCTCCATATTTTGTGTAGCCAACTGGATATTCCTTACATCAGCAGCTAACTAGGCTTGATCAGCCATGATTTTTTTCAGCATTTCCTCCATGCTCATGTTACCAGATTGCTTATTCGGCTGCTCTTGTTGGGCCTGTGGTTGGTACCCCTGTGCATTTCCTTGGGGTCTATATTGATTCTGGCCTTGACCTTGATTTTGATTTCCACCCCAAGAAAAGTTTGGATGGTTGCGCCAACTTAGGTTATAAGAGTTCCCATAATTTTGCTGGCCTTCTCCTCGCTGTGCATTTTCTACAAAGTTAACAGAATTCGGGTTTGCACCATATACCTCTGCACTATGGCCACCACCTCCGCAAATCTCACACCAATATGGTGGTTGTTGAACTGCATTTACCTATGCAGGTTGTTGACCCAATGCTAGATGTTGAAGTGGGTGTTCATCATATTCTACATAGCAGCAATATGTATAGTTAAGGCGGTCACGACATCTACCTCTAGCATACCTGCAGTTTTCTGAATCACAGGTTTCACCCCTCCTCCGTTCCACTTGAGGTTGCCCTCCAAGATCCTGTTCAGCAAGGTGAATAGTTCAGTATATGTCTTCTCCCAAGCCTGACCACCTGCAGCTGGATCAAGTAGAATTTTTGTGTTAGGCTCCAATCCTTCAATGAAGGTATGGACCAACACCTCATTAGATTGATGATGATGTGGGCAGCTCATCAACATTGATTTAAACCTGTCCCAAGCTTGGTACAAGTTCTCCCCCCCCCCTCCCATTTCTGTCTAACACTTAAGATGTCACTCCTCAACTTAGTTTTTTACTCTGATGGAAAAAATCTAATGAGGAACTTTTGTGCTAGATCATTTCAGGAGGTTATAGAGTTAGCGGGCTCAGAGTTCACCCATTGTTTTGCTTCCCCAAGCAGAGAAAAGGGGAATAAAGTGAGCCTCACATAATCCACATTCACTACAGCTGGAGTGTAAGTATCACTGATCTCGAGGAAATTTTGAATGTGAATTGTTGGATCCTCGTGCGACAGACTAGTGAACTGCCCATTGGTGTGCAGTAGTTGCAACATACTCTGCTTCAATTCAAATCTTCCACCAACTTCAGGTTTCTGAATGAATGATGTCACATTTGTGGGACGTGGGATTGCCACTTCTCTTACCTTCATCTCAGCCATTGTTGTTTCAGGTTCCTCTTCCTCAACACTTGCTACTGGAGATGGTGGTTCACTAGCAACAAGAGGGATTGGGTATGTGAGTCATCTTTGCCTTCTCCAGTAGTGCACGAATCTTTCCGGTTCAGCTAAAGGCAATACCAATCCTTGATCATCGTCCAGTTTGAAGTTCCAGAATAACCTGCAAAAATGAATTGCTAAGATCAAGTTGTCAACACTTGATTTTTAACATCAGAAATCAGAATTTTTTTTAGATAATTTCTAATTCTAAAGTCTCCGGCAGCGGCGCCAAAAACATGTTGTATCCAAATTGTACACACAAGTGCACGTGGTCATTCAAGTATTAAAGTGGATCTTTTTAAGAGTCGGGTATCGTACCCACAGGGACTTATGCTTAGAATCACTCAATTTCTCTAACTTTCAGCTAAACACAACTGTATTCAAGATGTCATAAATGATTTAGTTTCTTATTCTAAAGATTCAACAAAATGTAACAAATGTGATTAAATTTCAAGAGTTTAAAACCGTGATTGGGTAAAGTCCAGGGCTGCAACTTCTATCAGGATTCATGCAATCAATATCATTTACATGGGTAATTATTAACTATCGAATCAATGAATCACAGGGTTAATTGTATGATCATGGTCTCCTAACCTCTAATTGCCCACGATAAATAATACCCTAACTACATCGTTGAGCGGGGATAAAATGGATTAAATATTGAGCATTACGATTTTTTCATGTATGGTGACCCAAGCATGGTTTCTAGGTATATCCCTATCCTAGACACAAATTAACCCTAGTTATTTAGAATTAATCATGCTCCTTATGTCCCACGTTCTATCCTCTTATTCCTCCCCCGAGGTTCAATTTGGACAATGTATTTATTTCAATGGTGATCAGTCACAAAATACGAAAACCAAGAACTTAAGAAAGATTCATACGATAATTGACATTAACCCAATGAAGAATTAATAGAATACAATCATCCTATAGCAACAGCCCTAGAACTAGGGTATTTAGCTAATCATAATCCAAGATATGATCAAGCAATATTCAATAAACATAAAGAGATCGAAAGGAAAAGAGTTTAAGAAAGAACCCTTAAAATGGTGAAAATGTTCTCCCAAGTCGTTGTTCTTCAAAACCCAAAAAAAGAATATTTTATTAAAATAAACTAATGACCTATTTATACTAAAAGCCGAAACGGCCAAGAACTGGAGCAAAGGGCTCAACGCCCCTCTCTGATTTTGTTCTGAGATAATTTTCTCTTCTCAGCGACGTGGGCACTCCACGGAGTGTTCTGCCTCAAACTCGCCTCAATGAATAAATTTGGGACTCGCTCTCTGCGACATGGAGAGGGAACGGAGCACTCTGCCTAAATCTTGAGTTTCACACGCCAAATTATAATTCCTCTCCGCAAGACGGAGAGGATACGAAGATGCCTTGAATATCATTTCTTTAATCCTCTTCCTTGCTTCCTTTCGACTCGAATATTTTGTGTTCCCCACTATCCATTTTCATGCTCGTTTCTCCAATTAAGCTCACCTACACAACTAATCATGTTGGTTAGCTCATAAAAAACCAAACGACTCGATAAGACTATTAACAAACACATATTGACCTCAAACTTAACTTAAATATAGGCATTATTAGATTTCTAGGAATATAAATATGCCTAAGATCACGGTCCCACACATTCAAGAACCTAAAATGGACCAATGTATCGTGGACTTAGCTTACCTTTTTTGCCGAATCTCATCACCCCTTTCATGGGTGATACCTTAAGAAGAACATTTTCACCGGTTTGAAACGTCATGTCTCTTACCTTATGATCCGCATACTTCTTTTGTCTGCTCTGGGCTGCTAGAAGATTAGCTTGAATACTCTTCACCTTATCTTGAGCATCCTTCACTAAATCTACCCCCAATGGTTTCACATCTCCAGCCTCGAACCATTCTATGGGTGATCTACATCCCCTCCCATAGAGTGCCTCAAATGGTGCCATATCGATGCTACAGTGATAACTAGTATTATAAGAGAATTCACACAAAGGTAAGAAATTATCCCAATGTCCTCAAAAATCAATCACACATGCCCTCAACATGTCCATCTAACACTTGGATAGTCCTCTCTGATTGCCCATCCGTCTGTGGATGAAAAATGGTACTAAAACTGAGTTGTGTGCCCAATTCATCATGTAATTTCCTTCAAAACTTGGAAGTACACTGCGTACCACGATCTGAGATGATAGAAAAGGACACCCCATGCAACTCACTATCTCTTTCACATAAACATTAGCCAATTGCTCAGCATTATAATATATTCTTACCAAAATAAAATGGGCTGACTTAGTCAATCTATAAACCACTACCCAAATAGAATCGAACTTCCCCAAAGTCTTGGGAAGACCAACCACAAAATCCATGGCTATCCTTTCCCACTTCCATTCTAGGATTGGTATTCTTTGAAGCAAACATATAGGCCTTTGATGTTCATACTTCACTTGTTGACAATTTTGACACTTAGCGACAAACTCCGCTATATCCTTCTTCATGCCCAACCACCAATAAATTCGCTTCAAATCTCGATACATCTTGGTTACACCCGGATGAATAGAATATCGCGAACCATGGGCTTCTATCAACAACTTTTGAATCAAATCATCAACTCGAGGAACACAAATCCTCCCCTAGAAACTAAGCACTCCTTCCGCATCAAGAGTGGTCTCTTGTACCATACTAACCGCAGTCTTCTTTCTAACTCCTCCAAACTCTCATCCTCAAACTATTTAGCCTTGATCTCCTCAATGAATATGACCCTTACTTCAATACTAGAGAACACCCCACCTCTTTCTGAGATGCCCAACTGCATTAACTTAGACTCTAAGGTCTGAATTTATTTAGCTGAAGGTCGCTTGGTTACACTCAAGCAAGCTAGGCTGCCCATACTCACCATTTTTCGACTCAAAGCGTCTACCACCACATTAGCCTTACCCAGATGGTATTGAATGGTGACATCATCATATTTAAGTAACTTCATCCACCTTCGTTGTCTCAAATTCAGATCCTTTTAAGTGAACACATGCTGCAAACTTCGATGATTAATAAACACTTCACACTTAACACCATAGAGGTAATGCCGCCATATCTTAAGAGCAAGCACTACCGCTGCCAACTACAAATCATGTGTTGGATAATTCCTCTCATGCACCTTCAATTGACGTGAGGCATAAGCTATAACATTCTTATCTTGCATCAACACAACACCCAAACTAGAATGTGAAGCATCACAATAAATAATAAAATCTTTACCTTCAACCAATAATGCTAGAATAGGCTCGGTGGTCAAGAGAGTCTTGAGCTTTTGAAAACTCTCCTCACATTTTTCAGTCCATTCAAATTGTATCTCCTTTTTGGTCAAATTTGTCAAGTGAGTGGCAATGGAAGCAAAGTTCTTCACAAATCGGTGATAATAGCTAGCGAACCCTACAAAACTCCTAACTTCCGTCACAGAGCTAGGCCGAACCCAATTCTTAACCCCCTCAATATTTTGAGGATCTACCATTACCCCTTCTTTTGAAACTACATGTCCCAAAAATGCAACCGAAGTCAACCAAAATTCACACTTGGACAATTTAGCATACAATATTTAATTCCCAAGAACACCCAAAACAATACGAAGATGGTCGACATGCTCTTCTTCACTTTTTGAATAGACCAAAATATCATCAATAAGGACTATAACAAACGAAACGAGGAATGGCTTGAACACCCCCATTCATCAAACTCATCAAAGTTGCAGGCGCTTTGGTCAAACCAAAAAACATAACCAAAAACTCATAGTGCCCATATGAAGTTCTAAACACCGTCTTGGGTACATCCTCAGGCCTAATTTTTAACTGATAGTAGCTAGACCTTAGATCAATCTTAGAGAAAACTGATGCACCTTGCAATCATCTATACGAGGCAAAGGATACTTGTTTCGAATAGTGACCCTATTCAATTGCCGGTAATCTATACACATTCTCATACTACCATCTTTTTTTCTTAACGAACAAACCTGGAGCACCCCATGGAGAAGTGCTAGGACGAAAAAATCCCTTATCAAGAGCTCTTGGATTTGAGCCTTAAGCTCTCTTAACTTTGTCGGAACCATACGATATGGTGGAATAGAAATGGGACGATTACGAGGTTCTAAATCAATGCAGAAGTCTATATCCTTATCTGGAGGCATACCAGGCAAGTCATTAGGAAACACTTCTCTAAATTCTGACACTACCAGGATAGATTCAATAGATGGAGTCTCAACCCGAACATCCCTAATATGAGGCAAATAAGAGAAATAACCGTGCCCTACTAATTTTGTAGCCCGAATAGAGGATGTGTTCTTAGCTTGCTTAGGCTTGTACACCCCTTCCCACTCTACTTTATTCCCTTCCCAGAATTTCTAGAGTTACAGACTTGGTATTACAATTAAGCACACCATAATAGGGGGACAACCAAGTCATGCCTAAGATTATGTCAAAGTCTGTCATATGCAATATCACCAAATCAGCCCATGTTTGAAAACCCATAAACAAAATAGGACAAGTACGATAGACATGGGTGACTATGACAGACTTCCCAACTAGGGTAGAAACATGGATGGGGGCATCAAGTATATCACAAATCATAGCAAATTCTAAGGCAAATCGAACGGATACATATGAAAAGGAAGAACCCGGATCAAATAACACATTAGCCATCTGATCACATATAAGAATAGTACCTGTGATCAACGCATCAAACGCCTCTACCTCATTCTTGCTCGGAAAGGTTTAACACTGAGCCTTATCATCATGTCGAGTGACTTCCCTGACTAGTTGCATGTTACCCCTGCCCGTGTTACCATTTCCTCTAGCTTCACCGCTTCGTTGATTACCTCCTCGCCCACCTTGTGGACGTCCTCTACCATTATTACCATTTCCCGCGGGTACCACTGCTCTAGTCTGCTGCTGCACAGAATCTAACACTCGTGGGTGGGGACAATCTCTCCTCATATGCCCAGGTTCTCCACAATTGTAGCAAGTATGATAAAAAGATGGTTTGCCGCCCATCGAAAGTGCGACTCACTGGCTATCCTGATCAAATTATAAGATGGAGTTCTTGAGTATTTACCTGTAGAGGCGGGGATGGCAGACTGAATTAGTCTGGCTGCAAGTGCTGGCTTCCCTGATCCTCTAGAGTAAGAACCTTGAAAGTTACCTGAGTTCTTGACCCTTTTTGCCAAAGTCTTAGTCGGACTGTCTCGCCTCACCCCCTCCACTTTTTTAACAATGTATGTCATCTCATTGAAGCTTCTCCCTGCAGAGGTCACGTGAACAGATAATACCTGTAACTCAGAATTTAGTCCCTTAATAAATAAACGGATCCTCTCTTCCTCAGTAGTCACCAATTGTGAAGCATATCTAGACAATGCATGGAACTTGGCCTCAAAAGCAGTCGCAGGCATACCACCTTGTTCAAAAGCCATAAACTCATCTTTCTTACGATCCCTTAAAGTTCTAGGCACATATTTCTCTAGGAACAGAGCATGAAACTTGGTCCAAGTGCGTGGAGGTAAAACTGAAGATCTGCATTTCATATAAGCTCTCCACTACTACTTGGCCTCACCTTGAAGCTGAAAAGTCACGAACCTAACCCTATGTTGATGGACAATTCCCAACTTATGAAGCCTCTCATAGCAGTCTAAGATAAACTCATAAGCATCCTCACTCTAAGAACCAAGAAATACAGGAGGCTTTAGCTTCAAAAACTTAGTCAACATTTCATGGTCATTACCAGTCATAACAGAACCCAAAAAAGGACGGAAGAAAGCATCAGTACCTACGTTTCCACCCACCATGGGAGTAGTGATAGCAATAGGGGGATTGGTGGGAGCTTGAGTTGCTTGAAAAGATGGAAGCACTCCAGGACCAGCCAATCCTTTCAAAAATGACATAATTTGTTGAGCTAACACTAGGTCGATGGGAGGAACGCTAGTAGTCTCAGCCTACACCTCTTCCTCTTGTCCAACCTCCTCAACATTTTCAACCTCAATATCCTCCTCTATCTCTTCATGATGCACGGGAGGGGCCTCATTTTGGGGAGCAATTTTTACTGGTACCCCATCTCTCGTAGGCGCCACTCTTCCTCAGCCTCTACCCCTGTCTTGGTAGTGACCTCTCACTGCTGATTCCTTAGCCGGAGCATTGACAGGATCTATGGGTCTGACGCCGTTGTATCTAGTGTTAACCATCTATAGACAGAAGAGTGAAGGAGATTAGATACCAATTTAAATCGACAGATACCAATTGGAATCAAGTTATAGCACGAGAGGAGACAAGAGAAACAAAGAGTTTTCCTAAAGTCCTATAGCCTCTCGAAGAAAATTAAAGGTGCCCTCGTACCGTTCTGCAAGACTCTACTGGACTCATTTTGATACATCGAGATCAACAAACCTATGCTTTAATACCAACTTTGCCACGACCCAGACCATCGTGATTGGCACCCACGCTAACCCTCCGGTGGGAGAACCATTAATGCTAATTAATTAACCAACTCTAATCAGATACTAAAGCAGTGAAGTTACGGAAGCAAGTTAAATAGCTAAAAACTGAAGTTCCCATAAACTTCCAAAAGATCTAACAACTAATCAATGCGGTAAATACGCCTAGAATTTGAAAGTCGATGTACCAAAACATCTAAAGTTCAACAAGTCTAAACAACAAAGGATACAACCTCAAACTAATGCACTAATAACTATCTAGAAAAATCTATGTTTGAAATATGGACATATACGAAAGGAGAACTCATGGCAGCCCGGAAGAACTGGCTTACCCTGAATTTGAAGCGAGCACTGATCTTCTAGACGAGGTCTATCAATAGCCGCTTGAAGATTCCATGTACTCAACAAAGAAAGATCAACTGCAATATCAATACACAACCACAATGTACTGGTAGGATCACGCGGCTATCCCACTAAGTACAACATACATAAGTCATTACAACAATATAATCACATGCATATATCGAACATAAACAATATTATCAACATTTACGAACAAGGTACAGTATCACATTTCTCAAGATATGTAATTATATTAGATCATTGGTCCTCTCATGGAACCTAAACCCAAATAGTTAGCATATTGAAACGTGGTACCCGATCCAATGTTTATGCCAAAATGTGGTAACCGATCCCATAATTATGTCGGAACGTGGCAACCAATCAAAGTTAGTGTGTTGGAATGCAACACCAGGATCCATTCAACAAGCCACAATCACAATCACAATCACAAGTATATTCTCAAGTTCATAAAATTATGTCATGATTCATGGCATTCATCATTCTTCTAGCTCATTTATAACAAGTGTGATCAATAATGCAACATTAACATACATGTATGTGTCATAATGAAGCAAGAACAAACATACATCACACAATCATATAATCACAACCATCACCTACCTCAAAACAATCTTGAAACCCTAAGAAACTTGATCCTTCATTTTCCGGATTCGTTCTGCTTGTTCTTGGTCTACAAACAATCAATATAATACGGGAATCAATAAACAATCACTAATTACCCGAATTACTAACAATACTATGAACTCTAGATGAAACCCATGATATCAAGTATCCAAACTAGGACTTTCTCCACCATAGTTTCTAAATCAAAACCCTCCCCCGTCGATAATTACCCATTAGATTACGATCTACGGATCGAAAAATGGATTCTGAGAGTGAAAAGCTTACCTTTAGCCTCAAGAATGGTGAAAAATTTTCAAGAATCACCTGGGTTTCGTTCCTTAGCTCTAAAAACTGAAAAATGCAAAATAAAGACGTTTTGGGGTTTATTTACGACTTTAAGTCTTGTCAGGCCCTCCACAGCTGCCCTCACCCTGCTATAGTGGCACCGCCAGAGCGACCAAAACCACCGCCAAAGTGGCTTGCATGAAACAGTGAGCTATTTAAATAATTCCAAGACCCCCATTTCATAACACACCTTTAACCAACGACGTTCAGAAAATATCGTTCACGCTAAGATCAATTTCGAGAGTTCTACTCTCCCGAATTCAATTTCGTAAAGTCATACAGATTTCTTAACGACTTATCTAACTGCTCATATAATCAAAATCATAAATAATTTACCTGATTATTACCAAATTTTCCTACACCTTAATTACTCCGATTTCATCCAAATCTGGACTAGGTTGGGAAATTTCCAAGTTACTATGAAAAAGTATTTCGACCCAAAAATTTTCCGCTTTGTCTTTTCAATAATGACGGAATCTGGTTGTTAAACATTGTCTTCAAAATTTTGATCAAGTTAAACCACTTTTGACAGTACAAAAGAAAAAGAATGGATAAAGTTAATAATCAATTTACTAGAACATTTCATGAATTCATAGTTGGGAAAATTTACATTAACCTCTGCCGTCAATTGGTCACAGTCTGCAAGAAACTTTTTTGTGAAGTTCATGATGTTCTTCGATAGTAACAGAGCTAGTTGTTCTCTCTATCAATTCACTCTGCAAATCATATTGTAAGAAGATCCTTTTCCTTTTAAAATCCACTATTTTTCCTTCTTTCTTAATCTCTCTGAAAATTGAAAATAGCATAATATGTCAAGGTGGCTATAAAAAAGACAAAATAAAATAAAAAGGATATAGAATAGAAACTCACGTGATAAGCTCTAGTTTTGGAGAATTCATTGGTAAATGATATTTTGGAAAATTTATGAATAAAGAGAGTAATTGATGTACAAATGAACTGAATGTGCTTAATATTTATAGATAGTTGTGTGTTTGTGCAAGCTTACCCAAATGTAAGTTTATTCAATTGTAAGATTATCCAACTATATTCTTATCCAATTGCAAGCATATCTAAGAAATTATGGAATGAATATCCTTACTATGATATGTTTATATTAATTTCATAATGTTTTATAAAAAAAAATATTTGAATGTCACAATGTATTGGAAAGTTAATAAATTTTATGAGATTATCATAGGATAGAAAATGGTAAGAAATTGATTTTATTGCTCAATTTAATGAGATGAATAGAATTTGAATTCATTCTAAATAGGCTCTTGTTCTTTCATAACAAATATTTAAATTATATTAATTCTTATTTAGAGGTTTATTATTTAATAGTTAATTTTCTAAATAAGGGTAACCACGTAGATACTATGAGAGTCATTTTTAGTTATTTGAAAATCAAAGTATTAGATTAAAAAGATGACTTTGTCAAATAATAAACAAAAATAATTTTTGATTGTGACTTTTGCTTCCTCAATAACTTTTCGATAGTTACAAAAAAATTGTTTCTTTACTTCAAGCATGTAGCAGAAAAGGTAAGCTTGATAAAGTTAAAGAATAGGGTTTCGGACATTACTAAGTTAGAAATCTTATTGTGACTAAGAGAGAGTATGCAATTAATATTTTTCTTAAAAGAAAGGTAAAACAATATTTGAATTAATGTTGAACATGGTGCATATATAGATTTAAATCAATAACTTGGGAATTTAAAATTAGTCTTTGTGGTTTTCTTTCTTGTATCAAGCTTTCTACTGTATTTTCATAAAATTAACCGAGAAAATCAAAATTACCAAAATGAGAGCATTAAAATTCTTCAATTAGCAAACTAATAATCTTTGTGTACCTAAACTAGTTAGACAAAGATAATAAATTAAATCTTTTACATCTCTTGACAATAATGAGATCCAATACTTTCATTATTCCATGAATTAATGAGTTGGAGAAAATTGAAACAAGATAAAAAGGAAATAATTATTGAACATAGTCAATTTTTAATGAGCGAACATATAGTAATTATTATTCCTTTTGGATTTAAATGAACTCTCGTCCATAAATAACTACTGATTATCAAGGTTTGAGCCCAAAATAAATCTAGAAAGGGAAAAAAATCAAAAGATAGTAAATGGAGAGGGGGGGGGGGGGGGGGTTAGAAAAAATAATTGAAAGATAGGTATAAAGAAAAAAAATTCTTTTAATCTTTTAGTTTTTATATGAATGTACTTATTTTAAAAAATCATGATGATGTTCTTACATGACTGATTCAATTTGATTTTAGTTTTGAAGTGTACGAGATTTTGATTTGACATTTCAAGTCTTTTCATTTTTTTTCTTACAATTCCATAATCTAATAGTTAGGAGACGTTAAATATTTGACCGAGAATTAAGTTTATATCTTTTCAAAAACATATAGGCCTAAAACTACTCATGAATATAATTAAGAAATCACAAATCATCATGATATTTAAGTCTACCGTAGATAAATTTTAAATTATCTTTTTAGGACGTTATTTTTTTTAATTATTTGGAAGGAGGTCTAATGATTTGTTGTATCAAATTGCTGGAAACATCAATTAGATTAAAGACATATATTTCAAATATGAGCTTGTGGTTTACTTTTCTTTTGTATGTTGTATCAATAATAAGTGGTACATTCAAAATTTTACCTAAATATCAATCCTAATAAAGAAAAATATTTTGTTCGGATATCTCTGCAGCGTGAAACAATAATTACATTCTGCTAATTGTCTTTTCATTAGTATTTACCTAAAATTGTGTGTTAGATATTATTGAATTTGTTAGTTAAATTTGCAATTACTGTTACCATTAAATAATTTTTTATGAACCTTCCTCCTTTCATCTAGTACTAATATTTGACTTGATTTTTGAAGATGCATGAAAATTAATTATGAAATAGTTATGGCACCACTGGTTGCGGAGATTGACTAATTTGAATTCATAGTTCATTTTATTTAATAGTAAAATATGTAATTAAAATATCTTAATCTTTATTAGTCTTTTGGGTAAGTGATAAATTTACTGAACACGAGTTCATTTTCTTTGTTTGATTGACTTTAAATATATAACTAATGTAGCTACGAATTAAAGTAACGTAAAAAAAAATTATTTCAATAAAGTGCATTGTAGTACAACTAGAATTTTCACAGACAAAACTATGATGTTTCTCCTAGCTTGGCTACTAAATCAATAATCTTGTAATATGCAATCTCCATAGAAATTTTCATTGCCAAGACTACTTTTAAGCTTCCATTGTCTTCGAAATTTCGATTAAGTTTAACCACTTTTGACACTGCAAAAGATAAAAGATGGATAAAGTTAATAATCAATTTACTAGAACATTTAATGAATTCATAATTGGTAAAATTTAAATTAACCTCTGCCGTCAATTGGTCATAGTTTGCAAGAAACTTTTTGTGAAGTTCATTTTGTGCTGCGATAGTAGCAGAGCTAGTTGTTCTCTCCATCAATTAACTCTGCAAATCATATTCTAAGAAGATCCTTTTCCTTTTAAATTCCATTGCTTTTCCTCCTTTCTTAATCTCGCTAAAAATTGAAAATAGCATAACATGTCAAGGTGGTTATAAAAAAAACATAAATAAAAAGGACATCGAATAGAAACTCACCTAATAAGCTCTAGTTTTGGAGAATTCATTGGTAAATGATATTTTGAGAAATTTAGAATAAAGAGAGTAATTGATGTACAAATGAACTGAATGTGCTTCCTATTTATAGATAGTTGGTTATTTGTGCAAGCTTACCCAACTGTAAGTTTATTCAATTGTAAGATTATCAAACTACATTCTTATCCAATTGCAAGCATATCTAACAAATTATGGAATGGATATCCTCACTATGGTATGTTTATAGTAATTTCATAATGTTTTGCGAAACAATAATATTTGAATGTCACAATGTATTGGAAAGTTAATAAATTTATGAGATTTTCATAGGGTAGAAAATGGTAAGAAATTGAATTTATTGCCCATTTAATGAGATGAATAGAATTTGAATTCATTCTAAATAGACTCTTGATCTTACATAACAAATAATTAAAATATATTATTTCTTATTTAGATGTTTATTATTTAATAGTTAATTTTCTAAATAAGGGTAACCACGTAGATACTATGAGAGTCATTTTTAGATATTTGAAAATCAAAGTATTCGATTAAAAAGATGACTTTGTCAAATAATATACAAAAATATTTTTTGATTGTGACATTTGCTTCCTTAATAACTTTTCGATAGTTACAAACAAATTGTGTCTTTCCTTCAAGCATGTAGCAGAAAAGGTAAGCTTGATAAAGTTAAAGAATAGAGTTTCGGAGACCACTCAGTTAGAAATTTTATTGTGACTATGAGAGAGTATGCAACTAATATTTTTCATAAAAGAAAGGTCAAAAAACATTTGAATTAATGTTGAACATGGTGCATATATAGATTTAAATCGATAACTTGGGAATAAATAATTGGTCTTCGTGGTTGTCACTCCCCGAGCCTACACCCCGGACGTGGGTCACATCAAGAACCATTGTTGGTCCCAAGCGAACTCTTGACCTGACTTACTTACTCAGCGGAAGACTTAACTCAACAAAGATAAATCTACGCAATAAACTGGAATGTTATAAAGGAACATTCAACTGGCCATTAAGGCAAACTCAAGTCTTAACATAAGATAATGACAATGAAAAGACTAAAGATCTAACATTTGATTGTCTATGAAGCCTATAAAACAACTGAGATGGATGTCCAGACAAGACCCCCGACCATCCTAACAAATGAAATACTAAAAAGCAAATGATAACAAAGGAGCCCTCCGAAAAGCAAGGAGTCTCACCAACTGACTCTGAATGCTCAACTGGATCAACGATGCGCTGGATGCTGATCCTTTTTACCTGTGTCTGCATAATAATAAGATAGATGCAGGACAAATGGCATCAGTACATTAAATGTAAGAGTATGCGAGGGGAATTCTAAAACAAGACATAAGCTTGAAAGGAGCTAAAGAACTTACCTGGCTCAACTCAACTCAACATAACTGAACTCATTTCAATATAAAGTAGTTTAAAACAAGTGCAATATAAAGAAAAACTATTTAAAACATGATGTCAACTCTGTGTGTATGCAAAGATATACATAACTCTGAAATGTATGTAAAAATACAAATAAACTATGTATATAAGAATACAATTACTTCTGCGGGAGTTTCTCTAATCGACAACCATCACGTAAGAGCTATTGTGATAATACAACATTTTTCCTCACGCTGCTAGGGCCATCCTATACCTTGCCGAGGGTATAGAACATGAACTACTAAGTGGATCCACTAGTCTATGATAAAAAGCACTAAAGAATCATCTAAAAGTATGACCCTTTTTCTACCCATGGTGGCTACATGGTTTATGGAGGCTGTGAGTTGTCTGAACTCTCCCCCATATCGGTACTCAATACTACTCCAAAAATATGATACTAGCTCTTATGTTTAAAAACATACTTCTTTCTATGATTTGAGATAATTTCTCAAAAACTTAGCTCAAAGGCTATCTTGGAAATCAATGTTTTCTCTCTTGCTTATTTGTGAAATCATTTACTCTTTACTGAAAACTAGCTCAAAGGCTCTTTGAAAATCTTAGTTTCCTTTCTTGTTTGAATGTGAAAACATTTACTCTTTGGGAATACATAGTCCCGATATACACTTTTGAATAAATGACTTCAATCTTTACTCTTTACTCAACTCAAAACTTAAGTCTTAAAACAAAGTTAAAACATTTGTAAAAGATTTTTGGAAGACTCAATGAACTTCTCTTGACTTGACTCTTAACTTTCCTTAAATTGAATTATGAATTCAAGGATTGTGATTTGTGATAGGAAAGATCTCATGATGTTTAGGAATGATTTTAGATAGCTAAACATGAGAAATAATCAAGAAATCACTGCCTGGAAACAAGTCCGCAATGCGGAGATGTATTTAAATTTTTGGTCGCGAAAATAATTTTTGAGGCAGAACGGTCCGTGACCGCTCCTAACGTGAGGAGAACTTTTTCAATCCTGAGGAACAGGTCCGCGAGATTCTACCGACTTGTTCCTTATTCATTTTCTAACCCCAAATCACCTAAATTCGATTGTTTTTCTCCAATTCTCCTTAGATTCAGATACCCAGCATATGTACATAAGAATCTAATCAAACACAACTCTAAAATCGACCTTAATCTCTCAAGGACTTCTCAATCTCATGCCAAATTCAAAAACGAATGTAAAGTCAAGAACACACATCAAGAACATTCAAATTTTCAACTTTTAGGAAGAATTCATGCTAAATTAAACATGTTAGGCGCGTGGGTGAACGATCCCAATGCTCTGTGAAATCACATACCTTGTAGGGATCACCCCTTGACGAAATCCACATGCGATTCTTGAAGAACTTGACGATTCTTCCTCTTTCTCCTCCTTTCTCTTTTTCTTTTCTCTTTTCTAAAATCCTAACTCAATATCGTAAAAGCGTAAACTAAATCCTATCAGTTTAGACCCCAATTAATTACCAAAAATGAAATTAATTCATGGGGTATGGAAAAGACCATAATGCCCTTCAAAAATCCGAATTAGACTTACCTTATTTGAACAACTCAACTTCAAATGGGCATATCTCACTCATACAAACTCGGAATCGCGCAAACTTGGCGGCATTGGAAAGATTATTCCAAGATCTTTCCTACGATATCCAGAATTACACCTAACACATTCTGAGCTGGGAGTTATGGTCGTTTGAAGTTGACCAAAAACTCAACTTAACATACTTAACAATTTTCCAGATTTTTATATTGTTTCCAAAAATAACTCTTTCCAATTTTTAACTTCTTTCTAGTTCTTTATAATTACGGGGTGTTACAACATCTCCCCCTTGGGAACATTCATCCTCGAATGAGATTACTCTTAGTAAGCTAAAGGCGTCACATCAAACATATAGTTCAAACACCCAACAAGCACAATGCAATCACAACATGCCAACTTATAATTAAAATGCCAAGAAAAGGATTAGTACCTTAATTAGACACTTCTCCGGATTCAAAGAGATGTGGACATCTCTTCTTCATATCCTCCTCAGCTTCCCAAGTGGCTTCCTCAACAAAGCGATTCCTCCAAAGAACTTTGACTGATGTTACCTCCTTTGTGCTCAACTTGCGAACTTAGCGATCTAGAATCTGGACAGGAATCTCTTCATAAGATAAGATATCTTTGATCCCAATATCTTCAATTGGTATAGTCAATGAAGGATCTCCCATGTACTTTTTCAATATGGAGATGTGGAAGACAGGATGGACCGCGGCTAACTCTTGTGGTAGCTCCAACTCATAAGCTACATTACTAACCCTCTTGGATATTTTGTAAGGGCCAATATATCGGGGACTAAGCTTCCCCTTCTTACAAAATCTCATAACACCTTTCATGGGTGAAACTTTCAAGTATACCCAATCATCTACTTCAAACTCTAACTCCCTCTCCTAACATCACTGTAGGATTTCTGACGACTCTGTGCCATTTTCAACCTCTCTTGAATCACTTTCACCTTCTCCATAGCTTGATGAACTAAATCTAGTCCTATCAACCATGCTTCACCAACTTCAAACCATCCAATAAGAGATCTGCATCTTGTCCCATAAAGAGCTTCATAAGAAAACATCTGGATGCTAGAGTGGTAACTATTGTTGTAAGCGAACTCGATGAGAGGTAGGTGATCATCCCATTTACCCTTGAAATCAATCACACAAGCCCTCAATATATCCTCTAAGGTCTGAATAGTGCGCTCTGCTTGCCCATCTGTCTGAGGATGAAAGGCAGTGCTTAAGTTCACCTTTGAACCCAACCCTTTTTGGAATGACTTCCAAAATTGTGTAGTAAATTACGCACCTCTGTCTGAAATAATTGAGACGGGAACCCCATGAAGTCTTACCATCTCTTGAAGATACAACTTAGCATAATCTTCTGCTGAATGGGTAGTCTTTACCGGCACAAAGTGGACTGATTTTGTCATTCTATCAACAATCACCCAAATAGAATCATGTTGCCTGCGAGACCTTGGTAAGCCTGTGATCAAATCCATATTAATCATCTCCCACTTCCATTCTAGAAGTTCTATATTCTAAGTCATACCGCATGGCCTTTGGTGCTCTACTTTAACTTGTTGGCAATTCGTACACTTAGCAACAAATTCTGCAATGCCCTTCTTCATACTAATCCACCAGTAGACTTCTCTCAAATCGTGATACATCTTTGTGGAACTCGGATGGATAGAATATCTGGAGCTATGAGCTTCCTCCATGATCCTATCTTGGAGTTCATCCACCCTTGGCACACACAATCTACCTTGATACCTCAATACACTATCTCCCCCTTGTTCAAAAGCCATTACTTTTTGCTTATGAACATTTTCCTTCAATTCAAGTAAAATAGGGTCTTGGTCTTGCTTCTCTTTTACTTCTGACACTAATGATGATTCAGCCCCATTCATCACCACCACTCATCCTTTTGTGGTATCCATTTGTCGGACTTTCAAGTGTGCAAGTCTATGCACATCTTTCGCTAACTCTCTCTTTTCTTCCTCAACATGGACGGTACTACTCATAGACAACCTGCTTAAAACATCATCAACAACATTAGCCTTACCTGGGTGGTAAAGAATACTCATGTCATAATCCTTGAGAAATTCTAACCACCTCATTTGTCTGAGATTAAGCTCTTTCTGAGTAAACACATTTTGAAGGCTCTTGTGATCGATGAACACATCCACATGAACACCATAAAGCTAATGGCGCCATATTTTCAAAGCAAATACTACAACAGCCAATTCTAAATCATGGGTTGGGTAGTTCTTCTCAAGAACTCTCAACTGTCTTGAGGCATATGATATAACCTTGCCATTCTGCATGAATACATAACCCAAACCAATTCTAGATGCATCACAATACACCGCAAAACCTTGAGTACCTTCCGATAAGGTCAAAACTGGGGCAGTAGTCAACCTGTTTTTCAATTCCTGAAAGCTTTTCTCATAAGCTTCATACCATTGAAACTTCACTGTCTTCTAAGTTAACTTGGTCAAAGGGGATGAAATAGACGAGAACCTCTCTACAAACCTTCTATAATAGCCAGCCAAACCCAAAAAACTCCTAATATCAGTTGGAGATATGGGTCTAGGTCAATTCTATACTGCCTCAATTTTCTGAGTATCAACTTTAATTCCCTCTCCAGACACAATGTGGCCTAAGAATGGCACAGACTAAAGCCAAAACTCACACTTGGAGAACTTGGCATACAATTTTTTGTCTTTTAAAGTCTGGAGAACTATTCTGAGATGACTAGCATGATCTTCTTCAATCCTTGAATAGATTAGTATCTCATCAATGAAGACGATAACAAACATATCTAAATAAGATTTGAATACTCTATTCATAAGGTCCATGAATGTTGCAGGCGCATTGGTCAAACCAAAGGACATGAACAGAAACTCATAATGACCATAACGGGTCCTGAATGTTTTCTTTGGAATATCACATTCCCTCACTCTTAACTGATGGTAGCTTGATCTGAGGTCTATCTTAGAGAAACAAGTAGCACCCTGAAGCTGATTGAAAAGTTCATCAATCCTTGGGAGAGGATATTTGTTCTTGATGGTAACCTTGTTCAACTGGCGAAAATCTATACAGATTCTAAGGGAACCATCCTTCTTCCTCACAAATAAGACCGGAGCACCCCAAGGTGAGACACTTGATCGAATAAAACCTTTCTCTAAAATATCTTTCAAGTTCTCTTTTAACTCTTTCAACTCTTCTGGTGCCATTCTATATGGAGGAAAGATATAGGACAAGTATTTGGAAAAACATCTATATCTAAGTCTATCTCTCTATCAGGAGGGACTTCAGGAAGATCATCAGGAAAGACTTCTGGAAACATTTTTACTAGTGGAACCGACTGAATATATAGGAGGTATCTCAACACTAGAGTCATTAACTCGAACTAAGTGATAGACACTCCCCTTAGAAACTAACTTCCTTGCCTTAAGGTACGCAATAAAATGACTATTAGGCATTGCTGAACTGTTTTTCCACTCTAAGACTGGCTCATTTGGAAACTGACACTTGACAACTCGAGTTCTACATTCAACTGAGGAATAACAGGCATGAAGCTAGTCCATACCAAGAATGACATCAAAATCTACCATGTCTAACTCAATTAAATCAGCCATGGTACTCTTGTGATTGACGAAAATAGGACAATCACGATAAACTCTCTTTGCTAGAATGGACTCACCAACAGGTGTAGAAACACTGAATGGTTCACTAAGTTGCTCAGGAATAACATTAAAATTCATAGCAACATATGGAGTTACAAAAGATAAACTCGCTCCTGGGTCTAGCAAAGCATAAACATTAGAGTTAAAGACTTGGATCATATCTGCGACAACATCTGACGAATACTCTTGCTCTTGGCGACTGTTGATAGGATATAGGTGGTTTGATCGTCCGCCAGTACCGGAAGTAGCCCCTCTAGGTGCAGCTTTGTCTGGTGGAGCAACTGAAGAAGACTGGGCTCTATTGTCCCCATTACTATTACCATGCCTGTTCTTTGGACATTCTCGCATTAAATGACCATTCTGGCTACAGTTGAAACAACCAATGGAGCCTACACGAAAAGTACCTGAGTGGTTCCTACCATACTTAGGATAGGTAGGAGGCTTACTACCCCCTTGCGCCATACTACCCTGAGAATAGGCAGATTTGGCTCTAAAATTCTGACTATTGTACTCACTTTTGTTCTTAGGTGCAGGTGCAGTAGCAGATGATGGAGCAGGTCCCTTCTATTTCTATTGGAAGGATGACCGATTGGAATTACTCTTCTGCTACCTGGACTCATTCCCTGTCTTAGCTCTCTTGTTCTTAAATCTTCTATTCCTCAACCTACTGCACATAGACCATCAACCTTGATATATCCATGTCACCTATTAGCATTGCAGCCCTACCTTCCTTACTCAACAGTCTAGACAGCCCAACAACAAACAAGCTCATTCTACTTTTCATATCTGCAATCATCTCTGGAGCATAACGGGATAGTTGGGTGAACTTCAACCCTTACTCATGAAAGCTCAAAGAATCTTGCTTAAGTGTGAGAAACTCTCGTACCTTTGCCTCTTTCTGTTCTCGGGGAAAGAAATGCTCCAAGAAGGCCTCCTCAAAACAAGTCCAACTCACAGGTGGTGCATCCTCAGCTCGGTTCTTCTTCCATTGATCGAACCAAATCCTAGAGACACCTTCATTTGGTATGCAGCTATTTCCACCCTCTCAGTATCAGCAACGTGCATGTCACGACCCGAGCCTACACCCTGGACGTGGCCGGCACTCGAAGACCATTGCTGGTCCCTAAGCGAACCCTCATCCTGGCTGACTACAAGCGGAAAACTTATTCAAGCATACAAAGCTTAAAAACTGAGATAAAAGTTCGTAAAACTTAAATATAAACTTTAAGTCCAAAGAAAACTTTGTATAATAAAATATATACAACTCGCCATAAAAAGGCAACTTTAGTCTTTAAAACATTTAATAAAATAAATGATACATACTTCTCAATTGAACTGACTATCTATGAAGCCTCTAACGGATAAAGATGGAAGTCGGGACAAGACCCACGACATCCTAACAACTAATATAACTGAAAGGTAAATGAAATCATCCGAAAGCAAGGAGGCTCACCATAGCTAACTCAGACTCTCGAATGTATCAACGAAGCTCCTGTTGATGATCTTGAATACCTGTGTCTGCATCATGAGAAGATGCATGACAAATGGCTCAGTACGTGGAATGTACGAGCATGTAAGAGGAATTCTAAAACATAAACATAAGCTTGAAACTTGATAGAAATGAAACATACTTACCTCTTCTCAAACTTACTCAACTCAAGGAATACTCAAGGGTACTCAAAACTACTCAAACTTACTCAACTCAGAAGTACTCAAGGATAAGATACTCAACTGCGAGATTAGATACTCAACTCAAGGATATGATATTCGACTCAAGGATATGATATTCGACTCTGGATACTCAACTCTGGATACTCAACTTTGAATACTCAACTAAATATGACTGAACTCATTTCAATATAAAGCAATTTAAAACAAGTGCAATATAAAAAAACAAACTGTTTAAAAACATGCTGTCAAATCTGTGTGTATGCAAGGATACACCATAACTCTGAAATGTATATAAAAATACAATAAACTGATGTATATAAAAATACAATAACTTCTGTGGGAGTTTCTCTAACCGACAACCATCACATAAGAGCTATAGTAATGATACAGCGATCTACCTCACGCTGCCAGCGCATCCTATACCCGGCCAAAGGTATAGAACCTGAACTACTAATGGATCCACTAGTCTATGTGAAAAGGATTCATCTAAAAAGTATGACCCTTTTCTACCCATGATGGCTACATGGTTTATGGGGGCTGTGAGTTGTCTGAACTCTCCCCCATATCGGTGCTCAATACTACTCCCAAAAATATACTAGCTCTTATGTTTTAAAAAACATACTTCTTTCTGCTGATTTGAGATAATTGCTCAAAAACTTAGCTCAAAGGCTATCTTGGAAATCTCAGTTTCCCTACTTGCTTCATTTAGAAAGTTATTACTCTTTTCTGAAAACTAGCCCGAAAGCCCTTTGGAAATCTCAGTTTCCGTTCTTATGTAAATCTGAAAACATTTATAAACTCTTTGGGAATACTTAGTCCCCATATACTTTTGAAGAAAAGGACTTCAAACTTTACTCTTTACTCTTTACTGAACTCAAAACTTAAGTCTTAAAACAAAGGTAAAACATTTGTAAAAGACTTCTTAATATGTGGTTCGTGTCGAACGATGGACATAAACGACTCAATGCAAGGTTTTCAATAACCACAGATAGAACTCAAATACTTGGAACTCAAGAACTTCAATAATACTACTCATTTCAAGAATGCTCAACTCAGAGGGTTCATGCGGAATTATGACCATGAACGACTCAAGGACTCAAAGATACTTCTCTTCTCAAGACTGCTCGACTTATAGGATTCATGCGGAATTATGGGCATGAACAATTCAACTCAAAGACTTTATGGGTAACATGTAATAGTCTCATGCTTAGAAATATAATCTCAAAGGGGATTAGGAACTCAATACTGACTTAGAACTTGAAGATACTACTCCTCTCAAAGATACTCAACTTCTGGAGTTCATGCGGAATTTATGGGCATGAACGACTTGACTCGTAGGTCTACATAACATTATGAAACTCATGTATGTGACTCTTCTCATTCTCTGACTTACTTCCTCAAAACTTAGTTCAAATCGATAGTTGATCTCAAAGGATTCACAATTGAACTCAAAGGCTTTTCTTGAACTCTACTCTTAACTCTCTCTTGAATTTGAATTATAAATTCAAGAGTTATGATTCATGATATGAAGGATCTCAATAACAATATAGCTATTTGATAATTAGGAATATACCTTTTAAAAGAAACATGAATTCACGAACTCAAAATCAACTTATCTCAAGAATACTCAAATCTAGGGAAAGTATCCTAGATTACTCTTTTTCTGATCTGAAAGTAGATGTAGGGCCTGAGGACGAACTAGTCCAACACTATGATAGCCTTACATACATAGAAGAACAAGATTCTTGAAGAATCTTGAAGAAGAATTTGATTAGAAGCCTTGAAACCCTAGCTTGAAGGTAAACAATCAAGAAGACCTTTCTTGAGATTCTCGAGTTAGTTTATTAAAATCTCTATAGCCAAAAATTATGATTTTCATGAGTGAAGATGTAAATCTGAATGTTTTGAGCTTTTTAATTAGTCAAGAAATTCGTTTATGGTTTTCTTGGAGGTAAAAAGACAAAAACGATTATTTTCAATATTTTCCCGTCGGCTAATTCGTAACAACACTGTATAGGTTACTAAAATAGTCATAACTTTTTACTCAGATATTGGATTGACGGGAAACTGGTGGGGTTGGAAAGTAGATTCAATTACCTTTAATTGGATTGGTTATGGCTCACGTAACTCTTAATATTCTAAGAGATATGGTCGTTTAAAGTTGACCTAAGCAGAATCTTACTTCAAAACTTAATAAACTTCAAGAACACTTATCAATAACTCATCAAGAACTCTAATATTTAAATTTCAAGAACGAAATTACGCTGAATAAATCATGATTGGCGTGTGGGTGAAAGAGCCCAACACTATGGAAGCTTACATACCTCTTAGGGATCAAACCCATGGCGAAAATCCGCTACAACACGCAAGAATCTCGACGAAGGCTTGATCCTCTCCTCTTTTCTCCTCTTCTCTCTTCTTTTCTCTTCTTGAACTCTCAACTAAAACCCTAGGCCAATTTTAGGATTAGAAAACTGAACCTGATAGTATTAGACCCTTAAAATATTACTAAAAATGAATTAAATCTGGTTGGGTAAGGAAAAGACCAAAATACCCCTCTTTATTTTCGGCTAACTTTCCTTAACTGGACAGCCGATCTTCAAAAGGCCATATCTCCCTCATCTGACCTCGAAACTTAGCAAACTCGGCGGCGTTGGAAAGATATTTCAAATATCTTTCCTACGGTATATGGTAGTACACCTAAATCATCCTGAGCTATGAGTTATTGTCGTTTGAAGTCGACCCAAAACTCATACTTAGCTTAACTTACAAAATTTCAGATTTTGCTATTTCCAATTTAATTCTTTTTGGAACTCAAGGTGCTACATCTAATGACCTTAATACTTAAGAAATTTTAATTCCTTGCAAAAATCTCACCCACTACGAAGAAAGGTTCGGGTCTTAGTTCGAAAATTTTCTGGGGTGTTACAATATCTCCCCCTTGGGATCATTCGTCCTCGAATGACGACTGAACTGGGTATGAAATGGGGTTACTCTAACTAAGGTCTGAGTCTAATGGTCTGCTCTTACTATATTCAAGCATAACTCAAATCTTTAAGTTCGGGTTCTATACCTCGATAAGGAATCTCCTCCCAAGACTATCACTGTTTAACACCACATTCAAGCTTAGTATTCTAACAACTCCATGGACCCCTACTAACCAACTCTTTCAGATCCAACTAAGGGCTCTCATTTAACTATTTCTCTTAGTAAAATCTAATCCTCTTCTTCCTCATTGTTAATAATCTTAGATGGAATTATCACACCATCACTAACACGGTAAGAACATCAACCTCCTCTTTCTAACATCACTCTATTACAGAAAGGACCTCTAAAAAGACATCCCCAAACTCTTTGAATTCATTACCATCTTAATCTCAAACACTTGACTCAATATCTTATCTTGTCATCTCCCCCTTTGGTCTAAAGCTAACACTTGAAGGCTATGAACATATTTCATCATCTCTAAATGGTCTACCTCTTATTGCTGTTTTTACTGTTGTGACTTAGTTACACTTCACTGCCCTTATCTAAAGGTTAGGGTCTCTCACTTGTATTACTCACATTCATTGCAGCAAACATCTCAATTTATCACCTACTCTATGACAAGTCTTCTAGATCAAATCCCAAGACTAACATCATCATATTCATGTTGCCATTCTTTTGATCATGACACTCATCTCAAATTCAAGCTTAATATTTATGACTAAACCCGAATATTAATATGATTGCTTGCTTACTATACTAACTTACAACTACTATTATGCGCAAATTTTAGAATCACTCGTCCACTAGGACCTTATGACAAGTAGTTAATCGTCACCTCTTAGCCTTCATACTTACAATTACTATCACCTTCGACTTCGCAACATAAGTACTATTCACTCATTCGCTATACATAAATGCCTAATTAGTTCTATAACACTTTGAATATTATGGGCTCTCCCTCAAAATCATAAGCCTAGCTTAGATCTATCACTTCATGGATACTTTTGCTCTTCTATTCAACACTTAAACTTGGTCATTACTACCATAATGACACATCCTCATAGCCCCTTTCTAGTTAAGGTATACTCTAACTCATCTTGACTTGCAACTCTTACTCTACCTCCTATCCTGAGCTCTTCACAACTCACCACTTCTTAGTCTACCTACAAGGGAAATCTCCTCATTAATACTTTCTAGGTGCATAACTATAATAACATAGTTTGCCTCATCACTCTCTCTCTTTCTAGGATTACTAAACCTCTGCATACTTTCCTCTAACTATGGGCTCTATCACTACTACTGCTCATGATCTCGTAGCTCATGCTACCTTTTCTGGTGAAAATATTACCCAAGCTCTAAACATACTTTCTCATGAGGATCTCAGCTGAAACAAGACTTAGAGAAGAGAATACAACTTGCTTTTAGCTCAAATACATGATTTATATGAAGGCATTACTTTGAAACTGAACACTTAACTTGCTTTTGGGCTTCTCTTAAGCCCCTCTAAAGTCTCATGACTTCCTCAAGATTCATGCTAAGAACAATTCATCGATTAAAGTCTAACTTTCTTTTCAACCACCTCTAGTATGATGGGCAGTCGAATGATTATGAGAAATGCACGAGTTAGAATAAGTCTCTATGACATAGCTCTATTGCACGATTAAGAGTATGAAAAAAGGGAAACTTTTCTTAAATGTCTGTAGTCCCTCATTTATAGAAGTGGGGCCCTCACAACCATAAACATGATCCTACTGAAACGGCTTCATAGACACCCTAGGACACTTAAACTCTGTGCTCTGATACCAAGTTTGTCACGACCCGAGCCTACACCCTGGACGTGACCGGCACTCGAAGACCATTGCTGGTCCCCAAGCGAACCCTCATCCTGGCTGACTACAAGCGGAAAACTGATTCAAGCATACAAAGCTTAAAAACTGAGATAAAAGTTCGTAAAACTTAAATATAAACTTTAAGTCCAAAGAAAACTTTGTATAATAAAATATATACAACTCGCCATAAAAAGGCAACTTTAGTCTTTAAAACATTTAATAAAATAAATGATACAGACTTCTCAACTGTACTGACTATCTATGAAGCCTCTAACGGATAAAGATGGAAGTCGGGACAAGACCCACGACATCCTAACAACTGATATAACTGAAAGGTAAATGAAATCCTCCGAAAGCAAGGAGGCTCACCATAGCTAACTCGGACTCTCGAATGTATCAACGAAGCTCCTGTTCATGATCCTGAATACCTGTGTCTGCATCATGAGAAGATGCAGGCCAAATGGCTCAGTACGTGGAATGTACGAGCATGTAAGAGGAATTCTAAAACATAAACATAAGCTTGAAACTTGATAGAAATGAAACATACTTACCTCTTCTCAAACTTACTCAACTCAAGGAATACTCAAGGGTACTCAAAACTACTCAAACTTACTCAACTCAGAAGTACTCAAGGATAAGATACTCAACTGCGAGATTAGATACTCAACTCAAGGATATGATATTCGACTCAAGGATATGATATTCGACTCTGGATACTCAACTCTGGATACTCAACTTTGAATACTCAACTAAATATGACTGAACTCATTTCAATATAAAGCAATTTAAAACAAGTGCAATATAAAAAAACAAACTGTTTAAAAACATGCTGTCAAATCTGTGTGTATGCAAGGATACACCATAACTCTGAAATGTATATAAAAATACAATAAACTGATGTATATAAAAATACAATAACTTCTGTGGGAGTTTCTCTAACCGACAACCATCACATAAGAGCTATAGTAATGATACAGCGATCTACCTCACGCTGCCAGCGCATCCTATACCCGGCCAAAGGTATAGAACCTGAACTACTAATGGATCCACTAGTCTATGTGAAAAGGATTCATCTAAAAAGTATGACCCTTTTCTACCCATGATGGCTACATGGTTTATGGGGGCTGTGAGTTGTCTGAACTCTCCCCCATATCGGTGCTCAATACTACTCCCAAAAATATACTAGCTCTTATGTTTTAAAAAACATACTTCTTTCTGCTGATTTGAGATAATTGCTCAAAAACTTAGCTCAAAGGCTATCTTGGAAATCTCAGTTTCCCTACTTGCTTCATTTAGAAAGTTATTACTCTTTTCTGAAAACTAGCCCGAAAGCCCTTTGGAAATCTCAGTTTCCGTTCTTATGTAAATCTGAAAACATTTATAAACTCTTTGGGAATACTTAGTCCCCATATACTTTTGAAGAAAAGGACTTCAAACTTTACTCTTTACTCTTTACTGAACTCAAAACTTAAGTCTTAAAACAAAGGTAAAACATTTGTAAAAGACTTCTTAATATGTGGTTCGTGTCGAACGATGGACATAAACGACTCAATGCAAGGTTTTCAATAACCACAGATAGAACTCAAATACTTGGAACTCAAGAACTTCAATAATACTACTCATTTCAAGAATGCTCAACTCAGAGGGTTCATGCGGAATTATGACCATGAACGACTCAAGGACTCAAAGATACTTCTCTTCTCAAGACTGCTCGACTTATAGGATTCATGCGGAATTATGGGCATGAACAATTCAACTCAAAGACTTTATGGGTAACATGTAATAGTCTCATGCTTAGAAATATAATCTCAAAGGGGATTAGGAACTCAATACTGACTTAGAACTTGAAGATACTACTCCTCTCAAAGATACTCAACTTCTGGAGTTCATGCGGAATTTATGGGCATGAACGACTTGACTCGTAGGTCTACATAACATTATGAAACTCATGTATGTGACTCTTCTCATTCTCTGACTTACTTCCTCAAAACTTAGTTCAAATCGATAGTTGATCTCAAAGGATTCACAATTGAACTCAAAGGCTTTTCTTGAACTCTACTCTTAACTCTCTCTTGAATTTGAATTATAAATTCAAGAGTTATGATTCATGATATGAAGGATCTCAATAACAATATAGCTATTTGATAATTAGGAATATACCTTTTAAAAGAAACATGAATTCACGAACTCAAAATCAACTTATCTCAAGAATACTCAAATCTAGGGAAAGTATCCTAGATTACTCTTTTTCTGATCTGAAAGTAGATGTAGGGCCTGAGGACGAACTAGTCCAACACTATGATAGCCTTACATACATAGAAGAACAAGATTCTTGAAGAATCTTGAAGAAGAATTTGATTAGAAGCCTTGAAACCCTAGCTTGAAGGTAAACAATCAAGAAGACCTTTCTTGAGATTCTCGAGTTAGTTTATTAAAATCTCTATAGCCAAAAATTATGATTTTCATGAGTGAAGATGTAAATCTGAATGTTTTGAGCTTTTTAATTAGTCAAGAAATTCGTTTATGGTTTTCTTGGAGGTAAAAAGACAAAAACGATTATTTTCAATATTTTCCCGTCGGCTAATTCGTAACAACACTGTATAGGTTACTAAAATAGTCATAACTTTTTACTCAGATATTGGATTGACGGGAAACTGGTGGGGTTGGAAAGTAGATTCAATTACCTTTAATTGGATTGGTTATGGCTCACGTAACTCTTAATATTCTAAGAGATATGGTCGTTTAAAGTTGACCTAAGCAGAATCTTACTTCAAAACTTAATAAACTTCAAGAACACTTATCAATAACTCATCAAGAACTCTAATATTTAAATTTCAAGAACGAAATTACGCTGAATAAATCATGATTGGCGTGTGGGTGAAAGAGCCCAACACTATGGAAGCTTACATACCTCTTAGGGATCAAACCCATGGCGAAAATCCGCTACAACACGCAAGAATCTCGACGAAGGCTTGATCCTCTCCTCTTTTCTCCTCTTCTCTCTTCTTTTCTCTTCTTGAACTCTCAACTAAAACCCTAGGCCAATTTTAGGATTAGAAAACTGAACCTGATAGTATTAGACCCTTAAAATATTACTAAAAATGAATTAAATCTGGTTGGGTAAGGAAAAGACCAAAATACCCCTCTTTATTTTCGGCTAACTTTCCTTAACTGGACAGCCGATCTTCAAAAGGCCATATCTCCCTCATCTGACCTCGAAACTTAGCAAACTCGGCGGCGTTGGAAAGATATTTCAAATATCTTTCCTACGGTATATGGTAGTACACCTAAATCATCCTGAGCTATGAGTTATTGTCGTTTGAAGTCGACCCAAAACTCATACTTAGCTTAACTTACAAAATTTCAGATTTTGCTATTTCCAATTTAATTCTTTTTGGAACTCAAGGTGCTACATCTAATGACCTTAATACTTAAGAAATTTTTAATTCCTTGCAAAAATCTCACCCACTACGAAGAAAGGTTCGGGTCTTAGTTCGAAAATTTTCTGGGGTGTTACAATATCTCCCCCTTGGGATCATTCGTCCTCGAATGACGACTGAACTGGGTATGAAATGGGGTTACTCTAACTAAGGTCTGAGTCTAATGGTCTGCTCTTACTATATTCAAGCATAACTCAAATCTTTAAGTTCGGGTTCTATACCTCGATAAGGAATCTCCTCCCAAGACTATCACTGTTTAACACCACATTCAAGCTTAGTATTCTAACAACTCCATGGACCCCTACTAACCAACTCTTTCAGATCCAACTAAGGGCTCTCATTTAACTATTTCTCTTAGTAAAATCTAATCCTCTTCTTCCTCATTGTTAATAATCTTAGATGGAATTATCACACCATCACTAACACGGTAAGAACATCAACCTCCTCTTTCTAACATCACTCTATTACAGAAAGGACCTCTAAAAAGACATCCCCAAACTCTTTGAATTCATTACCATCTTAATCTCAAACACTTGACTCAATATCTTATCTTGTCATCTCCCCCTTTGGTCTAAAGCTAACACTTGAAGGCTATGAACATATTTCATCATCTCTAAATGGTCTACCTCTTATTGCTGTTTTTACTGTTGTGACTTAGTTACACTTCACTGCCCTTATCTAAAGGTTAGGGTCTCTCACTTGTATTACTCACATTCATTGCAGCAAACATCTCAATTTATCACCTACTCTATGACAAGTCTTCTAGATCAAATCCCAAGACTAACATCATCATATTCATGTTGCCATTCTTTTGATCATGACACTCATCTCAAATTCAAGCTTAATATTTATGACTAAACCCGAATATTAATATGATTGCTTGCTTACTATACTAACTTACAACTACTATTATGCGCAAATTTTAGAATCACTCGTCCACTAGGACCTTATGACAAGTAGTTAATCGTCACCTCTTAGCCTTCATACTTACAATTACTATCACCTTCGACTTCGCAACATAAGTACTATTCACTCATTCGCTATACATAAATGCCTAATTAGTTCTATAACACTTTGAATATTATGGGCTCTCCCTCAAAATCATAAGCCTAGCTTAGATCTATCACTTCATGGATACTTTTGCTCTTCTATTCAACACTTAAACTTGGTCATTACTACCATAATGACACATCCTCATAGCCCCTTTCTAGTTAAGGTATACTCTAACTCATCTTGACTTGCAACTCTTACTCTACCTCCTATCCTGAGCTCTTCACAACTCACCACTTCTTAGTCTACCTACAAGGGAAATCTCCTCATTAATACTTTCTAGGTGCATAACTATAATAACATAGTTTGCCTCATCACTCTCTCTCTTTCTAGGATTACTAAACCTCTGCATACTTTCCTCTAACTATGGGCTCTATCACTACTACTGCTCATGATCTCGTAGCTCATGCTACCTTTTCTGGTGAAAATATTACCCAAGCTCTAAACATACTTTCTCATGAGGATCTCAGCTGAAACAAGACTTAGAGAAGAGAATACAACTTGCTTTTAGCTCAAATACATGATTTATATGAAGGCATTACTTTGAAACTGAACACTTAACTTGCTTTTGGGCTTCTCTTAAGCCCCTCTAAAGTCTCATGACTTCCTCAAGATTCATGCTAAGAACAATTCATCGATTAAAGTCTAACTTTCTTTTCAACCACCTCTAGTATGATGGGCAGTCGAATGATTATGAGAAATGCACGAGTTAGAATAAGTCTCTATGACATAGCTCTATTGCACGATTAAGAGTATGAAAAAAGGGAAACTTTTCTTAAATGTCTGTAGTCCCTCATTTATAGAAGTGGGGCCCTCACAACCATAAACATGATCCTACTGAAACGGCTTCATAGACACCCTAGGACACTTAAACTCTGTGCTCTGATACCAAGTTTGTCACGACCCGAGCCTACACCCTGGACGTGACCGGCACTCGAAGACCATTGCTGGTCCCCAAGCGAACCCTCATCCTGGCTGACTACAAGCGGAAAACTGATTCAAGCATACAAAGCTTAAAAACTGAGATAAAAGTTCGTAAAACTTAAATATAAACTTTAAGTCCAAAGAAAACTTTGTATAATAAAATATATACAACTCGCCATAAAAAGGCAACTTTAGTCTTTAAAACATTTAATAAAATAAATGATACAGACTTCTCAACTGTACTGACTATCTATGAAGCCTCTAACGGATAAAGATGGAAGTCGGGACAAGACCCACGACATCCTAACAACTGATATAACTGAAAGGTAAATGAAATCCTCCGAAAGCAAGGAGGCTCACCATAGCTAACTCGGACTCTCGAATGTATCAACGAAGCTCCTGTTCATGATCCTGAATACCTGTGTCTGCATCATGAGAAGATGCAGGCCAAATGGCTCAGTACGTGGAATGTACGAGCATGTAAGAGGAATTCTAAAACATAAACATAAGCTTGAAACTTGATAGAAATGAAACATACTTACCTCTTCTCAAACTTACTCAACTCAAGGAATACTCAAGGGTACTCAAAACTACTCAAACTTACTCAACTCAGAAGTACTCAAGGATAAGATACTCAACTGCGAGATTAGATACTCAACTCAAGGATATGATATTCGACTCAAGGATATGATATTCGACTCTGGATACTCAACTCTGGATACTCAACTTTGAATACTCAACTAAATATGACTGAACTCATTTCAATATAAAGCAATTTAAAACAAGTGCAATATAAAAAAACAAACTGTTTAAAAACATGCTGTCAAATCTGTGTGTATGCAAGGATACACCATAACTCTGAAATGTATATAAAAATACAATAAACTGATGTATATAAAAATACAATAACTTCTGTGGGAGTTTCTCTAACCGACAACCATCACATAAGAGCTATAGTAATGATACAGCGATCTACCTCACGCTGCCAGCGCATCCTATACCCGGCCAAAGGTATAGAACCTGAACTACTAATGGATCCACTAGTCTATGTGAAAAGGATTCATCTAAAAAGTATGACCCTTTTCTACCCATGATGGCTACATGGTTTATGGGGGCTGTGAGTTGTCTGAACTCTCCCCCATATCGGTGCTCAATACTACTCCCAAAAATATACTAGCTCTTATGTTTTAAAAAACATACTTCTTTCTGCTGATTTGAGATAATTGCTCAAAAACTTAGCTCAAAGGCTATCTTGGAAATCTCAGTTTCCCTACTTGCTTCATTTAGAAAGTTATTACTCTTTTCTGAAAACTAGCCCGAAAGCCCTTTGGAAATCTCAGTTTCCGTTCTTATGTAAATCTGAAAACATTTATAAACTCTTTGGGAATACTTAGTCCCCATATACTTTTGAAGAAAAGGACTTCAAACTTTACTCTTTACTCTTTACTGAACTCAAAACTTAAGTCTTAAAACAAAGGTAAAACATTTGTAAAAGACTTCTTAATATGTGGTTCGTGTCGAACGATGGACATAAACGACTCAATGCAAGGTTTTCAATAACCACAGATAGAACTCAAATACTTGGAACTCAAGAACTTCAATAATACTACTCATTTCAAGAATGCTCAACTCAGAGGGTTCATGCGGAATTATGACCATGAACGACTCAAGGACTCAAAGATACTTCTCTTCTCAAGACTGCTCGACTTATAGGATTCATGCGGAATTATGGGCATGAACAATTCAACTCAAAGACTTTATGGGTAACATGTAATAGTCTCATGCTTAGAAATATAATCTCAAAGGGGATTAGGAACTCAATACTGACTTAGAACTTGAAGATACTACTCCTCTCAAAGATACTCAACTTCTGGAGTTCATGCGGAATTTATGGGCATGAACGACTTGACTCGTAGGTCTACATAACATTATGAAACTCATGTATGTGACTCTTCTCATTCTCTGACTTACTTCCTCAAAACTTAGTTCAAATCGATAGTTGATCTCAAAGGATTCACAATTGAACTCAAAGGCTTTCTTGAACTCTACTCTTAACTCTCTCTTGAATTTGAATTATAAATTCAAGAGTTATGATTCATGATATGAAGGATCTCAATAACAATATAGCTATTTGATAATTAGGAATATAACTTTTAAAAGAAACATGAATTCAGAACTCAAAATCAACTTATCTCAAGAATACTCAAATCTAGGGAAAGTATCCTAGATTACTCTTTTTCTGATCTGAAAGTAGATGTAGGGCGTGAGGACGAACTAGTCCAACACTATGATAGCCTTACATACATAGAAGAACAAGATTCTTGAAGAATCTTGAAGAAGAATTTGATTAGAAGCCTTGAAACCCTAGCTTGAAGGTAAACAATCAAGAAACCTTTCTTGAGATTCTTGAGTTAGTTTCTTAAATCTCTATGCCAAAAATTATGATTTTCATGAGTGAAGATGAAAATCTGATTGTTTTGAGCTTTTATTAGTCAAGAAATTCGTTTATGGTTTTCTTGGAGGTAAAAAGACAAAAACGATTATTTTCAATATTTTCCCGTCGGCTAATTCGTAACAGCACTGTATAGGTTACTAAAATAGTCATAACTTTTTACTCAGATATTGGATTGACGGAAACTGGTGGGGTTGGAAAGTAGATTCAATTACCTTTAATTGGATGGTTATGGCTCACGTAACTCTTAATATTCTAAGAGATATGGTCGTTTAAAGTTGACCTAAGCAGAATCTTACTTCAAAACTTAATGAAACTTCAAGAACACTTATCTCATCAAGAACTCTAATCTTTAAATTTCAAGAACGAAATTACGCTGAATAAATCATGATTGGCGTGTGGGTGAAAGAACCCAACACTATGGAAGCTACATACCTCTTAGGGATTAAACCCATGGCGAAAATCCGCAACACGAAGAATTCGCGAACTTGATCCTCTCCTCTTTTCTCCTCTTTCTCTTCTTTTCTCTTCTTGAACTCTCAACTAAAACCCTAGGCCAATTTTAGGATTATAAAACTGAACCTAATATATTAGACCCCTTAAATATTACTAAAAATGAATTAAATCTGTTTTGGTAAGGAAAAGACCAAAATACCCCTCTTTATTTTGGACTTTCCTTAACTGGACAGCCGATCTTCAAAAGGCCATATCTCCTCATCTGACCTCGAAACTTAGCAAACTCGGCGGCGTTGGAAAGATAATTCAAAGTCTTTCCTACGGTATCTGGTAGCACACCTAAATCATCTTGAGCTAGGAGTTATGGTCGTTTGAAGTCGACCCAAAACTCATACTTAAGCATTAACTTGCAAAATTTCAGATTTTGCTATTTCCAATTTAATTATTTTTGAACTCAAGGTGCTACATCTAGTGACCTTAACACTTAAGAATTTTTAATTCCTTGGCAAAATCTCACTCACTACGATGAACGGTTCGGTCTTAGTTCAAAAAATTTCTGGGGTGTTACAATATCTCCCCCTTGGGATCATTCGTCCTCGGATGACGACTGACTGGGTATGAAATGGGGTTACTCTTACTAAGGTCTGGTCTAATGGTCTGCTCTTACTATATTCAAGCTTAACTCAAATCTTAAGTTCGGGTTCTATACCTCGTTAGGAATCTCCTCCCAAGACTATCACTGTTTAACACCACATTCAAGCTTAGTATTCTAACAACTCCATGGACCTTACTAACCAACTCTTTCGGATCCAACTAAGGGCTCTCATTTAACTATTTCTCTTAGTAAAATCTAATCCTCTTATTCCTCATTGTTAATAATCTTAGATGGAATTATCACACCATCACTAACACGGTAAGAACATCAACCTCCTCTTTCTAAATCACTCATTACAGAAAGGACCTCTAAAAAGACATCCCCAAACTCTTTGAATTCATTACCATCTTAATCTCAAACACTTGACTCAATATCTATCTTGTCATCTCCCCCTTTGGTCTAAAGCTAACACTTGAAGGCTATGAACATATTTCATCATCTCTAAATGGTCTACCTCTTATTGCTGTTTTTACTGTTGTGACTTAGTTACACTTCACTGCCCTTATCTAAAGGTTAGGGTCTCTCACTTGTATTACTCACATTCATTGCAGCAACATCTCAATTTATCACTACTCTATGACAAGTCTTCTAGATCAAATCCCAAGACTAACATCATCATATTCATGTTGCCATTCTTTTGATCATGACACTCATCTCAAATTCAAGCTTAATATTTATGACTAAACCCGAATATTAATATGATTGCTGCTTACTATACTAACTTACAACTACTATTATGCGCAAATTTTAGAATCACTCGTCCACTAGGACCTTATGACAAGTAGTTAATCGTCACCTCTTAGCCTTCATACTTACAATTACTATCACCTTCGACTTCGCAACATAAGTACTATTCACTCATTCGCTATACATCAATGCCTAATTAGTTCTATAACACTTTGAATATTATGGGCTCTCCCTCAAAATCATAAGCCTAGCTTAGATCTATCACTCATGGATACTTTTGCTCTTCTATTCAACACTTAAACTTGGTCATTACTACCATAATGACACATCCTCATACCCCTTTCTAGTTAAGGTATACTCTAACTCATCTTGACTTGCAACTCTTACTCTACCTCCTATCCTGAGCTCTTCACAACTCACCACTTCTTAGTCTACCTACAAGGGAAATCTCCTCATTAATACTTCTAGGTGCATAACTATAATAACATAGTTTGCCTCATCACTCTCTCCCTTTCTAGGATTACTAAACCTCTGCATACTTTCCTCTAACTATGGGCTCTATCACTACTACTGCTCATGATCTCGTAGCTCATGCTACCTTTTTGGGTGGAAAATATTACCCAAGCTCTAAACATACCTTCTCATGAGGATCTCAGCTGAAACAAGGCTTAAGAAGAGAGTACAACTCCTTTTAGCTCAAATGCATGATTTATATGAAGGGCATTACTTGAAACTGAACACTTAACTTACTCTTGGGCTTCTCTTAAGCCCCTCTAAGTCTCATGACTTCCTCAAAATTTGCTAAGAACAATTTCACGAAAAACTGACTTTCTTTTCAACCACTTCTAGTATGATGGGAGTCGAATGATTCTGAAAATCACGAGTTAGAATAAGTCTCTATGACTAGCTCTATTGCACGATTAAGAGTATGAAAAAGGGAAACTTTTCTTAAATGTCTGAGTCCCTCATTTATAGAAGTGGGGCCCTCACAACCATAAACATGATCCTATGAAACGGCTTCATAGACACCCTAGGACACTTAAACCTTGCTCTGATACCAAGTTTGTCACGACCCGAGCCTACACCCTGGACGTGGCCGGCACTCGAAGACCATTGCTGGTCCCCAAGCAAACCCTCATCCTGGCTGACTACAAGCGGAAAACTGATTCAAGCATGCAAAGCTTAAAAACTGAATAAAAGTTCCGTAAAACTTAAATATAAACTTTAAGTCCAAAGAAAACTTGTATAATAAAATATATACAACTCGCCATAAAAAGGCAACTTTAGTCTTTAAAACATTTAATAAAATAAATGATATACAGACTTCTCAACTGTACTGACTATCTATGAAGCCTCTAACTGATAAAGATGGAAGTCGGGACAAGACCCACGACATCCTAACAACTGATATAACTGAAAGGTAAATGAAATCCTCGAAACAAGAGGCTCACCATAGCTAACTCGAACTCTCGATGTATCAACGAAGCTCCTGTTCATGATCCTAATACTGTGTCTGCATCATGAGAAGATGCAGGCCAAATGGCTCAGTACGTGGAATGTACGAGCATGTAAGGGAATTCTAAAACATAAACATAAGCTTGAAACTTGATAGAAATGAAACATACTTACCTCTTTTCAAACTTACTCAACTCAAAGAATACTCAAGGACTCAAACTACTCAAACTTACTCAACTCAGAAGTACTCAAGGATAAGATACTCAACTCGAGATTAGATACTCAACTCAAGGATATGATATTCGACTCAGGATATGATTTCACTCGAACTCACTGGATACTCAACTTTGATACTCAATAAATTGATGAACTCATTTCAATATAAAGCAATTTAAACAAGTGCAATATAAAAAAACAAACTGTTTAAAAACATGCTGTCAAATCTGTGTGTATGCAAGGATACAACATAACTCTGAAAATGTATGTAAAAATACAATAAACTGATGTATATAAAAATACAATAACTTCTGTGGGAGTTTCTCTAACCGACAACCATACATAAGAGCTATAGTATGATACACGATCTACCTCACGCTGCCAGCGCTCCTATACCCGGCCAAAGGTATAGACCTGAACTACTAATGGATCCACTAGTCTATGTGAAAAGGTTCATCTAAAAGTATGACCCTTTTCTACCCATATGGCTACATGGTTTATGGGGGCTGTGAGTTGTCTGAACTCTCCCCCATATCGGTGCTCAATACTACTCCCAAAATATACTAGCTCTTATGTTTTAAAAAACATACTTCTTTCTGCTGATTTGAGATAATTGCTCAAAAACTTAGCTCAAAGGCTATCTTGGAAATCTCAGTTTCCCTACTTGCTTCATTTAGAAAGCTATTACTCTTTTCTGAAAACTAGCCCGAAGGCCCTTTGGAAATCTCAGTTTCTGTTCTTATTTAAATGTGAAAACATTTATAAACTCTTTGGGAATACTTAGTCCCCATATACTTTTGAAGAAAAGGACTTCAAACTTTACTCTTTACTCTTTACTGAACTCAAAACTTAAGTCTTAAAACAAAGGTAAAACATTTGTAAAAGACTTCTTAATATGTGGTTCGTGTCGAACGATGGACATGAACGACTCAATGCAAGGTTTTCAATAACCACAGATAGAACTCAAATACTTGGAACTCAAGAACTTCAATATACTACTCATTTCAAGAATGCTCAACTCAGAGGTTCATGCGGAATTATGACCATGAACGACTCCAAGGACTCAAAGATACTTCTCTTCTCAAGACTGCTCGACTTATAGGATTCATGCGGAATTATGGGCATGAACAATTTCAACTCAAAGACTTTATGGGTACATGTAATAGTCCATGCTTAGAATATAATCTCAAAGGGATTAGGAACTCAATACTAACTTAGAACTTGAAGATACTACTCCTCTCAAAGATACTCAACTTCTGGAGTTCATGCGGAATTTATGGGCATGAACGACTTGACTCGTAGGTCTACAAACATTATGAAACTCATGTATGTGACTCTTCTCATTCTCTGACTTACTTCCTCAAAACTTAGTTCAAATCGATAGTTGATCTCAAAGGATTCACAATTGAACTCAAAGGCTTTTCTTGAACTCTACTCTTAACTCTCTCTTGAATTTGAATTATAAATTCAAGAGTTATGATTCATGATATGAAGGATCTCAATAACAATATAGCTATTTGATAATTAGGAATATAACTTTTAAAAGAAACATGAATTCACGAACTCAAAATCAACTTATCTCAAGAATACTCAAATCTAGGGAAAGTATCCTAGATTACTCTTTTTCTGATCTGAAAGTAGATGTAGGGCGTGAGGACGAACTAGTCCAACACTATGATAGCCTTACATACATAGAAGAACAAGATTCTTGAAGAATCTTGAAGAAGAATTTGATTAGAAGCCTTGAAACCTAGCTTGAAGGTAAACAATCAAGAAAACCTTTCTTTGAGATTCTGAGTTAGTTTTTAAAATCTCTATAGCCAAAATTATGATTTTCATTGAGTGAAGATGTAAATCTGAATGTTTTGAGCTTTTTAATTAGTCAAGAAATTCGTTGATGGTTTTCTTGGAGGTAAAAAGACAAAAACGATTATTTTCAATATTTTCCCGTCGGCTAATTCGTAACAACACTGTATAGGTTACTAAAAATAGTCATAACTTTTTACTCAGATATTGGATTGACGGGAAACTGGTGGGGTTGGAAAGTAGATTCAATTACCTTTAATTGGATTGGTTATGGCTCACGTAACTCTTAATATTCTAAGAGATATGGTCGTTTAAAGTTGACCTAAGCAGAATCTTACTTCAAAACTTAATAAACTTCAAGAACACTTATCAATACTCATCAAGAACTCTAATCTTTAAATTTCAAGAACGAAATTACGCTGAATAAATCATGATTGGCGTGTGGGTGAAAGAGCCCAACACTATGGAAGCTTACATACCTCTTAGGGATCAAACCCATGGCGAAAATCCGCTACAACACGCAAGAATCTCGACGAAGGCTTGATCCTCTCCTCTTTTCTCCTCTTCTCTCTTCTTTTCTCTTCTTGAACTCTCAACTAAAACCCTAGGCCAATTTTAGGATTAGAAAACTGAACCTGATAGTATTAGACCCTTAAAATATTACTAAAAATGAATTAAATCTGGTTGGGTAAGGAAAAGACCAAAATACCCCTCTTTATTTTCGGCTAACTTTCCTTAACTGGACAGCCGATCTTCAAAAGGCCATATCTCCCTCATCTGACCTCGAAACTTAGCAAAATCGGCGGCGTTGGAAAGATATTTCAAATATCTTTCCTACGGTATATGGTAGTACACCTAAATCATCCTGAGCTATGAGTTATTGTCGTTTGAAGTCGACCCAAAACTCATACTTAGCTTAACTTACAAAATTTCAGATTTTGCTATTTCCAATTTAATTCTTTTTGGAACTCAAGGTGCTACATCTAATGACCTTAATACTTAAGAAATTTTTAATTCCTTGCAAAAATCTCACCCACTACGAAGAAAGGTTCGGGTCTTAGTTCGAAAATTTTCTGGGGTGTTACAATATCTCCCCCTTGGGATCATTCGTCCTCGAATGACGACTGAACTGGGTATGAAATGGGGTTACTCTAACTAAGGTCTGAGTCTAATGGTCTGCTCTTACTATATTCAAGCATAACTCAAATCTTTAAGTTCGGGTTCTATACCTCGATAAGGAATCTCCTCCCAAGACTATCACTGTTTAACACCACATTCAAGCTTAGTATTCTAACAACTCCATGGACCCCTACTAACCAACTCTTTCAGATCCAACTAAGGGCTCTCATTTAACTATTTCTCTTAGTAAAATCTAATCCTCTTCTTCCTCATTGTTAATAATCTTAGATGGAATTATCACACCATCACTAACACGGTAAGAACATCAACCTCCTCTTTCTAACATCACTCTATTACAGAAAGGACCTCTAAAAAGACATCCCCAAACTCTTTGAATTCATTACCATCTTAATCTCAAACACTTGACTCAATATCTTATCTTGTCATCTCCCCCTTTGGTCTAAAGCTAACACTTGAAGGCTATGAACATATTTCATCATCTCTAAATGGTCTACCTCTTATTGCTGTTTTTACTGTTGTGACTTAGTTACACTTCACTGCCCTTATCTAAAGGTTAGGGTCTCTCACTTGTATTACTCACATTCATTGCAGCAAACATCTCAATTTATCACCTACTCTATGACAAGTCTTCTAGATCAAATCCCAAGACTAACATCATCATATTCATGTTGCCATTCTTTTGATCATGACACTCATCTCAAATTCAAGCTTAATATTTATGACTAAACCCGAATATTAATATGATTGCTTGCTTACTATACTAACTTACAACTACTATTATGCGCAAATTTTAGAATCACTCGTCCACTAGGACCTTATGACAAGTAGTTAATCGTCACCTCTTAGCCTTCATACTTACAATTACTATCACCTTCGACTTCGCAACATAAGTACTATTCACTCATTCGCTATACATAAATGCCTAATTAGTTCTATAACACTTTGAATATTATGGGCTCTCCCTCAAAATCATAAGCCTAGCTTAGATCTATCACTTCATGGATACTTTTGCTCTTCTATTCAACACTTAAACTTGGTCATTACTACCATAATGACACATCCTCATAGCCCCTTTCTAGTTAAGGTATACTCTAACTCATCTTGACTTGCAACTCTTACTCTACCTCCTATCCTGAGCTCTTCACAACTCACCACTTCTTAGTCTACCTACAAGGGAAATCTCATCATTAATACTTTCTAGGTGCATAACTATAATAACATAGTTTGCCTCATCACTCTCTCTCTTTCTAGGATTACTAAACCTCTGCATACTTTCCTCTAACTATGGGCTCTATCACTACTACTGCTCATGATCTCGTAGCTCATGCTACCTTTTCTGGTGAAAATATTACCCAAGCTCTAAACATACTTTCTCATGAGGATCTCAGCTGAAACAAGACTTAGAGAAGAGAATACAACTTGCTTTTAGCTCAAATACATGATTTATATGAAGGCATTACTTTGAAACTGAACACTTAACTTGCTTTTGGGCTTCTCTTAAGCCCCTCTAAAGTCTCATGACTTCCTCAAGATTCATGCTAAGAACAATTCATCGATTAAAGTCTAACTTTCTTTTCAACCACCTCTAGTATGATGGGCAGTCGAATGATTATGAGAAATGCACGAGTTAGAATAAGTCTCTATGACATAGCTCTATTGCACGATTAAGAGTATGAAAAAAGGGAAACTTTTCTTAAATGTCTGTAGTCCCTCATTTATAGAAGTGGGGCCCTCACAACCATAAACATGATCCTACTGAAACGGCTTCATAGACACCCTAGGACACTTAAACTCTGTGCTCTGATACCAAGTTTGTCACGACCCGAGCCTACACCCTGGACGTGACCGGCACTCGAAGACCATTGCTGGTCCCCAAGCGAACCCTCATCCTGGCTGACTACAAGCGGAAAACTGATTCAAGCATACAAAGCTTAAAAACTGAGATAAAAGTTCGTAAAACTTAAATATAAACTTTAAGTCCAAAGAAAACTTTGTATAATAAAATATATACAACTCGCCATAAAAAGGCAACTTTAGTCTTTAAAACATTTAATAAAATAAATGATACAGACTTCTCAACTGTACTGACTATCTATGAAGCCTCTAACGGATAAAGATGGAAGTCGGGACAAGACCCACGACATCCTAACAACTGATATAACTGAAAGGTAAATGAAATCCTCCGAAAGCAAGGAGGCTCACCATAGCTAACTCGGACTCTCGAATGTATCAACGAAGCTCCTGTTCATGATCCTGAATACCTGTGTCTGCATCATGAGAAGATGCAGGCCAAATGGCTCAGTACGTGGAATGTACGAGCATGTAAGAGGAATTCTAAAACATAAACATAAGCTTGAAACTTGATAGAAATGAAACATACTTACCTCTTCTCAAACTTACTCAACTCAAGGAATACTCAAGGGTACTCAAAACTACTCAAACTTACTCAACTCAGAAGTACTCAAGGATAAGATACTCAACTGCGAGATTAGATACTCAACTCAAGGATATGATATTCGACTCAAGGATATGATATTCGACTCTGGATACTCAACTCTGGATACTCAACTTTGAATACTCAACTAAATATGACTGAACTCATTTCAATATAAAGCAATTTAAAACAAGTGCAATATAAAAAAACAAACTGTTTAAAAACATGCTGTCAAATCTGTGTGTATGCAAGGATACACCATAACTCTGAAATGTATATAAAAATACAATAAACTGATGTATATAAAAATACAATAACTTCTGTGGGAGTTTCTCTAACCGACAACCATCACATAAGAGCTATAGTAATGATACAGCGATCTACCTCACGCTGCCAGCGCATCCTATACCCGGCCAAAGGTATAGAACCTGAACTACTAATGGATCCACTAGTCTATGTGAAAAGGATTCATCTAAAAAGTATGACCCTTTTCTACCCATGATGGCTACATGGTTTATGGGGGCTGTGAGTTGTCTGAACTCTCCCCCATATCGGTGCTCAATACTACTCCCAAAAATATACTAGCTCTTATGTTTTAAAAAACATACTTCTTTCTGCTGATTTGAGATAATTGCTCAAAAACTTAGCTCAAAGGCTATCTTGGAAATCTCAGTTTCCCTACTTGCTTCATTTAGAAAGTTATTACTCTTTTCTGAAAACTAGCCCGAAAGCCCTTTGGAAATCTCAGTTTCCGTTCTTATGTAAATCTGAAAACATTTATAAACTCTTTGGGAATACTTAGTCCCCATATACTTTTGAAGAAAAGGACTTCAAACTTTACTCTTTACTCTTTACTGAACTCAAAACTTAAGTCTTAAAACAAAGGTAAAACATTTGTAAAAGACTTCTTAATATGTGGTTCGTGTCGAACGATGGACATAAACGACTCAATGCAAGGTTTTCAATAACCACAGATAGAACTCAAATACTTGGAACTCAAGAACTTCAATAATACTACTCATTTCAAGAATGCTCAACTCAGAGGGTTCATGCGGAATTATGACCATGAACGACTCAAGGACTCAAAGATACTTCTCTTCTCAAGACTGCTCGACTTATAGGATTCATGCGGAATTATGGGCATGAACAATTCAACTCAAAGACTTTATGGGTAACATGTAATAGTCTCATGCTTAGAAATATAATCTCAAAGGGGATTAGGAACTCAATACTGACTTAGAACTTGAAGATACTACTCCTCTCAAAGATACTCAACTTCTGGAGTTCATGCGGAATTTATGGGCATGAACGACTTGACTCGTAGGTCTACATAACATTATGAAACTCATGTATGTGACTCTTCTCATTCTCTGACTTACTTCCTCAAAACTTAGTTCAAATCGATAGTTGATCTCAAAGGATTCACAATTGAACTCAAAGGCTTTTCTTGAACTCTACTCTTAACTCTCTCTTGAATTTGAATTATAAATTCAAGAGTTATGATTCATGATATGAAGGATCTCAATAACAATATAGCTATTTGATAATTAGGAATATACCTTTTAAAAGAAACATGAATTCACGAACTCAAAATCAACTTATCTCAAGAATACTCAAATCTAGGGAAAGTATCCTAGATTACTCTTTTTCTGATCTGAAAGTAGATGTAGGGCGTGAGGACGAACTAGTCCAACACTATGATAGCCTTACATACATAGAAGAACAAGATACTTGAAGAATCTTGAAGAAGAATTTGATTAGAAGCCTTGAAACCCTAGCTTGAAGGTAAACAATCAAGAAGACCTTTCTTGAGATTCTCGAGTTAGTTTATTAAAATCTCTATAGCCAAAAATTATGATTTTCATGAGTGAAGATGTAAATCTGAATGTTTTGAGCTTTTTAATTAGTCAAGAAATTCGTTGATGGTTTTCTTGGAGGTAAAAAGACAAAAACGATTATTTTCAATATTTTCCCGTCGGCTAATTCGTAACAACACTGTATAGGTTACTAAAATAGTCATAACTTTTTACTCAGATATTGGATTGACGGGAAACTGGTGGGGTTGGAAAGTAGATTCAATTACCTTTAATTGGATTGGTTATGGCTCACGTAACTCTTAATATTCTAAGAGATATGGTCGTTTAAAGTTGACCTAAGCAGAATCTTACTTCAAAACTTAATAAACTTCAAGAACACTTATCAATAACTCATCAAGAACTCTAATCTTTAAATTTCAAGAACGAAATTACGCTGAATAAATCATGATTGGCGTGTGGGTGAAAGAACCCAACACTATGGAAGCTTACATACCTCTTAGGGATCAAACCCATGGCGAAAATCCGCTACAACACGCAAGAATCTCGACGAAGGCTTGATCCTCTCCTCTTTTCTCCTCTTCTCTCTTCTTTTCTCTTCTTGAACTCTCAACTAAAACCCTAGGCCAATTTTAGGATTATAAAACTGAACCTAATACTATTAGACCCTTAAAATATTACTAAAAACGAATTAAATCTGGTTGGGTAAGGAAAATACCAAAATACCCCTCTTTATTTTCGGCTAACTTTCCTTAACTGGACAGCCGATCTTCAAAAGGCCATATCTCCCTCATCTGACCTCGAAACTTAGCAAACTCGGCGGCGTTGGAAAGATAATTCAAATATCTTTCCTACGGTATATGGTAGTACACCTAAATCATCCTGAGCTATGAGTTATGGTCGTTTGAAGTCGACCCAAAACTCATACTTAGCTTAACTTACAAAATTTCAGATTTTGCTATTTCCAATTTAATTCTTTTTGAAACTCAAGGTGCTACATCTAATGACCTTAACACTTAAGAAATTTTTAATTCCTTGCAAAAATCTCACCCACTACGAAGAAAGGTTCGGGTCTTAGTTCGAAAATTTTCTGGGGTGTTACAGTGCATGACATCAAATACCTTTTGCAGCTCCTCAATAAAGTTCTATGGATCCTCAGTAGTGCTTGAACCAGTGAAACTTTGAGGGTTCATCCTCAAGAATTCGAGGATCCTAGAAGTGTCAGCCTCTTCTTGTCGAGCCCCTCTTTGTTGCCCAACCTAATTAGTCACAACTTGACTTAGCATCCTTATCGCTTTCCTAAACTCAACATTAGTAACTTCTCCTTGGGGTTGCAGTTTAGGTGCATTGGGTACCCCTTTCTCCACAACATTATGCCTAGCAGGATGACCTCTGACAGCTCTTCATGGAGGCATGATTATCTGAAAACACGTGCAAGCATGAATTAGAAGGAAACTTTTTAGAGATCAAACTCTAACGCACGAAATGAGTATGAAAGAAGTGCGAAATTTTCGTAAGTGTCGCAGCCTCCTAATTATAGATGTGGCGCGCTTCACAGCGATAATTAGGACTCTACTAACACGGCTTCATAGACTCCCTAGGACTCTTGAACTCTGTGCTATGATACCAAGTTTGTCACTCCCCGAGCCTGCACCCCGAACGTGGCAGGCACTCAAGAACCATTACTGGCCCCAAGCAAACCCTTGGCCTGGCTTATTAACTCAGTGGAAGACTTAACTCAACAAAGATAAATCTATGTAATAAACTGGAACATTATAAAGGAACATTCAACTGACAATTAAGGCAAACTCAAGTCTTAACATAAGATAATGACAATGAAAAGACTAAAGAACTAACATATGATTGTCTATGAAGCCTCTAAAACAACTGAAATGCTGCACGACCCAGACCATCGTGATTGGCACCCACACTAGCACTCCGATGGGAGAACCACTACTACAACCCAAACCAAGCAAATAATCTAAAAACTAAGGCATATAAGTCAACTACCAAGGAAAGACAATAGAGTTCCCATAAACTCTAACAAAAGTTCAACAATAACTAAACAAATGCGGAAGAATTAACCTAGAACCTGAAAGTCAATGTACCAAAACATCTAAACAAATTATCCAAGTCTAAATAAGAAGGGATACACCCCAAACTAATGAACTAACTAAACAAATGTCTATGTACGGAAATGTAGGACATAGACGAAAGAGAATTCCATGGCAACCCGAAAGAATTGGCTCACCATTGAATTCGAAGCGACGATCACTGATCTTCTAAGCGAGGTCTGTCAATAGTCTCGTGAAGATGCCCTGTACTCACCAAAAATAAGAGCAAGTGCAGTATCAGTGCACAACCATAGTGTACTGGTAGGATCACACGACTATCCAACTAGTGCAGCATAAACAAGTCAAACAATATTATAATCACATGCATATATATCAACATATACAATATTATCAACATGAAGAATCAACAACGTATTTCACATTTTATATCACATCATTGGTCCTCTCATGGGCCCAAACTCAAACAGTTAGCATGTCGGAACGTGGCAATTCGATCCCATATTTATGCAGGAACGTGGAAATCGATCCCATATTTATTCCAGAACGTGGCAATCCAATCCAAGTTAGTTATGTCGAAACATGGCAATCCGATTCCATTCACAAAAACACAAGTACATCATCAAGATCATACATTTAAGTCATGATTTCATGGCAATGATATATCATCTATCTCATTCACAACGAGTGTGATCAACATTGCAACATTCATACATATACAAGTATCATAATGAAGCAAGAACAAGCGTACATCCCACATATATAGAATCACAACCATCACATACCTCGAAATAAGCTTGAAACCCTAAGAAACTTGATCCTTCTCTTTTCGGATTCGTTCCACTTGTTCTAGGTCTACAACCAATCAATATAATATGGGAATCAATAAAAAATCATTAATTACCCGAATTACTAATAATTCTATGAACCATACATCAAACTCATGATCCCAATCATCCAATTTAGGGTTGTTTCCACCATACAATCTATCACAAAACCCTCCCCCATCAATATTCACCCATTCTATTACGTAGGATTCAGAGAGTGAAAAGCTTACATTTAGCCTCAAGAATGGTGAAAACGAGTACAAGTCGCCTGGGAGTCGTTACTTAGCTCAAAAAGTCAAAAAGTGCATAATGAGGTTGTTTAGGGGTTTATTAATGACCTTAAGTTTTGTCCTGTCCGCCAGAGCGGCCATCACCCCACCACAGCGGCAACGCCAGAATGGCAAAAGTCCCCGCCAAAGCGGCAAAAGTCTCCGTCAAAGCGGCATTCTCGAGACAAAGAGTTATTTCAAGAATTCCAACATTCCCATTTCATAACACACCTCTAACCCACGACGCTCAGTAATTACCCTTTACGCTAAGATCAATTCCAGGAGTTCTACTCGCCCAAATTTAATTCCGTAAAGTCATACGGATTCTTTAATGAGTTACCTAACAACCCATGCAATCAAAATCGTAAATGATTCACCTGATTGCTACCAGATTTTCATACACCTCAATGACTCCGATTTCGTCCAAATCTGGACTAGGTTGGGAAAATCCAAATACTACGTAAAAGTTTTCCAGTCCCAAATTTTTCCCCGTTGGCATTTCTATAACAACGGGAACGGGTCGTTACAATAGATACCAATTTACCCATCACTCGTCCCAAAGTGACAAAACTTAGGAAAAGAAGGCTAAGGAAAGAATGAAGTAGTACCTAACTCGACGAATAATTGGGGATACTTGTCTCGCATATTCCTCTTGGTTTCCCAAGTAGCTTCTTCAACTGGATGATGCTTCCATTGAACCTTCCCAGACTTAATCTCTTTGGTCCACAACTTATGCACATCGTGATCAACAATTGCAATCGGTTCCTCCTCATATTGGAGGTCTTTGTCTGACATAATTGAGTCCCACTTAATAATATAATCCACGTCGCCATGATACCTCTTCAACATGGACACATGAAATACCGAATGAACACCCGATAAATTAGGAGGTAAAGCCAATCTAAACGATATCGGTCCCACACATTCAAGAACCTCAAATGGACCAATCTATCTAGAACTTAGCTTACCTTCCTTACCAAATATCATCACCCCTTTCATGGATGATACCTTAAGAAGAATATTCTTACCGGTTTGAAACGTCATATCTCTCACCTTATGATCCACATACTTCTTTTGTCTACTCCGAGCTGCTAAAAGCTTAGCTTGAATGCTCCTCACCTTATCTCGAGCATCCCTCATTAAATCAACCCCCAATGGTTTCACATCTCCAGCCTCAAACCATCTTATGGGTGATTTACAGCCCCTCCCATAGAGTGCCTCGAATGGTGCCATATCAATGATGTACTGATGACTATTATTATAAGAAAATTCAAACAAAAGTAAGAACTTATCTCAATGTCCTCCAAAATCAATCACACATGCTCTCAACATGTCTTCCAACACTTGAATAGTCCTCTCCGATTGTCCATCTGTCTGTTGATGAAATGATGCACTAAAAGTGAGTTGTGTGCCCAATTCATCATGCAATTTCCTCCCAAACTTGGATGTGAATTAGGTACCACGGTCTGAGATGATAGAAAGGGGCACCTCGTGCAACCTCACTATCTCTTTCACATATACTTTAGCCAATTGTTCAGAATTATAATCTATTCTTATCGGAATGAAATGGGCTGATTTAGTCAATCTATCAACCACTACTCAAATAGAATCAAACTTCCCCAAAGTCTCAGGAAGACCAACCACAAAATCCATTGCTATTATTTCCCACTTCCATTTGGAATTGGCATTCTTTGAAGTAAACCTGCAGGCCTTTGATGTTCATACTTCACTTGTTGACAATTTTGACACTTCACCACAAACTCTGCTATGTCTTTCTTCATGCCTGGCCACCAATAAATTCGCTTCAGATCTCTATACATCTTGGTCACACCTGGATGAATAAAATATCGTGAACCATGAGACTCTGCCAATAATTTCTCAATCAAGTCATCTACTCTAGGAACATATATTCTTCCTTTAAGATTGAGTACACCATCCTCATCAAGGGTGGTCTCTTGTGCCTTACCAATCGCAATCTTCTCTCTAAGCTCCTCCAAATTTTCATCCTCAAATTGTTTGGCCTTGATCTCCTCAATGAAAGTGGCCCTTACTTCAATACTAGCTAACACCCCACCTCTTTCTGAGATGCCCAATTGCATGAACTTAGACTCTAAGGTCTGAATTTCCTTAGCTAAAGGTCACTTGGATACACTCAAGCAAGCTAAACTACCCATACTCAACATTTTTCGACTCAAAGCATCTGCCACCACATTAGCCTTGCCCGGATGGTATTGAATGGTCACATCATAATCTTTAAGTAACTCCATCCACCTTTGCTGTCTCAAATTCTAATCTTTTTTAGTGAATGCATGATGCAAACTACAATGATCAGTAAATACCTCACACTTAACACCATAGAGGTAATGTCGCCAGATCTTAAGAGGAAACACTACCGCTGCCAACTCTAAATCATGTGTTGGATAATTCCTCTTATGCACCTTCAATTGACGCGAGGCATAAGCTATAACATTCTTATATTGCATCAACACAACACCCAAACCAGAATTTGAAGCATCACAATAAATAATAAAATCTTTACCTTCAACCGATAATGCTAGGATGGGCGCGGTGGTCAAAAGAGTCTTGAGCTTTTGAAAGCTCTCTTCACACTTTTTCAGTACATTCAAATGGTATCTCCTTTTTTGCTAAATTAGTCAAGTGCATAGCAATGGAAGAAAAATTCTTTACAAATCGACGATTATAGCTAGCAAGTCCCACAAAACTCCTAACTTCTGTCACAGAGCTAGGCCTAACCCAATTCCTAACCGCTTCAATCTTTTAAGGATCTACCATTACACCTTCTTTTGAAACTACATGTCCCAAAAATGCTACCGAAGTCAACCAAAATTCACACTTAGAAAATTTAGCATATAGCTTCTGCTTCCCAAGAACACCCAAAACAATACGAAGATGGTCGGCATGCTCTTCCTCACTTTTCGAATAAACCGAAATATCATCAATGAACACTATAACGAACGAGTCAAGAAATGGTTTGAACACCCCATTCATCAAGCTCATGAAAGTTGCAGGCGCATTGGTCAAACCAAAAGACATAACCGAAAATTCACAGTGCCTATAACAAGTTCTAAACACCGTCTTAGGCATATCCTCATGCCTAATTTTTAATTGATGGTAACCGGATCTTAGATCAATCTTAGAGAAAACTGTTGCCCCATGCAATTGGTCAAAGAGATCATCTATTCGAGGCAAAGGATACTTGTTTCAAAAAGTGAATCTATTTAATTGCCGGTAATCTATACACATTCTCATACTGCCATCCTTCTTCTTAACAAACAAAACTTGAGCACCCCACGGAGAACACTAGGGTGAATAAATCCATTATCAAGAAACTCTTGGATTTGAGCCTTAAGCTCTCTTAATTCTACTGGAGCCATGTGGTAAGAAGGGATAGAAATGGGATGAGTTTCAGGCTCTAAATCAATGCAAAAATCTATATCTCTATCCGGAGGCATACCATGCGAGTCATTTGGAAACACATCACTAAATTCAGACACCACAGGAATAAACCCAATGGATGGAGCCTGAATCTCAATATCCCTAACATGAGCCAAATAAGCCAAAAAACCCTGCTCTACTAATTTACTAGCCCGAATTGAGGATATAATCTTAGCTTTCTTAGGCTTGTACACCTCTTCCCACTTTAATTTTTCCCTTCCTGGAATTTCTAAAGTTCAGACTTAGTATTACAGTTAAGCCCAACATAATAGGGGGACAACCAAGTCATGCCTAACATTATGTCAAAGTCAATCATATCCAAAATCACCAAATCAACCCAAGTTTGAAAACCCATAAACAAAATAGGACAAGTACGATAGACATGGGTAACTATGACTGACTCTCCAACTGGGGTAGAAACACGAATAGGGGCATCAAAAATATCAAAAATCATCTCAAAATCAAATGCAAATCTCACAAATACATATGAATAAGTAGAACCCGGATCAAACAACACATTAGTCATCCGGTCACAGATAAAAATAGTACCTGTGATCACCCATTGGACGCCTCTGCCTCATTTTTGCCCGGAAAAGCATAACATTGAGCCCTATCATCTTGACGAGACACTTCCCGCCTAGTTGCGCGTTACCCCTACCTCCATTACCATTACCATTTCCTCTACCTCCACGGCATCGCTGATTACCTCTTTGCCCACCTTGTGGACGTCCTCTGCCATTATTACCATTCCCCGCGAGTACCACTACTCTAGACTTCTACTGTTGCGCGGAATCTAACACACGTGGGTAGGGACAATGTCTCCTCACATGCCCAGGTTCACCACAGTTGTAGCAAGTACGATCAAAAGATGGTTTGTTGCCCATCGAAGGCACGACACTCTGACTATCCTGAAAATTATGAGACAGGTTCCCAAGTAGTTACCTGTAGAGGCGGGCATAGCATACTGAATTGGCTTGGTTGCAAGCTTTGGCCTTCTAGACCCCTTAGAGTAAGAGCCTTGAAAGTTACCCGAATTCTTTGCCCTTTTTGCCCAAGCCTTAGCTTGACTGTCTCGCCTCACCCCCTCCACTTTCTTAACATAGTATGTCACCTCATTAAAACTTCTCCCTGCAGAAGTCATATGAATAGATAACACTTGCAACTCATAATTCAAACCTCTAATAATAACTTGATCCTCTCCTCCTCAGTAGTAACCAATTGCGTAGCATATCTAGATAAAGCATGGAACTTGGCCTCATAAGCAGCCACAGACATACCACCTTGCTCTAAATCAATAAATTCATCCTTCTTCCGATCTCTCAAAGTTCTAGGCACATACTTCTCTAGAAACAGAGCATGAATTAGGTCCAAGTAAGTGGAGGTAAAGTAAAGATCTACACTCCATATAAGCTCTACACCACTGCTTGGCCTCACCTTAAAATTGGAAAGGCACGAACTCAACCCCGCGTTGATGAACAATACCCACTTTATGCAGTCTCTCATAACAGTCTAAGATAAACTCATAAGCATCTTCAGTCTCAGAACCAAGAAATACCAGAGGCTTAAGCTTCAGATACTTAGTCAACATATCATGTTCGTTCCCAGTCATAGCAGAACCCAACAAAGGAGGAAAGAAAGCATCAGTATCTAAATTTCCACCCGTCTTAGGCGCAGTGCTAGCAATAAGAGGATTAGTAGGAGCTTGAGTTGCTTGAGCAGATGGAAGAACTCTAGGACCAGCCAACCCTTTCAAGAACACCATAATTTTTTGAGCTAACACCGGATCGATGGGAGGAATAACCACAATCTCTGTTGGCACCTCTTCCTCTTGTCCATTTTCCTCAACATCTACAACCTCAATATTATTTATATCTCTTCATTATGCGCAGAAGGGTTCTCATTCATAGGAACATTATCAATCGGTACCTCCTTCACAGCAAGCGATACTCTCCCACGGCCTCTACCCCTAACTCTTCATCTACCTCTGCCTCAACCGCGACCTCTCACTGCAGATTCCTCAGCTGGAGCATTGACAGAAGCTACGTACCTAACACCGTTATACCAAGTATTAACCATCAACAGACAAAAGAGTGAAGGAGGTTAGATACAAATTTGAATCAACAGATACCAATTGGAATCAAGTCATAGCACAAAAGGAGACAAAAGAAAATAGAGAGATTTCCTAAAGTCCTATAGCCTCTCGAAGAAAAGTAAAGGCATCCACCTACCATTCCGCGAGACTCTAGTAGACTCGTTTCGATACATCAAGATCAACGAACCTAGGCTCTAATACCAACTTTGTCATGACCTAAACCGTCGTGATTGGCACCTACACTAGCACTCCGATGGGAGAACCACTACTACAACCCAAAACCAAGCAAATAATCTAAAAACTAAGCCATATAAGTTAATTACTAAGGAAAGATAATAGAGTTACCATAAACTCTAACAAAAGTTCAACAATAGCTAAACAAATGCGGAAGAATTAACCTAGAACCTGAAAGTCAATATACCAAAACATCTAAACAAATGATCCAAGTCTAAACAAGAAGGGATACACCCCAAACTACTGAACTAACTAAACAAATGTCTAAGGCCAGAAATGGTGGACATATACGAAAGAGAATTCCATGGCAGCCCAAAAGAATTGGCTCACCCTTGAATTCGAAGTGACGATCATTGATCTTCTAAGCGAGGTCTATCAATAGTCGCGTGAAGATGTCATGTACTCAACAAAAATAAGAGCAAGTGTAGTATCAGTACACAACCACAGTGTACTGGTAGGATCACACGTCTATCACACTAGTGCAACATAAACAGGTCAAACAACATTATAATCACATGCATATATATCAACATGTACAATATTATCAACTTGAAGAATCAACAATGCATATCACATTTTATATCACATCATTGGTCCTTTCATGGAACCCAAACCCAAATAGTTAGAATGCCGAAACGTGGCAATCCAATCCCATATTTATGCCGGAACGTGGCAACCAATCCCATATTTATACCGGAATGTGGCAATCCAATCCAAGTTAGTTATGTCGGAACGTGGAAATCCGATCTCATTCACACACCACAATCACAAACACAAGTACATCATCAAGATCATACATTTAAGGCATGATTTCATGGCAATGATATTTCATCTATCTCATTTACAACAAGTGTGATCAACATTGCAACATTCATACATATACAAGTATCATAATGAAGCAGGAACAAGCATATATCACACAATCATAGAATCACAATCATCACCTATTTAAAACAAGCTTGAAACCCTAAGAAACTTGATCCTTACCTTTCCAAATTTGCTCCGCTTGTTTTTGGTCTACAAATAATCAATATAATACGGGAATCAATAAACAATCATTAATTACCCAGATTACTAACAATTCTATGAACCCTAAATCAAACCAATGATCCCAATCATCCAATTTGGGGTTGTTTCCATCATGGAATCTATCACAAAACCCTTCTCCATCAATATTCACCCATTCTATTACGCTCTACGGATCGGAAAACAGATTCGGAGAGTGAAAAGATTACATTTAGCCTCAAGAATGGTGAAAAATGAGTAAGAGTCTCCTGGGAATCGCGACGCGGACCTGCATTATAGAACCTGCTCGACTTTTCCTTCTTCGTTTTCCAGCCCCAAATCGCCTAAACTCGATTATAGAACTCAAATTCATTTTAGATCCCGATACCCAGCATATGTATTCAAGAATCTAACTCAATACAACCCTAAAACTCAACGTAAAGATCTCAGAAACTCCTCAATTCATTCCAATTCAAGAACAACATTCAAATTCAAGAATACATGTCAAGAACATCAACTTTCAAACTCTTTTAGGATGAATTTCACTGAACAAAACATGTTTGGCACGTGGGTGAATGAACCCAACGCTATGAGAGACTCACATACCTTGTAGGATCAATTCCTTGGCGAATCCACAACCAAAATCGATCGTTCTTGGCGAATCTTGCTTTTCTTCTTCTCCTATCTCTTGCGTTTTCTCCAAAAATCCTAACTCTAATTTTCAAAAGCGTAAACTGCACTAACCTAGTCTTGACCCCAATTATCTTACTAAAAACGGATTTAATCAATAGGGCAGTGAAACGACTAAAATACCCTTCAAAATCCGGATTAGACATTTCCTTAATCCAACAGCCCAACTTCCAAAGGGAATAACTTACTCATACGAACTCCGAATCGTGCAAACTCAGTGGCGTTGGAAAGATTATTCCACGATATTTCCAACCATATCTGGAAGTACACCTAACTCATCCTGAGCTAGGAGTTATGGCCATTTGAAGTTGACCAAAAACTCACTTTAACACCTTTACCAAATTTCCAGATTTTTAAATTCTTCCCAAAAATGACTATTTCCAGATTTTAAACTTCCTTCTAGTTCTTTCTAGTTGCGAGATGTTACAACATAGTCCCGATATACTCTTTTGAAGAAATGACTTCAATCTTTACTTTTTACTCAACTCAAAACTTAAGTCTTAAAACAAAGTTAAAACATTTGTAAAAGACTTTTGGAAGACTCAATGAACTTCTCTTGACTTGACTCTTAACTTTCCTTGAATTGAAATATGGATTCAAGGATTGTGATTTGTGATAGGAAAGATCTCATGATGTTTAGGAATGATTTTAGATACCTAAACATGAGAAATGATCATGAAATCACTGCCAGGAAGCAAGTCCGCGACGCGGAGATGTATTTAAATTTTTGGTTGCGAAAATATTTTTTGAGGAAGAACGGTCTGAGACCGCTCCACTCCGCGAGGAGAACTTTTTCAATCTTGAGAAACAGGTCCGTGACTCAAACCTGGTACCCAAATTTTGCCTACTTGTTCCTTCTTCGTTTTCTAACCCCAAATTGCCTAAATTCAATTCTTTTTCTCCAAATCTCTTTAGATTCAGATACCCAGCATATGAACAGAAGAATCTAATCAAACACAACTCTAAGATCGACCTTAATCTCTCAAAAACTCCTCAATCTCATCACAAATTCAAAAACGAAAGTAAATTCAAGAACACACATCAAGAACATTCAAACTTTCAACTTTTAGGACGCATTCATGTTGAATTAAACATGTTTGGCGCGTGGGTGAATGAGACAACGCTGCGTGAACTCACATACCTCGTAGGGATCACCCCTTGACGAAAAACACAAGCGATTCTTGAAGAACTTGACGATTCTTGCTCCTTCTCCTCCTTTCTCTTCTTCTTTTCTTTTTTTAAAACCCTAACTCAATATCTTAAACTGCATCCTATCAGTTTAGACCCCAATTAATTACCAAAAATAAAATTAAGTCATGGGGTATGGAAAAGACCATAATGCCCTTCAGAAAACCGGATTAAACTTTCCTTATTTGAACAACCCAACTTCAAATGGGCATATCTCACTCATACGAACTCGAAATCGCAAAAACTCGGTGGCGTTGGAAAGATTATTCCAAGATATTTCCTACAATATCCGGAATTACACCTAAATCATCCTGATCTAGGAGTTATAGTCATTTGAAGTTGACCAAAAACTCAACCTAACATACTTAACAATTTTTCAGATTTTTATATTGTGTCCAAAAATGACTATTTCCAATTTTTAACTTCTTTCTAGTTCTTTCTAGTTACGGGGTGTTACAGTGGTTTTCTTACTTGAATCAAGCTTTGTACATTATTTTCATAAAATTAATCGAGAAAATCAAAATTACCAAAACGAGAGCATTAAAATTCTTCAATTAGCAAACTAATAATCTTTGTGTATCTACTAGTTAGAAAAAGATAATAAATTAAATATTTTTACATCTCTTGAGAATAATGAGATCCAATACGTCCATTATTAGATGAATTAATGAGTCGGAGAAAACTGAAACAAGATAAAAAAAAATTATTGACCATAGTCAATTTTTAATGAGCAAACATATAATAATTATCATTCCTTTTGGACTTAAATGAACTCTCGTCTATGAATAATAACTGATTATCAAGGTTTGAGCCCAAAATAAATCTAGAAAGGGAAAAAAGAATCACAAGACAGTAAATGGAGGGGGGTGGGTTAGAAAAAATAATTGAAAGATAGGCATAAAGAAAAAAATTCTTTTAATTTTTAAGTTCTTAATGAATGTACTTATTTTTAAAAATCATGATGATGTTCTTAATATGACTGATTCAAGCAAATTTTAATTTTGAAGTGTACGAAATTTTGATTAGACTTCTCATTTTTTTTCCTTACAATTCCATAATCTAATAGTTAGGAGTCGTTAAATATTTGACCGAGAATTAAGTTTCTATCTTTTTTTAAACATATAGGCCTAAGACTACTCATGAATATAATTAAGGAATCACTTTAAATCATCCTAATATTTAAGTCTCCCTGTAGATAAATTTTCAACTGTCTTTTTTAGAACGTTATTTTTTTTTAATTATTTGGAAGGAGGTTTAATGATTTGTTGTATCAAATTGGTGTAAACATCAATTAGGTTAAAGACATATATTTCAAATATGAGCATGTGGTTTACTTTTCTTTTGCATGGTGTATCAATAATAAGAGGTACATTCAAAATTTTACCAAATTATCAATCCTAATAATGAAAAATATTTTCTACGGATAAATATGCAGCGTGAAAAAATAATTAGATTCTGCTAATTTTCTTTTCATTTGTATTTACCTACAATTGTGCGTTAGATATTATTGAATTTGTTAGTTAAATTTGCAATTACTGTTATAGTTAAATGATTTTTTATGAACCTGTCTCCTTTGTTGTAGTACTAATATGTGACTTGATTTTTGAAGATGAGTGAAAATTAATTATGAAATAGTTATGGCACCATTGGTTGCGGAGATTGAAAATTTTTTAATAAGTATTTCATTTGATTTAATAGTTAAATATGTAATTAAAATGCGTTAATCTTTATTAGTCTTTTATGTAAGTGACAAATTTACTGAACACGAGATCATTTTCTTTGTCTAATTGACTTTAAATATATAAGTAATGTAGCTACGAATTAAAATCATGTAAAAAAAAATTCAATAAAGAACATTGTAGTACAACGAGAATTTTCACAGACAAAACTATGATGTTTCTCCTAGCTTGTCTACTAAATCAATAATCTTGTAATATGCAATCTCCATAGAAATTTTCATTGTCAAGACTACTTTTAAGCTTCCATTGTCTTCGAAATTTCGATTAACTTTAACCACTTTTGAAACTACGAAAGAAAAAGGATGGATAAAGCTAATAATCAATTAACTAGAACATTTCATGAATTCATACTTGATAAAATTTAAATTAACCTATGCCGTCAATTGGTCACAGTCTGCAAGAAACTTTTTGTGAAGTTCATGACGTTCTTCGATAGTAGCATAGCAAGTTATTCTCTCCATCAATTGAATCTGCAAATCATATTCTAAGAAGATCCTTTTCCTTTTAAATCCACTTCTTTTCCTGCTGTCTTGATCTCGCTGAAAATTGAAAATAGCATAACATGTAAAGGTGGTTATAAAAAAAAACACAAAAATGAAATAAATAAAAAGGACATCGAATAGAAACTCGCCTGATAAGCTTTAGTTTTGGAGAATTCATTGGTAAATGATATTTTGAGAAATTTATGATTAAAGAGAGTAATTGATGTACAAATGAACTGAATGTGCTTCCTATTTATAGATAGTTGGTTGTTTGTGCAAGCTTACCCAACTGTATGTTTATTCAATTGTAAGATTCTCCAACTACATTCTTATCCAATAGCAAGCATATCTAAGAAATTATGGAATGAATATCCTGAATATGGTATGTTTAAAATAATTTCATAGTGTTTTATAAAAAATAATATTTAAATGTCACAATGTATTGGAAAGTTAATAAATTTTATGAGATTATCATAGGGTAGAAAATGGTAAGAAATTGATTTTATTGCTCAATTTAATGAGATGAATAGAATTTGAATTAATTCTAAATAGGCTCTTGATCTTACATAACAAATAATTCAAATATATTAATTCTTATTTAGAGGTTTATTATTTAACAGTTAACTTTCTAAATAAGGGTAACCACGTAGATACTATGAGAGTCATTTTTAATTATTTGAAAATCAAAGTATTAGATTAAAGAGATGACTTTGTCAAATAATAAACAAAAATATTTTTTGATTGTGACATTTGCTTCCTCAATAACTTTTCGATAGTTACAAAAAATTTGTCTTCCCTTCAAGCATGTAGCAGAAAAGGTAAGCTTGATAAAGTTAAATAATAGGATTTCGGACATTAGTCAGTCAGAAATCTTATTGTGACTAAGAGAGAGTATGCAACTAATATTATTCTTAAAAGAAAGGTAAAAAAACATATGAATTAATGTTGAACATGGTGCATATATAGATTTAAATCGATAAGTTGGTAATGAATAATTAGTATTCGTGGTTTTCTTACTTGTATCAAGCTTTCTACTGTTTTTTCGTAAAATTAAACGAGAAAATCAAAATTACCAAAACGAGAGCATTAAATTCTTCAATTAGCAAACTAATAATCTGTGTATCTAAACTAGTTAAACGAAGATAATAAATTAAATTTTTTTACATCTCTGGACAATAATGAGATCCAATACTTCAATAGAGAAAAAAGAAATAATGATTGAACATAGACAATTTTAAATGAGCGAACATATAATGAGTATCATTCCTTTTGGATTTAAATGAACCCTCGTCCATGAATAACTACTGATTATCAGGGTTTGAGCCCAAAATAAATCTAGAAAGGAAAAAAAATCAAAAGATAGTAAACGGAGGTGGGTGGGGGGGGGGGGGGGGGTTAGAAGAAATAATTAAAAGATAGGCATAAAGAAAAAAAAATCTTTTAATTTTTTAGTTCTTACATGAATGTACTTATTTTTTAAAAATCATGACGATGTTCTTAATATGACTGATTCAAGCAAATTTTAATTTTGAAGTGTACGAGATTTTGATTAAACTTTTCAAGTGTTTTCATTTTTTTTCTTACAATTCCACAATCTAATAGTTAGGAGTCGTTAAATATTTGACTGAGAATTAAGTTTCTATCTTTTCTAAAACATATAGACTTAAAACTACTCATAAATATAATTAAGGAATCACGTTATAGCATCCTGATATTTAAGTCTCCCCGTTGATAAATTTTCAACTATCTTTTTTAGGACGTTATTTATTTTTAATTATTTGGAAGGAGGTCTAATGATTTGTTGTATCAAATAGGTTGAAACATCAATTAGGTTAAAGACATATATTTCAAAGATGAGCTTGTGGTTTACTTTTCTTTTGTATGTTGTATCAATAATAAGAGGTACATTCAAAATTTTACCTAACTATCAATCCTAATAATGAAAAATATTTTCTTCGGATAAATCTATAGCGTGAAAAAATAATTAGATTCTGCTAATTTTCTTTTCATTTGTATTTACCTAAAATTGTGTGTTAGTTATTATTGAATTTGTTAGTTAAATTTGCAATTACTGTTACCGTTAAATGATTTTTTATGAACCTGCCTCCTTTGTTGTAGTACTAATATGTGACTTAATTTTCGAAGTTGCGTGAAAATTAATTATGAAATAGTTATGGCACCATTGATTGTGAAGATTGACTAATTTTAAAAATTCGTAGTTCATTTGATTTAATTGTAAAATATGTAATTAAAATATCTTAATTTTTATTAGTCTTTTAGGTAAGTGATAAATTTATTAAACACGAGAACATTTTCTTTGTTTGATTGACTTAAAATATATAACTAATGTAGCTACGGATTAAAATTATGTAAAAAAAATTATTTCAATATAGAGCATTGTAGTACAACTAGAATTTTCACAAACAAAATTATGATGTTTCTCCTAGCTTGGCTAGTAAATCAATAATCTTGTAAATGCAATCGCATAGAAATTTTCATTGCCAAGACTACTTCAAAGCTTTCATTGTCTTCAAAATTTCGACTAAGTTTAACCACTTTTGACACATCAAAAGAAAAAGGTTGGATAAAGTTAATAATCAATTTACTAGAACATTTCATGAATTCATACTTGGTAAAATTTAAACTAACCTCTGTCGTCAATTGGTCACAGCCTGCAAGAAACTTTTTGTGAAGTTCATGATGTTCTTCGATAATAGCAGAGCTAGTTGTTCTCTCCATCAATTCACTCTTTAAATCATATTCTAAGAAGATCATTTTCCTTTTATAATCCACTGTTTTTCCTCCTTTCTTGATCTTGCAGAAAATTGAAAATAGCATAACATGTCAAGGTGGTTATAAAAAAAGACAAAAAAGAGGAAACAAAAAGGACATCGAATAGACAATCACCTGATAAGCTCTAGTTTTGGAGAATTCATTGGTAAATGATATTTGAGATATTTATAAATAAAGAGAGTAATTGATGTACAAATGAACTGAATGTGCTTCTTATTTATAGATAGTTATCTGTTTGTGCAAGCCTACCCAACTATAAGTTAATTCAATTGTAAGAGTATCCAACTACATTCTTATCCAATTGCAAGCATATCTAAGAAATAATGGAATGAATATCCTCACTATGGTATGTTTATATTAATTTCATAATGTTTTATCAAAAAATAATATTTGAATCTCACAATGTATTCGAAAGTAAATAAATTTTATGAGATTATCATAGGGTAGAAAATGGAAAGAAATTGATTTTATTACTCAATTTAATGAGATGCATAGAATTTGAATTCATTCTAAATAGACTCTTGATCTTACATAACAAATAATTAAATTATATTAATTCTTATTTAAAGGTTTATTATTTAATAGTTAATTTTCTAAATAAGGGTAACCACGTAGATACTATGCGAGTCATTTTTAGTTATTTGAAAATTGAAGTATTAGGTTAAAAAGATGACTTTGTCAAATAATAAACAAAAATAGTTTTTGGTTGTGACATTTGCTTCCTCAATAACTTTTCGATCGTTACAAAAATTTTGTGTCTTTCCTTCAAGCATGTAGCAGAAAAGGAAAGTTTGATTAAGTTAAAGAATAGGATTTCGGACATTACTCAGTTAGAAATCTTAGAGTGACTAAGAGAGAGTATGCAACTAATATTATTCTTAAAAAAACAGTAAAAAATACATTTGAATTAATGTTGAACATGGTGTATATATAGATTTAAATCAATAACTTGATAATAAATAATTTGTCTTCGTAGTTTTCTTACTTGTATCAAGCTTTCTACTTTATTTTCACAAAGTTACCCGAGAAAATCAAAATTATCGAAACGAGAGCATTAAAATTCTTCAATTAGCAAACTAATAATCTTTGTGTATCTAAATTAGTTAGACAAAGATAATAAATTAAATCTTTTAAAATCTCTTGACAATAATGAGATCCAATACTTCCATTATTATATGAATTAATGAGTCGGAAAAAACTGAAATAAGAGAAAAAAATAATAATTGAACATAGTCAATTTTAAATGAGCAAACATATAATAATTATCATTCCTTTTGGATTTAAATGAACTTTCGTCCAATAATAACTACCGATTATCAGGGTTTGAGCCCAAAATAAATCTAGACACGAATAAAAAGAATCAAAAGATAGTAAATGGAAGAGGGTGGGTTAGAAAAAATAATTGAAAGATAGGCATAAAGAAAAAATATTCTTTTAATTTTTTTGTTCTTACATGAATGCACTTATTTTAAAAAATCATGATGATGTTCTTAATATGACTAATTCAAGCAGATTTTAGTTTGAAGTGTACGAGATTTTGATTAGACTTTCCAAATCTTTTCATTTTTTTCTTACAATTCCATAATCATTAGTTAGGAGTCGTTAAATATTTGACCGAGAATTAAGTTTCTATCTGTCACGACCCAGATCACGCGATTGGCACCAACACTAACCCTCTGGTGGGAGAACCATTACTACAATCCAAACCAAGCAACTAATCCAAAACTAAGGCATTTAAATTACGAAAGCAAGTTAAATACTAAGGAAAGAAATAGAGTTCCCATAAAATCCAACAAAAGTCTAAGAATAAAACTAACATTGCGAAAGTAATGCCTAGAACCTGAAAGTCAATGTACCAAAACTCTAACAATGAACCAAAAGTCTAAACAAGAAGGGTTATAACCCAAACTAATGAACTAATAACTAACTCGAAAGTCCAAGTCCGAAATGTGGACATAGATAGCAAGAGAACTCATGGCAGCCTGGAAGAACTGGCTCACCCTTGAATTCGATCGACGATTACTGATCTTTTAAGCGACGTCTGTCAATAGCCACTTGAAGATGCTCTATACTCAACAAAGAAAGAGCAACTGTAGTATCAGTACACAACCATAGTGTACTGGTAGGATCATGCGGCTATCCCACTAAGTGCAACTACATAAGCCATTACAACAATATAACAACATGCATATACCAAATATATAAAATATCAACAACATTTTCGAACATGGTACAGTTTCACATTTCACAAGATACACAATTATATCAAATCATTGGTTCTCTCATGGAACCCAAACCCAAACAGTTAGCATATCGGAATGTGGTACCCGATCGAATGTTTATGCCGGAACGTGGCAACCGATCCAAGTTAGTGTGTCGGAACGCAACACCCGATCCATTCAACAAGCTACAATCACAATCCCAAGTATATTCTCAAGTTCATACAATTAAGTCATGATTCATGGCATTCATCATTCATCTATCTCATTTACAACAAGTGTGATCAATAATGCAACATTCACATACATACATGTATCATAATGAAGCAAGAGCAAACATACATCACACAATCATAAAATCACAACCATCACCTACCTTGAAATAGGTTTGAAAGCCTAAGAAACTTGATCCTTCCCTTTTCGAATTCATTTCACTCATTCTTGGTCTACAAACAAACAATATAATACGCAAATCAATAAACAATCACCAATTACCCGAATTACTAACAATTCTATGAACCGTAGATCAAACCCACGATTCCAAGTATCCAAACTAGGGCTTTTTCCACCATAGTTTCTAAATCAAAACCCTTCCCAATCGATAATTACTCATTAGATTACGTTCTACGAATCGAAAAATGGATTCGGGGAGTGAAAACCTTACCTTTAGCCTCAAAAATGGTGAAAAATTGTCAAGAATCACCTGGGGTTCGTTCCTTAGCTCTAAAAACCAAAAAGTGCAGAATAAAAACGTTTTGGGGTTTATTTATGACTTTAAGTTGTGTCGGGCTCGCCACAATGGCACCCACCCCGCTACAGCGTCCCCGCCAGAGCGACCAAAAGCACCGCCTAAGTGTCTTGCACGAAAAAGTGAGCTATTTTAATAATTCTAAGACCCCCATTTCACAACACACCTTGAACTAATGAAACTCAAATAATATTGTTCACGCCAAGTTCGATTTCGGAAGTTCTACTCACCCGAATTCAATTTAGTAAAGTCGTACGGGTTCCTTAATGACTTATCTACCTACTCATGAAATCAAAATCATAAATAAATCACCTGATTGTTACCAAATTTCTCTACACCTTGATGACTCCGATTTCGTCCAAATCTAGAATAGGATGGGAAATTCCAAGTTACTACGAAAAAGTTTTTCGACCCAAAATTTTTCCCCGTTGGCTTTTATATAATGACATAACCCGGTCATTATACTATCTTTTCTAAAACATATAGGCCTAAAACTGCTCACGAATATAATTAAGGAATCACTTTAAATCATCCTAATATTTAAGTATCCCCGTAGATAAATTTTTAACTATCTTTCTTAGGACGTTATTTTTTAAAAAAAAATTTGGAAGGAGGTCTAATAATTTGTTGTATCAAATCGGTGGAAACATCAATTAGGTTAAAGACATATATTTCAAATATGAGCTTGAGGTTTACTTTTCCTTTTTATATTGTATCAATAGTAAGAGGTACATTCAAAATTTTACCTAAATAGCAACCTAATAATGAAAAATATTTTGTTTGGATAAATCTGCAGCGTGAAGAAATAATTAGATTCTGCTAATTTTCTTTTCATTTGTATTTACCTAAAATTGTGTGTTAGATATTATTGAATTTGTTAGTTAAATTTGCATTAACTGTTACCGTTAAATGATTTTTTATGAACCTGCCCTCCTTTGTTCTAGTACTAATACGTGACTTGATTTTTGAAGATGCGTGAAAATTAATTATGAAATAGTTATGGCACCATTGGTTGCGGAGATTGACTAATTTTTAATTTGTATTTCATTTGATTTAATAGTAAAATATGTATTTAAAATATCTTAATCTTTTTTAGTCTTTTAGGTAAGTGATAAATTTACTAAACACAAGATCATTTTCTTTGTTTGATTGACTTTAAATATATAACTAATGTAGCTACAAATTAAAATCATGTAAAAAAAAATTATTTCAATAAAGAGCATTGTAGTACAACTATAATTTTCACAGACAAAACTATGACGTTTCTCCTACCTTGGTTACTAAATCAATAATCTTGTAATATACAATCTCCATAGGAATATTCATTGCCAAGACTACTTTTAAGCTTCCATTGTCTTCGAAATTTCAATTAAGTTTAACCACTTTTGACACTTCAAAAGAAAAAGGCTGGATAAAGTTAATAATCAATTTACTAGAACATTTCATGAATTCATACGTAGTAAAATTTAAATTAACCTTTGCCGTCAATTGGTCATAGTCTGCAAGAAACTTTATGTGAAGTTCATGACGTTCTTCGATAGTAGCAGAGCTAGTTGTTCTCTCCATCAATTCATTCTGCAAATCATATTCTAAGAAGATCCTTTTCCTTTTAAAATCCACTTCTTTACCTGCTTTCTTATTCTCACTGAAAATTGAAAATAGCATAACATGTCAAAGTGGTTCTAAAAAAAGATAAAAAGGAAGAAATAAAAAGGACATCGAATAGAAACTCACCTGAGAAGCTCTAGTTTTGGAGAATTCATTGGTAAATGATATTTTGTGAAAATTTATGAATAAAGAGAGTAATTGATGTACAAATAAACTGAATGTGCTTCCTACTTATAAATAGTTGTCTGTTTGTGCCAGCTTACCCAACTGTAAGTTTGTTCAATTGTAAGATTATCCAACTATATTCTTATCTAATTGCAAGCATATCTAAGAAATTATGGAATGAATATCCTCACTATGGTATGTTTATAATAATTTCATAATATTTTATAAAAAAAATAATATTTGAATGTCACAATGTATTGGAAAGTTAATAAATTTTATGAGACTATGATAGAGTAGAAAATGGAAAGAAATTGATTTTATTGCTCAATTTAATGAGATGAATAGAATTTGAATTCATTCTAAATAGACTCTTGATCTTATATAAAAAATAATTAAATTATATTAATTCTTACTTAGAGGTTTATTATTTAATAGTTAATTTCCTAAATAAGTGTAACTACGTACATACTATGAGTCATTTTTAGTTATTTGAAAATTAAAGTATTAGGTTAAAAAGATTACTTTGCCAAATAATAAACAAAACTATTTTTTGACTGTGACATTTGCTTCCTCAATAATTTTTTGATAGGTACAAAAAAATTGTGTTCTTCCTTCAAGCATGTAGGAGAAAAGGTAAGCTTGATAAAGTTAAAGAATAGGGTTTCAGACATTACTCAGTTAGAAATCTTATTGTGACTAAGAGAGAGTATGCAACTAATATTTTTCTTAAAAGAAAGGTAAAAATGTCACGACCTAAAAATGGACGTGATGGCACTCGTCGTATCCCACCAAGACAAGTTAGTCTAAAACTCAACAATTACGATAAAATGCGGAAATTTATATTCAACAAAAAAAATACCTACAGAACCTAGTTGTCACGTGTACAAGCCTCTAAAGTATTACAATTGATTCAAAAGAAAAACAAAAGTCTCAAATGACATTGTTTCTAGAATAGAACAAGATCATAAATAGGAGTAAGAAGGTCCGCTGAGATGACAAACACCTACCTCACAAATCTCCAAGAAGCCTCGAAAAGAAGAAAGAGAAAGTATCACGAAGATCCAGGCTCATAACCTACAAAAATGTAGAAACAGGGGTGAGTACCAAACCACACGGTACTCAACAAGTAAACTTCTAAACACAAACTAAAGGAATAGAATACAGGTACTCGTTACATCCCATCCAAACCTCCACAACTACAACCTGCATAAAACCAGCCCAACCTAACAGTTCACAGTTTACAAAACACACAGCTCAACAACAACACTCTTAACAATTTCATATTCTCAACAACAAGCTCAATATTCATCAATCACAAGCTTCACATAAAGTAACCCACAAGATCAACAACACACAAGATCAAGTTCACCAATGATAAAGATGTGCAATGCAATGAAATGCAACGTCAAGTATAATGATGCATGTCTGACCTAATGCTACACACCCGTTGTCTCTCAGCTCGGAACCCATGGGGGACATATATGTCCATGCATCCGTCGCGACGTGTGACACGACCCTCAATAATAGAATCCATCGCGGCGCGCAACACGTCCCTCGAAATATAATATCGTCGCGGCGTGCGACACATCCCTCAAAATGGTACATCCTCTTTAACTTCTTATTTTTCCTCAATTCACATAACATTTATCACAACCATGTCTCAGAACCAATGCAAATGACATATTCACACAAATAATGAGAAGATGACCATTTTCATAACAATGCACAATTCACAACAACACAGCCGTGATACAACATCAACAATTAATCAATAAGCCTTTTAAATCATTCTCAAACATCACACACCAATAATTAATCACATTGCCTTTTATTAACATTTTTCCATCATTAGAATTATTCAACATGGACAAGTCAACACATTACCAATTCTCATTACTACCCAACACATACCACAAGGAAATACATGATTCTTTGCACTTAACAAGGGCTTAGTATCACTCCCCGAGCCTACACCCTGGGCGGGACTGGCACTCGAGAAGCATTGCTGGCCCCAAGCGAACCCTTGGTCTGGCTTACTTACTCAGCGGAAGACTTAAACATAAGAAATAATCTCAAATAGGGTACTTATGAATTAAACTTAGAATGTCTTTAAGGAAACATTCAAACTAGCCAAAACGGCTACTCAAGTCTCATAGCAAAACATCTTAAATGCAAGACTAAAGAACTATAACCACTCATCTATGAAGCCTCTAAAACAAAGAGGGATGTCAGGACAAGACCCCCGATCATCCTAACAACTGAAATAGTAAAAACAAAGTAAAAGGAGTCCTCCGGATAGCAAGGAGGCTCACCAACTGACTCTGAACTAAACTAAATCAACGAGGTGTTGGATACTGATCTTGGTTATTTGTGTCTACATCATAAAATGATGCAGGACAAAAGGCGTCAGTCCATTGATGTACGAGTGTGTGAGTGGAAAACTAAACATAACATAAGTGAGGTGTTACAATAAAGTTAATAATCAATTTACTAGAACATTTCATGAATTCATACTTGATAAAATTAAAATTAACCTCTGTAGTCAATTGGTCACTGTCTGAAATAAACTTTTTGTGAAGTTCATGACTTTTTATTTATAGAAGCAGAGCTAGTGGTTCTCTCCATCAATTCACTCTGCAAATCATATTCTAAGAAGACCTTTTTCCTTTTAAGTCCACTGCTTTTCCTGCTTGCTTAATCTCGCTGAAAATTGAAAGTAGCATAAAATGTCAAGGTGGTTATAAAACAAGACAAAAAAGAAGAAATAAAAAGGACATCAAATAGAAACTCACATGATAAGCTCTAGCTTTGGAGAATTCATTGGTAAATGATATTTTGAGAAATTTATGAATAAAGAGAGTAATTGATGTACAAATGAACTTAATGTGCTTCCTATTTATAGATAGTTGTCTGCTTGTGCAAGCTTACCCAACTGTAAGTTTATCCAATTGTAAGATTATCCAACTACATTCTTATCCAATTGCAAGCATATCTAAGAAATTATGTAATGAATATCCACACTATGGTATGTTTATAATAATTTCGTAATGTTTTTAATAAAAAAAAATTGAATGTCACAATGTATTGAAAAGTTAATAAATTTTATGAGATTATCATAGGGTAGAAAATGGAAAGAAATTGATTTTATTTCTCAATTTAATGAGATGAATAGAATTTGAATTCATTCTTAGTCATTTATGAAAAGGATGCCATTGGCCTACTACTTCAATGTTCATTAAGTCAAGATACTTTGAGTTACACAAGACGAGGATGCCCTAAACCTACGAATTCAAGGTATATTATACATTGAGAAAGCCCTTTACAACATGTCATCATCATTCACAAGTGTATACTTGAGAATAGCCTTTCAACAACACCACAATTACATTATAGTCATGATCACATTACTTTCAATGTATTCACAAAGCATGTACACAAACATCATAATTATACGAATCTCACAATTTGCCCTTCAAGAACCATAAATCATAATTCACCAACACACCTAGAATTACTACAATTAGGCATGGATAATGACATCATTCAAGTACAATTTCATAGTATTCATCTTACTACAATTCACCCATATCACAAAGTAATAAATTAGGGTTATGAGGAATTCATGGATTCATGGGAAATTTTATCATAAAACAACAATTCGATCATAATATATGATAATTAAATCATTGAAAACGTTTTTAGGAAGAATCCATGACTTGGAGTGAAAACCCTAGGTTTTGGAGAATTTCCTACTTTGAAATTGAGAGTTTGAGGACTCCATGGAAGAAAGAATTCCATGAATCAAAGACTACCATACCTTAGGTGAACAACTCCAACAAAATTGTGTGAAAAAGCCTCCTTCTTCAAGCCTAACTTGATCTTCTTCTTCTATGGAGTTTTAGAGAGAAGATTTTGGAGAGGGTTAATTTGGTTATGATTTGGGTAGTTGGAATTTATGAAGTATATGAGGTGATTAAAGGCTTAAAAAAGTCTTAAATAGGTCTAAATAAACAATATAAAATGGCCTCACTTAATAATAACTAACCTAGGAATTTACCTAATTACTCTCACCTTGGCCGAGCTATGGGCAGGTTGCAGTCATGACCTACTCCTGGGACCTACAGTCCGTGGATGGGGCTACTGGCTGTCCTGTAGGTCCGTAGGTCATGACCTGCAGCTCTTCACTTGGGGTCTTGACCCACGAGTCATCCCCATGAGGCGTGGATGGATTGGGCAGTTGGGCAGATTTGGGGTTAGGGTTTACGATCCTCCTCAAGGACCCTTGGTTGGTCCTTGGGGGGTCGTACCTTGACGTTTAACCCCTAAACCCCTCATGTTAAGTTCGGGAAGCCATTTTACAATTCTAAACCACACATCAAACTCTAAAACTCTCACATAAGGCTCTAGTTTCACCTACTAGTTTTCCGGGTGTTACATTATCTCCCCCTTGGGAACATTCGTTCTCGAATGACATATCTAAACACCTCTCGAAATTAAAGACTCAAGACTAGCATCCCATCATGCATGAAACATAAAATAGTGCACAATTCAAAGGAGGAAACATCAACTCCATCTCAATATACTCAATGCAACACAAGGAAGTAGGAACTACATCCCACAACCCATTATGCATGTAAACTTCAACATTTAACAATTTTATTGGAGGAACTATTTTCTCTAACTCAAAGCATGTTCATCATAACATCATGAAGCAAATTATGCAATTACTCTCAAAAGCTCATTTAAGCATGTTCAACAATTCATCTCATGAATCACATAGCCAACTCATACTAAATGCACATCAACATGAGGGACATAAACCATGAAAACTCATTTTCTTTCTAAACAATAATTTCATCAAGAACATGCATAACATAAGGACATCATGGAAATAATTAAATCACACATGACTCCAAAACATAAAACAAGCCATAAGGAACTCTTTGTCTCAAGCTTGAATAGGAATAGAAGAAAGAGATAAGGATATCAGAACTCTCAACAATCTTACTATCTAAGCATACTATGTCCCCCTTGGGAGTAAACCCCTACTAAGGCTAACATCAAAGTTTAACAAATAGCATAGGGATCTTAATAAAACATTTACATCTATAAGGAGTTACCAACATACCGGTGCCTTCATCTGGAAGGGTTCATTTGTCCTCTCTAGACCGGAGTACATAAAAGCGACCATAATTTGGAGGAATGGGAACTATTCCATTAAGAGAAGCTTGCTTGGCCTCTCTTCTTTTTGCCGAGACTGTAGCGAAATCTTTCACTTGATGATCACTCTTTCCACAACTAGAACACCCATTTGTACCGGCTAGGCACTTCCCATGGTGTTTCTTTCCACATTTGGTGCAAGTAGGTTTAGGAAATGGAGACCCACTACCTCTCTCTTGGTTAAACCTAGGAGTGTTTGAAGAATCTTGGTTGGAATACCTTTGTTTAGACTTAGGTCTACCTTTCCCATTGGACTTATCATTAGAGAAATTCCCATCACCGGTCCTAGCCCTTTTTACCTCCCTATTTTTTCTCTTGAGTTTGGACTCCTCAATTTGTGGGGAATACACCATAAGCCTAGAGATATTCATGTTATCATGGAGCATTGTCGTACGACATTCTTCTCCAACTAAGTCAGACACACCCGTCACAAATCTACTCATCTCATCCCTCTGATCTGCCACCATAGATGGAGCATACTTGGATAGTAGGGTAAATTTCAAAGCATACTCTTGAACACTCATGCTACCTTGCCTAAGGTTAATGAATTCCACTACCTTAGTTCCCTCAACTCACGGGAAATAACCTATCAATAAATGTTTTCTTAAATACCTCCCAATAAATAGGACCCACTCATACCGACCTATTCTTCTTCCATTGAGTATACCAAACTTGAGAAACATCCTTCAATTGGTAAGCGGCTAGTTCCACTTTTTCTACCGAAGTCACCCCCATAGCATCAACTACCTTATAAACCTCATCCACAAATTCTTGAGGATCATTTCCCACTTTGGAACCAAGAAATACGGGAGGATTCATTCTAACAAAATCCCTCAATCTAGAAGCCACGATAGTCACATTAGGGTTCACATGAGTCTCAACATCTCTATTGGCTTGGGTCGTCATAGCTTGGGCTTGAGTTGTTACAGATTGAGCCAACATTAGAAGAGCCGACCTAACTTCTACATCCGACATAGCCAGAGGATTAATAGGTACTTGATTAGCTTGAGGAGCTTGATTCACTCGAGGAGCTTCTTCATTGACATTGTTACCCTCCATTCTTCTTGCGTTAGCCCTTCGTGTATTCATTTCCTGAAGACACAAGAGAAGGGTTAGGAGAGGGACTTTATAGAGCTAAACTCTATGGCACGATTTAAGAGTAATGAAAGAAGTGTAGTTTCCTAACATCCTATAGCCTTTCATTCATAACTGTGGCACGCTTCACACTATGAACAAGACTATACTAGACGTGGCTTATAAGACATCATCCTAGAATCATTCTAAACCTTGTGCTTTGATTACCAAGTTTGTCACGACCCTGGGGTACACCATATATGTAACACGACGTACTTAACCCTATAGGGGTCTCATACAAGCCCTTAGCATTAATAACATAAGATAAAAGAAATGATACGAAATTTTAAAAACATTTATCCATACAATTGGTATTTTTATAAAAGCAAGTGGAAGTCTAACTTGTCTCATTTAGCCATCTAATACAATCTTTGAATCAACAGTAGGGTTACAACCCTTCAACATAATCCGAAACATAAAATGACAAGAAGGAAACTACTAATGACTCATACGTCCTCAAATCTTGAGGACTCACCACAAGCTAGGAGATAGTCGATCCAAGCTTGAATCCAAAAGAAGATCACCTTAAGAACCGAAACCTACACTTTGTGAAAAATGTAGAAGAAATATGGGTTAGCACAAAAATGCACTAAGTATGATTGCCATGCAAAAATCATGCTAAATAAACATTTTAGTTGAAAAGCATACATTTAACAAGTTTGAGAGTCATCATGAACTTTTAGTATAAAAACATAACTCACAAGCATAATCATCATATAAATCATTATAACATAATAGAACCATCTCTCTTAGGTAACCCTAAGTTATACTTGTGCAATGTATGAATGGCATCTCATAATACCACTCATACTAAGTATCCCTTTTTAGGCCACCATAGTCATGTTTACCATTCGTTGATCCCATCTTTAGTTAACACCCATAGACAAGGAACATTCTCATTTAATAAGTCATGTCAAGGAAATCAACTCATAATAACAATCCAAGTTAAGCACTCATTATTACACTTAGCCTTCATGTCAACATTCTTAATAGCATCATTAAAAGCACATTCATTTCACTATACATTATGACATTTGAGGAACACACCATAGCCACTCTCAAAGCCTACTCGTGCAATGCATGGATGAAGTCTCATACCCCCACCCACACTTCATAGAACCTCTTGAGTAACCATAGCACATAAATCACATGATGGGAATAAGCCTTAACTGACATAGACCATGTGAGCAAATCATGGAATCCGATGTCTATCCCACACCGTAAAGGGTTGGTCTACTTGCCTACAGTAGAACCGGTAATTTAGCCTAGGTGGATCCACTAGCTAATAACCTATGTGGGCACATAGTTATGGGATAAGGAAGTTGTTACTAGGAATCCGGCCTAACATGGGGAGAGATTCCACCTCACAATATCCACTCAGTGCTAAGCATTAAATTCTCATAGTGTAGTTAATTCTCTTTTAACATTCTTACATAGGAGAGGAATGCCATTGGCCTACCGACCCAAGGTACATTATTACACATATGAAAAGGATGCCATTGGCCTACCAATTCAAGGTACATCATTAGAATAGCTCATTGAATCCTCGTGAAAGGGATATTATTTGGTCTACCGATTTAAGGTTCATCATTATAGTAGTTAATGGACTCATCATGAAAGGGATACCATTAGTCTACAGATTCAAGACAAAGCCTAGAATACTCTATTAGTCATTTATGAAAGGGATGCCATTGGCCTACCGATTCAAGGTTCATTAAGTCAAGATACTTTTAGTTACACAAGAAGAGGATGCCCTAAGCCTACCAATTCAACGTATATTATACATTGAGAAAACCCTTTACAACATGTCATTATCATTTACAAGTGTATATTTGAGAATAGCCTTTCAACAACACCATAATTACATTATAGTCATGATCACATTACATTCAATGTATTCACAAAGCATGTAAACAAACATCATGATTATACGAAATCTCACAATTTGCCCTTCAAGGACCATGAATCATAATTCACCAACACACCTAGAATTAATACAATTAGGCATGGATAATAACATAATTCAAGTAATTAAACTACTACAAGAACAATATCATAGTATTCATCTTACTACAACTCACCCACATCACAAAGTCATAAATTAGAGTTATGGGGAATTCATGGATTCATGGGAGATTTTATCATCAAACTACCATAAAACAGAAATTCAATCATAATATATGATAATTAAATCATTGAAAACATTTTTAGGAAGAATCTATGACTTGGAGTGAAAACCCTAGGTTTTGGAGAATTTCTTACTTTGAAATTGAGAGTTTAAGGACTCCATGGAAGAAATCATTCCATGAATCAAAGACTACCATACCTTAGGTGAAGAACTCCAACAAAATTTTGTGAAAATTCCTCCTTCTTCAAGCCCTAACTTGATCTTCTTCTTCTTCTTTTATGGAGTTTTAGAGAGAAGATATTGGAGAGGGCTAAGTTGGTTATGATTTGGGTAGTTGGGATTTATGAAGTATATGAGGTGGTTAAAGGCTTAAAAAGTCTTATATAGGTCTAAATAAACAATATAAAATGACCTCACTTAATAATAAATAACCTAGGAATTTACCTAATTACCCTCACCTTGGCCGAGATTTGGGAAGTACGTTGTAGGCATGACCTACGCCGGGGACGGTCTATGAAAAGGCCTACTGGCCTTCCTGCAGGTCTGTAGGTCATGACCTGCAGCTCGTCACTTGGGGTCTTGACCCACCAGTTATCCCCACGAGGTGTGGATGGACCTACGCCCAGTAGGTCCCATCCGTAGGTCACTTTTGGGCAAATTTGGGGTTAGGCTTTAGGGTCCTCCTCAAGGAACCTTGGTTGATCCTTGGGGGTGGAGGGGGGGTCTTACCTTGACGTTTAACCCCTAAACCCCTCATCCAAAGTTTGGGAAGCCATTTTATAATTCTAAACCACACATCAAACTCTAAAACTCTCACGTAAGGCTTTAGTTTCACCTACTAGTTTTCCGGGTGTTGCATAACTTAATTAAAACTTACCCTAGTCAACTCATTCTCCCAAAAATTCATCAAGTTGAATAAGAAAAGAGATGAAGAGTCGACCAAGCCTTCTCTAATAACGCAACAAGTTTTCTCTAGTTCCAACCCTGAAGATTTCTTAGTGAATTTCGTCACCAGGTATGTGGGATTTCACTAGTGGGTTCCTTTCATCGATTAGGTCCCTAGAATTGAGTTAGATTCTTGATTCTCTATATCATCTTTAGACCTAGGGCTTTAAGAACATCATATTATTGTTGTGATTCAGTTGTTAGATCAACCCTAATCATATTATTATGTTGCATTTTCAGTTAGCATGTCAGTATTTTGAGCTATTCAGTATCACATAATCCAGTCATAATGTGTTACTTACATAATCAGTTAGAAGTAGGCTTAATACTGAGTGGACTAAGGGTCAGTCACCCTCATAGTCTCAAAACTACGTGCCCCCATAGGATAAGTCCCCTCTCTGGGCAACATATTTAGTGATCACGCCAGTCATTCCTTTATACCCTTGGCAAAGTATATTGGGTCCTCTCGATAGGAAGATACATCGGACTCCACGAATAGCTCTCGTGGTTTTATGTCGGTTAACAGTAGCTCCCATAATCAGATTCTAGTGCATTGACCAGGTTATACAGTCCAGTATTCAGTCTCAGCATGTCATGTACTTGGTCATTGCATTCAGTTAGTTCAGTATTAAGTACATTTCAGTTACATCATGTTCAGATTATATCATTGCTCTTATTTTTTGTTCAGATATATGTTTTGTTCAGCTTTATCCTATCATGCATGCTCAGTACCTTTCAAGTATTGACGCATACTCTGCGCTGCATCTTCTCGTGATGTAGGTTCCGGTCCTTAGCATCCAGATAATGTATAGATCGGTTCTTGATCTCCAGTTCAATAGTATCAGTAGTTTTTATTCTTTGAGGATGATTAGCATGTTACCTTTCTATTTTCATTCTTTCAGTTTTCAATTTTGCTAGAAGTTAGCGGAGGTCATGTCCTAGCAGCTCTACGCAGTTAGAGGCTTTTATTCAGACATAATTAGATTTAGTTTTAGTTTGATCTTTCAGTTGTCATTGAACTCAGTCTTATATATTCAGATTTAGAATAGGTATCTCCCATCATTTTCCTTTTTGTCATGTTTTAATCTTCTGCATATAATTATCTTATTTCAGTATCTTAGTGTGCCTAACATATGCCCGCAGGGTTAGCTTGGGGTCACTCATGATCCTAAGTCCCGTGTTACGTCAAGGGGTAGCCTTGGGGCGTGACAACAATAGTTCTCCAAACTCTCAAAGATAAGGAGTTGTATGCTAAATTTTCCAAGTGTCAGTTTTGGCTTGAGTCTGTGGCGTTCTTAGTCCACATTGTGTCTGGTGAAGGGATTCAAGTTGACATTCATAAGATTGAAGTTGTGCAGAACTGGCACAGACCCACTTCTCCAACTGATATTTGGAGTTTCTTAGGATTGGTTGGTTACTAGGAGGTTTGTTGAGGGATTTTCATCAATTTTGTCTTTGTTGACTAAGTTGACTCAGAAAATGACTAAGTTTCAATGTTCTAAAGCTTGTGAAAAATAGTTTCCAGGAATTGAAAATGCGGTTGACTACGACCCTAGTGTTGACCATACCAGAAGGTTCGCAAGGATTTGTTATTTATTGTGATGTGTCCAGAGTTGGGCTTGATTGCGTATTGATACAGAATGACAAAGTTATAGCCTATGCTTCCAGACAACTTAAGATTTATGAGAAGAATTACCTGACTCATGATCTAGAGTTGGTTGTTGTAGTATTTGCCTTGAAAATATGGTGTCACTATCTCTATGGTGTTCATGTAGATGTGTTAACCAATCACAAGAGTCTTCAGTATATTTTTAGTCAGAAAGATTTGTTTGTTGTATCAATAATAAAAGGTGCATTCAAAATTTTACCAAAACATAAATCCTAAACATAAAAAATATTTTTTTCGGATAAATCTGCATCGTGACAAAATAATTAGACCCTGCTAATTTTCTTTTTATTTGTATTTCCCTACAACTGTGTGATAGATATTATTGAATTTGTTAGTTAAAGTTGAAAGTACTCTCATCGTTTGCCTAAAATGAATTTTTATGACCCTGCTTCCTTTGTTCTAGTACTAATGTTACGCCCCGAGCCTACACCCTGGGCGGGACTGCACTCGAGAACTATTGTTGGCCCCAAGCGAACCCTTGACCTGGCTTACTGATGCTTATCGTGACCAACGACAATAACCTACGGTATGAATGTCTACGATATGAGTGTCTACGATCGTCGATAGTAGAGTAACCCAACTAAAGGTTGGGGTCGTGTCGCAAGGGAGTGATTTTGAGAATTGATAGAAAAATAAAATTAAGCTCTAACTAGTCGTAGCTAAAGACACTAACGATTAAAAACATAGTAAATTAAAGGGGGCGACACAAAAGTGTCAAATATCGATTTGGGGGTTTTCTCATAAGTAGGAAAAATAGAAAAACTTAACAAGAAAATCAAGTATGGGGAAATGTTCTTGGGGTGTGACCGCAATACAAGTTGAAATAAGTACATGCTTTCAATAGGAAATTTGCAAGATAATAGGGACTAGGCTAAGATTTAGATGGAAATAAGTTCCCTCTCGGGCAACTTACCCCGTTTCATATGGGTTCCTCTCGGACACCCATTTGCCGCATGAAGACCCAGCCTACGCCTTACCCCACTCACTCTCTCGAGCTGAGTGTTAGGACATGTGACTAGGGCTCACCCTCTCGGGCTGGACCTCATGTCGACACAATCCTTAGGCCATCAGTCTAGTGGTCTTGGTTTTGCGACCTCCCTCTCGGGCAAGCCGAAAACACATGGGTGGTTTTGTATTTGCAACTACAAACCCATTAAATTAAACCACAACCACTAGGTGAAATCATTATTAAAATACATCTACCCTATCAGCAAGCAAGACCCAAGAACAATATCAACACATATTTGCTAAATCACACCCTAAGAATGGGGGTTTTTAGCCACACATCAAGAAATAACAAAATACACTTAAAATGATACTAAAATCAAATGAGTATAAGAAATTAAACCTTGATTTAAGCAAAGGAAGAAGAATGGAGAAGACTCATTTCCAACTTGGGGAAGATGAAATCCTTCTCTCTTCAAGTCTCCCACAAAACCCTCTCCAAACTTGAGAGAAAATATCTAAAAACGTACTATTCTATTTTGAAAAATAAATAATAATGGTTCGGAACTTGTAAAATTAATAAAGAGTTTTGTATTTATATCCATCAGAAATTAGTGCAGGCAGATAGTTAGGCGAAGTTAGTCGAGTCCGTCGAATGACTCGGCGACTCGCCCTTCTTTTGTCTCATCGCCGTTGAGTACTTGCCTACAACATCTTCACGTTCTGGACCATTGGGCGGTATATTACTGCTTCGCGGAACTATTCGGCGAAGCGCCGACTGCTCCTTTCATCCCCTTTTTGGTCCTCTTCCTTCAGGGCTTCGCATACTAGAACAAAGGGCAGAGTCTGTCCTTTCGGCGAATCACCAAATGTCTTGGCAATGCTCATGCTTCAGCTTCTTTTTTCGTTTCAGCCTTTTTGTTCCTTTTTGCGCCTAAGTGTCCATGCTTCAACTAAAACTTCAAATACTTGAAACTTAAGAGTTTTCATCATATATTGAGACAAAATAAGCATTCAAGGACACTATTTCTATCAAAATAAAGCCCTAAATGAGTCCAATTTGTGGACTCATCAACACCCCCAACTTAAACTTTTGCATGTCCTCAAGAAAACTTGAGTTCAGCCGTTCAAAAATGGTGCCTCAAACAGTGCTACACAAGACTCAAGCATGAGTGTACACAACAAGACTCAATTTACTTATGTACGGATCAATTGTGTACTCAAAGATTCAAGCAGTGACACACCATTACCAAAGATTCTCATGCTCGCAATACTTGCTACTTGTGCAAGTTCAAGCTCAACAAAAAGTATCTAAATGCCCTCACATGAAGAATGATTCCATATTCACACACAGAGGTTAATCAATTCAAGATCAGGAATACGATGCAACGCTCACACTCAAAAAGAGGAACACAAATCATGTTTTCACCTATAGGTTTGCCCTTATTTTCCAATCGACTTTCGATTCGGTTTACTCAAGAAGGTCTTTCTAAGGCTTGTAATGGGGATGAGTGCAAATGTATGGTCATTTAGGCTCAGTGGCTCCTTCTTCGTGGGATGTGGTATTCTCAAGACATTCCCTTCTTTTCCTTTATCGATTCTTTTTCTAGTGCTTCTAAGTCACCTTTTTATTCACCCTCATGGATTGCTTGGAAACCCTATTTTATTTTATTTTTTTGAAGGGGTTTACAATTATGCAATACCATGGGTTAGGGGGGACTTTTTCTTGCAGTTCTTGACTTCTCCTTTTCCTTTTCACCACACCCCCAACTTAGGCTTTTGGCCTAAGTTGGCTATTCGCTAAACCACAACTCAAGAGGATTGTAGGTAGTGGTTCAAGTAAGGTCTAGGGTTCATCAAGGTTCTTCCAAAGAAAGGTAAGGCTCAAAGGGTGTTCAAAAGAGTTTCACACGCTCACGGGTAGGCCACAAAAGAGGTATATGTCAAATTTGGCTCACACTCTTTAAAATTGCCTAAGATCATATCAAAAGGACACATTTCTAAATCAATCAGACTAACAGGGGAAATTCTAGGTTTATTCATGCAAGTTTCAAAGCAAGCTAATCACACAAGGCATCGACACTTAAGTCAATCAAGACTACACACTTTTGCTAGTGTGCAATGGTCATTACAAGAGAATCAATTCGATAAATGGCTAATCACGACAAGATGCAACGAGTTCACATATTGTCTATGCAACTTCATTTGGCCTCATTGTAGCCGTACATTCATGTTCGTTCAATTGAGATCACTATTCAAGTCATCGGTATTGATCGAAACCAAGACTCAAATTTTTGTGAAAGAACAGCCACAATTAACTCACAAAGGGTGGTAAAAATGTGCGAAAAATTCAAAAAAAATTGGAATGGTCAAAATCATTTGCAATTAAAAACAAAATATAGTCATGAGCTCAAACATCCACGAAAGCAGTGTAAACACAATTTTAAATAGAACAGCCCAAATATATACAAAACACGAATCACAAATAGCACACAAAAGGTGAGCCTCACCCCACCGCAAATAGAAACGTTTGTCCTCAAATGCAAATAATATAGATCCAAAAGGCAAAGTAAAGAAAGACAAAACATAGAAAGAGATAAAGAGGGATCCTGTCTGTGCAGTCTCTCTATCTGCCAAGACATTCGATGCATTTCCCTGAAGTAAAACCATGGTCCCCGGAGTATTGTTGTTTTAGTCCTCGTTATTTGCCTTTGTCGTGGCCTCTACAGCAAGATTAACTGCAATCATCTGATCTATCTCCTGAGCTGCTCCAAAGGCCTGTATTGAATTAACAAAACTTTAAGCCCATTAAGGCACATTAGGGCAGATGGGAATTCGTCTCTTTGCTCTGGCTTCATTGGTGTATTTCCTTTGTCTGGATAGCTCTGTTTTCTTTTCGTCTTTCTTAAACTCTCATGCTCTTATATGCCTTGGTGGATCATTTCTCCTTGCGACTTTTGATCTAGCCACTACTGCAAAGACTTCGAGAATAAGTTAGATAGAACTTTAAATAAGAAAAAAAGGGTGTTTCTAGGTGTGGAATTGCTTAGCCAAGCTAGTTGGTGAAATACTTATCCTGTTAGGCCAATCGTTGAAAGTGAAGTACAACTGATACAAGGGCGCAGACAAAGGGCGAGCAAGTGATCCTTCGGTGAGTCGTCGAGGGCATTTTGCAAATTAAACTGACCGCCGAAAATCATAGATCGATCAATACATGAAGTATTCAGTTAAACGCGGAATGGGGACATTATGCGAACCGCCAAGCAGTTCGGCAGATTTTGTTCATCTCGCCGATCAACTCAACGTGTATAGTTTCAACCCAGCCTTTTAAATCTCACCCCGCAACTCCAGATAGTGCAACTTATGCTTATATAACTCAATTTCAACGAAAACCCAAAGAAACTTCTATTCCCACCTCTTAACAGTTCATTTCAAAGCAAAGTTAAGTGGTAGTCCCTCAAATCATGTAGAAAATGCCAAGTCTTAATTGATAATAAATACAATCCTAGTGACTCGGAGACTCCACAGAGATTTTCTACTATCAGAAATTATGCAAATGAGTAAAAGTCTGATCAAATAATTGAGAAGTTTAATTACCAACCTTTGATGCCGAATTAGATAGTACTGGCTTACTAGGCAGCAATGTGATCCTAATTCGAGCACAATTCAATACGTAAAATACTCAAAAAGTGCGAGTGTCAATTTGTAAAAAGGGACAAAGTGAAAGAAAGAGAGTGAACTGGAGCTTTTAAACCTGTGGCTTGTGACCGTCCAATTTATGCTCATTCGGCAATGTTAGTCGATCTCGCTCAATTACTCGGCAACACGCCAATATCTAATGTCTTCGCTGAATATAACAGAGTTTTCAGTTCAGGTGAGCGATGCATTGGCGGTCTTTATCGAGATCGCCAATTGGATTGGCGATGCACCGACAAATTTCATACTCCGCCGAGTTTTACAGACTCAACCTTTAAGATGTATTGCGTCAAATGGTGGGAATGATTGGGTACGCCGAACTTGTCGGCAATCCTCCAAACTGAACTGTTGCTCGCCTCCATACATCTTTTCAAGCACTTTCCTTACTCAATCTGTACAAACATTACACTATTATTTTATTAAGATAACAAAAAAAATGAGCAAATGGTTTTGGGTTGCCTCCTAAACAGCGCCTTAGTTAATGTCACGGCACGACGCAAGTTAACCTTTAGACCTCACTCTTGGGGTTAGCCATAGTGTCGCTAGGCAAACCCCCTTGTTGTCTTGGATTGAGATGAAACGAGATATGACCCATTTGGGTTTCTAACTGTTTGATTGAAACTGAATGAGAGGTGACAATCTGGATGAGGGTAGACACATTTTCTTTCATACTTTTTAGCATTTTGTCTGACCCTTCAACTTTGTTTAGGAGAGCATATCCTCCGACCTACCATCTTTCGAATCCTTGTGCTTATAAACGCTCATGGGGAGGCACATATCTATCCTTCTCTACATCCTTCCAATTTGGATTACGGTCCCTCTATTCACAATCTTGATCCTTCCAGCCTTCATCTCTAACCCATCCTTGATTACCACCCTGCCTTGGGTAGTTTTGACCGGTAGCCCCCGCCTTTGTTAGCTAGGAAATTTACTTCCTCGTTATACATGGCTTCAAACTTTATTTCCTCAGGATTCGCACCCCCGACTCCCACAACATTGACACCACGGGAATCAACCCCATGACATTTTTAGATAAAATGTCAAGCTGTGTCATGATTTTGGCCATGTTTTGATCTCTCTCATTATCTTTTTCAACCTGCTCCTTGGATAGCTGAAATGTGACCGGTGAGACTTGGTATTCGCGAGTGTACCACGCCCTGTTGATGGTTGTCATCCTATCGAGAAGTTGAACTGCTACTGCATATGGTTGCTGCATTAAGCCTCCGGGCGAGAGTTGGTCAGCTACATCTTTGTTCACCGAGTCTAGACTCCGATAAAAGTATTGAAAGAGCACATTATCAGGTAGACCATGGGTCGGGCATTGTAGCACCAATTTCTTAAACTGGAGCCAAGTTTCGTGAAGAGGCTCTCTATTCAGACGCTTGAAGCTTTGGATGTTATCCCGAATAGTCATCATCTTCGAGGGAGGGAAAAATCGCACATTAAATGCGGTGACCAGCTCCTCCCATGAAGTGATTGAATTTTGTGGTAATTCAGCTAGCCACTTGCAAGCTTCCCCCATCAATGAGAAAGGGAATAGTCTTAATCGAACTGATTCCTAAGAGATATTCTTGAACGAGAAAGGTCCACACACATCCACAAAGTTTCGAAGATGCTCATGTGGGTCATCATGAGCCAATCCATTGAAAAGTCCTTTTAGTTGCAAAAGTTGTGCTTGTTATGTGGAACACCGCATTTCCCTCTGTTGGAGGTAGACGAATGGCTCCGACACCTCCCATGAGATGTGGATCATTGATGTTGGGATCTTGGATATCGTTGAGGTTACCAATGTCGTCCTGATGGCCCACTTGGCTCCCGTTACTACCGTTAACACTCATGCTTTCTGAAATGTTTACATAAAGAACAGAACAAAACTAAAAATTAAATTAGTAAACTACAACTAAGAAGAACAAAAATTCTATTAATCTAAAAATTCTCAAATAACACCACTCCCCGGCAACGGCGCTATTTTGATGCTTATCGTGACCAATGAAACTATCCTACGATATGAGTGTCTACGATTGTCGATAGTATAGTAACCCAACTAAAGGTTGGGGTCATGTCCCAAGGGAGTGGTTTTGAGAATTGATAGAAAAATAAAATTAAGCTCTAACTAGTCGTAACTAAAGACAATAATGATTAAAAACATAGTAAATTAAAGGGGGCGACACAAAATTGTCAAATATCGATTTGGGGGTTTTCTCACAAGTAGGAAAAATAGCTAAAATTAACAAGAAAATCAAGTATGGGGAAATGTTCTTGGGGTGTGACCGCAATACAAGTTGAGATAAATCGTTGGGTACATGCTTTCAATAGGAAATTTGCAAAATAATAGTCACTAGGCTAAGCTTTAGATGGAAATAAGTTCCCTCTCAGGCAACTTACCCCGAATGGGTTCCTCTCGGACACCCATTTGCCGCATGAAGACCAGCCTACTCCTTACCCCACTCACTCTCTTGAGCTGAGTGTTAGGATATGGGACTAGGGCTCACCCTCTCGAGCTGAACCTCATGTCGACCCACTCCTTAGGCCATCAGTCTAGTGGTCTTGGTTTTGCGACCTCCCTCTCAGGCAAGCCGAAAACACATGGGTGGTTTTGTATTTGCAACTACAAACCCATTAAATTAAACCACAACCACTAGGTGAAATTACCATTAAAATACATCTACCCTATCAGCAAGCATCACCCAACAACAATATCAACACATATTTGCTAAATCACACCCCAAGAATGGGGTTTTTAGCCACACATCAAGAAATAACAAAATACACCTAAAATGATACTAAAATCAAATAGGTATAAGAAATTAAACCTTGATTTAAGCAAAGGAAGAAGAATGGAGAAGACCCACTTCCAACTTGGGGAAAATGAAATCCTTCTCTCTTCAAATCTCCCACAAAACCCTCTCCAAACTTGAGAGAAAATATCTAAAAACGTACTATTCTATTCTGAAAAAAATAATAATGGTTCGGAACTTGTAAAAATAATAAAGAGTTTAGTATTTATAGCCATCAGAAATTAGTGCAGGCGAATAGTTCGGCGAAGTTAGTCGAGTCCGCCGAATGACTCGACAACTCGCCCTTCTTCTGTCTCATCGCCGTTGAGTGCTTTCCTAAATCATCTTCATATTCTGGACCATTGGGCGGTATAGTACTGCTTCACAGAACTATTCGGCGAAGCGCCAACTGCTCCTTTCATCGCCTTTTTGATCCTCTTCCTTCAGGGCTTCGCATGCTGGAACAAAGGGCGGAGTCTGTCTTTTCGGCAAATCGTCAAAGGTTCTTGGCAATGCTCATGCTTCAGATTCTTTGTTCTTTTCAAACTTTTTGTTCCTTTTTGCGCCTAAGTGACCATGCTTCTACTAAAACTTCAAATACCTAAAACTTAGGAGTTTTCATCAAATATTGAGACAAAATAAGCATTCGAGGACACTAATTCTATCAAAATAAAGCCCTAAATGAGTCCAATTTGTGGACTCATCAATTACTTACTTAGCAGAAGACTTAAATCAATAAATATAAAACTATGAAATAAACTGGAATGTTATAAAGGAACATTCAACTTGTCCATTAAGGCAAACTAAAGTCCTAACATAAGATAATGACAATGAAAACGCTTAAGAACTAACATCTGACTGTCTATGAAGCCTCTAAAATAACTAAGATGGATGTCGGGACAAACCCCACTACATCCTAATGAACTAATAAAATAATTGAAAGTAATAAAAGGAGTCCTCTAGAATGCAACGAGGTTCACCAACTGACTCTGGAGTGCTCGCTGGATCAACGAAGCACTGGATGCCGATCCTAGTTACCTGTGTCTACATCATAATAAGATACAGGCCAACTGGCATCAGTAAATTGAATGTACGAGTATGCGAGTTAGAATGCTAAACACAACATAGGCTTGAAAGAAAACTAAAGAACTTACCTGACTCAACTCAAGTCAACATAACTGAACTCATTTCAATATAAAGCAGTCTAAAACAAGTGCAATATAAAGAAAAGTTGTTTAAAATATGATGTCTACTCTGTGTGTATGCAAAGATACATATAACTCTGAAATATATGTAGAAATACAATAAACTGTGTATATAAGAATACAATTACTGTTGTGAGAGTTTCTCTAACCGACAACCATCACGTAAGAGTTATTGTGATGATACATCATTTTGCCTCACACTTTTGGGGCCGTCCTATACCTTGTCGAGGGTATAGAACCTGAACTACTAAGTGGATCCACTAGTCTATGCTAAAAAGCACTAAAGGAATCATCTAAAAAGTATGACCCTTTTCTACCCATGGTGGCTACATGGTTTATGGGGGCTGTGAATTGTCTGAACTCTCCCCTATATCGGTGCTTAATACTACTCCCAAAAATATAATATTAGCTCTTATTTTTAAAAACATACTTCTTTCTATGATTTAAGATTAGTGCTCAAAAACTTAGCTCAAAGGCTATCTTGGAAATCAAAGTTTCCTCTCTTGCTTCATTTAGAAAGCGATTACTCTTTTCTGAAAACTAGCCCGAAGGCTCTTTGGAAATCGAGGTTTCCTTTCTTGTTTAAATGTGAAAACATTTTAAACCCTTTGGGAATACATAGTCCCCTAATACTTTTGAAGAAATGAACTTCAATCTTTACTCTTTACTCTTTACTCTTTACTCAACTTGAACTTTAAGTCTTAAAACAAAGTTAAAAGCATTTGCAAAAGACTTTTTTAAAAGACTCTAAGCACTTCCTAGACTTGGCTCTTGACTTTCCTTGAATTTGAATTTATGGATTCAAGGTTATGATTCAAGTTTCTGGATGATTTCTTGATGTTTAGAAGTCATTTAGAGTAGTTAGAATCAATGGAAAGTGTTAGGACGCTTTAGAAGGACTTAAATAGGCTAAACAATGAAAACTAGTGAAAAACGACGATCTGGGTGCATCCCGGGTGCGCCACGCCAGCCCCACTTTCTGGGTCTCCTTTTGGGCGCACTGCAGGCGCGCCGCCCCAGCCTCTTTGGTGCTATAGGTGTGCGACGCGCCTGGCCCTCCCCAAGTGTGTCTGACAAATTTTTGATCTTGTTTTCTGATCCTAAATCATTTTAATCCAATTCTTTTTCTCAAATTCACTTTAGATTCATGTACCCAAATCATATACATAAAATCTAACCCAAACAACTCAAGGAAACAACACTTTAACATCAAGAAACTCCTTAATCCCAACTCATATTCAAGAACGAAATCAATTCAAGAACATCAAATTCTCAATCTTTTTAGGACGAAAATACACTGAATTAAACAATCTTGGCGCGTGGGTGAACTAACCCAACGCTATGTGATCTCACATACCTCGTAGGGATCACCCCCGACGAAATTCACAAGCTAAACTCGACAAATCTTGAACGTTCTTGCTTCTTCTCCTTTCTCCTCTTTTCTCCTTTCTCCAAGCCCTAGCGTGAAATTCACTCTTTTCTAAACTGAATAAAATCTGACTTTACCCCAATTAAACTCCTAAAAATGAATTAGAATAATTAGGTAAGGAAAAGACTAAATTACCCTTCCAAAATTCGGATTAGACTTTACTTAATCCAATAACCCAACTTCCAAAGGGCCTAACTTACTCATACGAACTCGGAATCGCGCAAACTCTGCGGCGTTGGAAAGATCATTCCAAGATCTTTCCTACCATATCTGGAAGTACCTCTAACTCATCCTGAGATAGAAGTTATGACCGTTTGAAGTTGGCCAAAACTCAACTTTTCCTAACTTAAACAAATTTTCCAGATTTTCATTATTTCCAAAAATGACTATTTCCAGTTCTTACCTTCTTCCTAGATATTTCAAATTGAGAGATGTTACAACTAATATGTGACTTGATTTTGCAAGGTGCATGAAAATCAATTATTAAAAAGTTATTGCACCATTGTTTGCAGAGATTAACTAAATTTTAATTTGTAATTCATTTGATTTAGTAGTAAAATATGTAATTAAAATACCTTTATCTTTATTAGTCTTTTAGGTATGTGATAAATTTACTTAACACGAGATCATTTTTCTTTGTTTGGTTGACTTAATATATAACTAATATAGATACGAATTGAAATCATGTGAAAAGCTATAATTGATTTCAATAAAGAGCATTGTAGTAAAACTAGAATTTTCACACACAAAGCTATAATGCTTCTCCTTGCTTGGCTATTAAATCAATAATCTTATATGCAATCTCGTTAGAAATTTTCATGGCCAAGACTACTTTGCAGCTTCCATTGTCTTCAAAATTTCGATTAAGTTTAACCACTTTTGACATTGCAAAAGAAAACAAAAACTAGATTAAGTTAATAATTAATTTACTGGAACATTTGATGAATTCATACTTGATAAAATTAATATTAATCTCTGTCATCAATTGGTCACAGTTTGCAAGAAACTTTTTGTGAAGTTCATGATGTTCTTCGATAGTCGCAGAGCTAGTTGATCTCCCCATTCAATTCACTTTGCAATTCATATTCTAAGAAGATCATTTTATTTTTAAAGTCCATTGATTTTCCTGCTTTCTTGATCTCCCTGCGAATTGAAAATAGCCTAAAATGTCATGGTGGTCATAAAAAAAAGACCAAAAAAGAAGAAATAAAAAGGACATCGAATAGAAACTCACTTGATAAGCTCTAGTTTTGGAAAATTGTTTGGTAAATGATATTTTGAGAAATTTATGAATGAAGAGACTAGTTGATGTACAACTGAACTGAATGAGCTTCCCATTTATAGAATATCAGAAGTTGTTGTCAAAGTTGCTAATAAGTTGTCTATTTGTGCAAGTTTATCCAACTGTAAGTTTATCCAATTGTAAAATTATCCAATTACATTCTTATTCAATTGCAAGCTTATCGAAGAAATCATGTAATGAATATCCACAATATGGTATATTTATAACAATTTCTTAATATTCTATAATAAAAAAACAATATTTGAATGTCACAATGTATTATAAAGTTAATAAATTTTATGAGATTACCACAGTGTAGAAAATTGTAAGAAAATAATTTTATTCATAATCAATGTAGAAAATGGTATGTTTATATGCATTTGTAGTTTATAAATGTTAAAGAAAAAGTTTTGTATAATGAAAATAATAATAAAATATTCAAAAAGTGGTTGGTGAGATGAATAGCGTCACACCAAATTAGTATAAAATTTTATATGGAATTGAAGCTCCAAAACACCAGATTTTACACTAATATAGAATTTGGTGTTGGATTAGAGATGGTCTAAGTACAATAGAACCATAAAAGCTCTTAAAGAGAACTTCTTGCATGTGCTATGAAAACCTTACAGTATGGATATTTGGATGAATTGTTTCTACTCTAAAGACTTGACATTTCCAAAATCATTTTTCACTACTCTTAAAATCATATTTCACTAGTATTAGTGTTTGACTATAAATTTTCAAATATTATTTTACAAATTATTCTTGGGTAAAGTTTTGAGTGAAGTTTCACCATGTGTTTGACTGTAAATCTTGGAAGAAAAATTAAATCTTCCAAAGAACTATGATTTATACCTATAAATTCTAAAAACTATTAAAAATATCTATAAATTTGTATTATTATTTGATATTGAATGTGTTATGTGAAAAGTCATGATAACGAACACAATTAATATCATTGATTTGTATAAAAAATGTTATTGCTATTTTTAATTGAAAGTGACTCCGCAAAGTTTGTGCAACGATCTAGGAAAGACATTCAATCCAAAATTATAAATGATTATTATTTTTATAGAATATAAAAATTTGAGTAATACTAGTTTTTTTCTAGTATTTGAGTATTTAAACCGTTTGTCAAAAATATTTACCAAATAATAACAAATGATATGATCAAATAAAATTTATGGAGTTTTTTCTCAAATATTTTTGAGAATATCTATTGTCAAACAGGTCCTAATCATATACCTCTCTCCTCTACTTGATTAACTACATTTCTTGTTATGTTGTATTTTAATATTTATTATTTCATAACCATTTTGAAAGCCTAGTTAGATGGAGTTAAATGATTGTTAGTTGTGTTTACCCCCTCCTAAAACTACTTTACCCCACACCCAAGACTTCCCAAGCACCACAACCCCAACCCCTCCGCTACCCCTACCCCTCCTCCTCTGTTTCTATTTTTAGTAAGTAAGCAAACACTGAATTTTAACGTCTAAATAAATGGGTTACGCCACCCATTTTCATTTCTGCTAGTCTTTACTTTCCAAATATAGTATTTGTTCAACCCCCCTGCCCCCCAAAACCTTAACCTCATCCCTTTTCTACCCCGTAAAAGCTGGTCCCTCTTTTTAATCTTCCTTGGAATTTGCTCTTTTGTTTGGTGTACTGGTATCATTGCCTTGTTGTCAGCGTATTCAAGAACAGTTCCAAAATCAAGTCGGTTAATAGTATTTGATAAGTATTTCCCAACCCTTAGGGTTAAGTGTTTTTTCCCAATATATAACTTGGGGTGGGTGGTGTGACTTCTGATTTGAATCTGGTCTTGGTTGGGGTTTTGTTTAAATCTTGTTTGCTGAGTTGTTGTTGATCGATTGGGGAATTCTTGGGGAAGTTCAAGAAAGTTTGCTTTTTTAGATGATGGGAAGTTCTTGAATGTTAAGGTCAGTGCTTAAAAAACTGTTCTTTGGGCATGTTTGTTTCTCTTTCTTATTTATCTTATTTGATTTTTAAGTAGTTGGGCATGAACTAAATATTCATGTGGGTAATTGCAGGTGTGTAAAGTGTTTAGATTGTTGATTGGGAAGTTGGTAGTGGAATATTGGTGGGAATAGGATGATTTTGATTTTCAGATATTGGATTCTTGGACTGCAAATAGTGGAAGAGTATAGGGAATCTGATACAAGCTTGAGTGATTTGAGTGTTCTCTAGCATTTGGTTGATTTATTGTAGTTTTTTTTTTTTGCTATTTTGGTTTTAAATGGAGAGGGGAGTTGATTTTTGGGCCTCTCCTAAAGGTCAAGTGGAGGGCGTTGCCTCGTTTGATGCTAGTTCAAGGTCTTCAAATGTTGATTCATTCAACAATGTTATGGAAATTATGAATCTTGATGCTTATGCTGGATGGTGCACTAGCCCTAGTGCAGCAGAGCACATGATAGCCTCATATGCCGCATTTTCGCCAATTAATCACATGTCTCAAAGTTACGCACCATTTGAAGGAATGAGTTATACAGAACAAAATACTGGAGCATTTCCTCCAATGGACGCCAATATGGTGGCAAGTAATCATGATGGAGGAGAGAAAATGATGTTTGGGCAAAATGATGACCACTTACATTTTATGGTAGATTCAGTTGATGGGGAGGATGGTTTGGTAGCTAAAAAAAGTAGAAGATCAAGCCAACAGTCTGACAGTGCGGATATTGGCAACTCTATGATCCTCAGGTCACCTTCTCAACCACTTGCTGAGAGAATGCTTAGGGCATTGGCAATGTTTAAAGAGTCATCTGCTGCAGGAATTTTGGCTCAAGTTTGGATTCCAATGAAGAATGGTGATCAGTACATCTTGAGCACATGTGAACAGCCATATCTTCTTGATCAGGTGCTTTCTGGCTATCGGGAGGTCTCCAGGAAGTTCACTTTTGATACAGAAATAAAACCAGGAGCAATCCCAGGTCTTCCTGGTCGGGTGTTTAGTTCAAGAATTCCAGAGTGGACGTCAAATGTTCTGTACTACAAGGAGGCTGAATACTTACGTGTACAATATGCTGTTGACCATGAAGTTCGTGGATCTATTGCTTTACCTGTCTTTGAGGATGATGCCTGTGAAACTCCATGTTGTGCAGTATTGGAACTCGTTACAATGAAGGAGAAACCTAATTTTGATTTGGAAATGGATAATGTTTGCCAGGCTCTCCAGGTTCACTCCTCTTTCTTGCATGCTCTTTTCTTTATTTTGAGTCATGAACCCTTTTATATTGTAGCCTTGCAGTAGTTTATGTAGATTCAATCCTTAATTTTAGTTGCAAATTGTCATTTACTGTTGTTTGGAAAAGAAAAATATGAGTGAAAGATAGTATGGTTCTTTTTGTTCTTTGAACTTGTATAACACAAGTTTGCTCAACTGCTATATAATAAAAAGGAATATCTGAGCAAAAAATTAGTAAGTTTGGTTTGCAGAAATATTTATGCTATTGAAATTTTATTTTGAATGTTAACTAACAGCAACATAATAACTTTGCGATAGTTTTACTGTTCTTGATGTTCATACTTTTTTTTAATCAAAGAAGAAGAAGGGTGGAGGGTAGTGGTCATAGTTTTACTAATCTAGCTCGTCTACCTTGGTACCTGGTTAAGAACACATAAGTAATATTCCAGTAATAAATTGCTCAAGAGATTTTGATACAGTATGTAAAATTCTTTCCTGTTGAATTTTAGTAGCAGACTAACAGTTACTCCTTAAGAATTAGGTTCTATTTGGACTTATAGAGTCATAACTTGCTTATCACTCATAAACAAAGTGATAATATACCAACCTTCCCTGCTTGTCACTAACTCTTTTGTATGTCACGACAAATATGGGTCATCACTTGTATTCACCCCCCCCCCTCCCCCAACTGCTCTTCCCTGTTGCCCAGTGCCCACAGACCTCTAATAAAGGAAAAAGGTGAGTTAAACCAAACCAGGCGACTTTTTAAGAGAAACTTGTTTGGTTGTTTTATGATAATATAGATACTTGTTTCAACTTTATCGCGCCCAAAAAACTTTAGTAATTTTCTTTGGAGTACATACTTTTTTGGCTGATCAACTATTAGATCTTACCTTTATGTTTCTGATTTATCAAAAGTTTATGCCAACAGTAAGTCAGAGCACATTGACTCACAGTATGTAAGTTTGTATATATGTACACCAGTATTGTGAAGACTAAAGTTACAAAATTGAGACAACTGCCATAATTTGGTGTCACAATATGCACTTTTCTTATCATTCTGCATTTTTATCGCTTTTTGTTTTATCTTCTTGTGCGTGTGTTTTCATATATCTCTAGTTGCATCTTTTGGTAAAATATGGTTTAATTTGTAGCTTCTGCTCATCTGCAGGCTGTGAATTTAAGGAGTATCGCGTCTCCTCGACTTCATTCTCAGGTATACTCAAAAATTTTAATTGTACATGGAATCGACACACCGATCGTGTGATTTATTTTCTCGTGTTATATTTTTCCTGATTCCCTTGTTGCTAGTTACAATTTCTGTTTCCTCATCTTGCAGAATCTCTCAAATAACCAAAGAGATGCTTTAGCTGAGATAACAGATGTTCTGCGAGCAGTTTGCCATGCACATAAGCTGCCTCTTGCTCTGACATGGATTCCCTGTAATGTCACTGAAGGAGAAGGAGATGAACCCATCAGAGTGCGTGCTAGAGGATGTAATACAAGTTTAAATGAAAAATGTGTGTTATGTGTTGAGGATACAGCTTGTTATGTGAGTGACAAGGAAATGCAAGGATTTGTACATGCATGTAAGGAACATTTTCTCGAGGAAGGTGAAGGTATTGTTGGGAAAGCTCTGCAATCTAACCATCCCTTCTTCTACCCTGATGTGAAGGAGTATCATATAAGTGAGTACCCACTTGTGCATCATGCACGGAAGTTTGGTCTAAATGCTGCTGTGGCTATCAGATTACGTAGTACATTCACCGGCAATGACGATTACATATTGGAGTTCTTTCTTCCTACAAGTATGAAGGGAAGTACCGAGCAACAGCTTCTCTTGAATAACCTTTCAGGTACCATGCAAAGAATTTGCAAAAGTTTGAGAACAGTAGCAGATGCGGAATTGGTTGGACAAGGTGCTAAGTTTGGGTTACAGGATGGATCTGTTCCAAATTTACCACCGATTGCATTGTCTAGGAAGAACTCTCAGCACTCATTGGACAGTAATTCAAATTCTGTAAACGGGGCTCCTTTAGGTGCCTGTGATTCAAAGAGTGCTGGAACGCATGCTGATGATTCTCGTGAACAGGTATCTCACTCAATTATCGAACAAGCATTATCTTATCTAAATGACATCCAACTAGAGTGTTTCAGTTGAGTATTCAACCTCAATCAGCTTTCGTTTAATGTGATTTAGGTGAGAGCATTTAATATGCTCCTCATTCATACTACACTTTTGAGCACTCTTTTATTTACACTTGTTCTTTTTTTTCCTGAACAACTTATGCTCCGTCTGTTAATGATTTATTTCCTAAATGTATCTATACTGAAGTTTTGTTGCAACATGTTTTGTAGACAATGACTGGATCAAGAAGACAGATTGAGAAAAAACGAAGTACAGCAGAAAAACATGTCAGCTTAAGTGTTCTTCAGCAATACTTCTCTGGGAGCTTGAAGGATGCTGCAAAAAGCATTGGTGGTAAGCATATATACATCGAATGGATAAGTCCACTAATTTGCAAGTATACTGGATACCTCTATATCATTCAGTGTTGTCTAAAGCGAAAAGCGATAAAAAACTCTTAACTCCCGTTGGGGCTTTAAGCACAAATATAGCATGACCTTTAATTAAAATAGGCGCAAATGGAGATTTTTTTATTTTTTTTTACAAATTTACATGTTTATTCCAAGACTAATAATTAATAGCATGAATAACAAATAAATGGACAGAAAATTGAAACTTTTTCACAATAAACTGAATTATCAATTGTTTAGTGTTGTCTCTTCCAGAAATGCAAGGAAAAGTTTGCCTTAAAGCCTTAATGATGACACTGAAGCGCACGATAATCAAGGCAGAGTGCTTCACATGTTTTGAGCTTTGCTTCAGGGTTCAAGCGCTCTTTAAGGGTGCCTTTGACAACCCTGATATGGTCTTTTTTAGTTGTTGACAATAGCTCCTCCATTCGGTGTTAATTTTATGATTCAACGGTCCTTTGTGAAAATTTCTCTTTTAACTTTACCAAGATTTTGTCTTTAGTCCAAATGTAGGATTATAAGTGTGGGCACAGTCTTCCCTTTCGTATTAAAAAAGAAAAACGTTTTCAAAAAAAATTAAGTGTAAACACAGTGAATATAATGAATATCTTTCCCTCTGTTTCCCTTCAAACATGAATTTGGGACTCTCTTCTCTGATAAGTAGGATATGCTATTTTTGATGGCTATTGTATATTGTGTGGAGTTTTATGTAACTTCTTAATTTAAGTGTGAAGTTCTGCTTAATGCAAAGGGAAAACAAAAAGAAGGCAGAATAAAAACTGAATCCTCAGTATTGGTTAGTAGAAATGGTTTTGGGGATCCGTTGATGTATACTAAGTTGCTCGGACTCGGGTGCCGGTGTTCGATACGAATGGAGATCTAGAGGTTGGATTGATCTAAATTTTAAGATTTAGGGATACAGATCCAGGTATGGATATATGTGCGGGGATTCAACTAAACATTATTCAAATCTATAGAAGTACAGTTGTAAAACCTATATTATGTGGAAAACTTTGAGGAAAAAATGTTGATCAAGAGGAGAATCTTGGAAGAAGATAAAAGAAAAAGGAGTGACATAGGAAATTCTACCAAGTATTCCATTTTCTTCAATTCCACCTTAGCTTTTCTTTTGATTACAAAAATCATTGAATCTATCCAAAATTTCTCCGTCAATTTTGGTCGAAGTACTCAAAATCTGTTGAATAGATCAGGTACAAATCCCACCCCCCACACCCACATCAATGTCGTGTCGACACGGGTGCAACGCCGAAAGCGAAGAGTCCGAGCAACTTAGGATGTATGCCAAGTAATACTATGGATTTCATACTACCCTGGCTCAAGTTGGATTTATCCAAATCGTCCAGGGACTTATGGAAGTCCAATTTCAGAGGTGGTATGGTGGGTTATATGGAGAGTAAGAAATGCTAGAATTTTGAAGACGAGATGGATAATGTAGTTTATCTTAAACTCAAACTGAAATCATTGCTTAGATTTTGGTGGATCAGAGCTCCGGCATTTGTTTAAGATACAGAAGCTATGATTGACTTCCTTTGTTCTTTACATACACTGTCCTTTTTCCTCAGCATTTCCTTAATGCTGGTGGAAATGCTGGTATTTGTATATCAATACATCTGTGTTGCTAAGTAAAGATAGTTGATGTGAAGTATTTGTTCTTTATGATATTTTTAAGGGTATGCAGAGACTAATTTTTTATAAGGATGAGAAAGGGAATGGAAAGTAAAAAGTATATTGGCTTTTCTTTGAAGCAGTAGACCCTTTCAGAAGGTGGCATTTAAAATTAATTGTTGTGTGTATTTGTGTATTTTGTAGTGTGTCCAACTACCTTGAAAAGGATATGCCGACAACATGGGATATCTAGATGGCCATCCCGGAAGATAAACAAAGTCAACCGGTCTTTGAAAAAGATACAAACAGTGCTTGAATCTGTCCAAGGGGTAGAAGGGGGATTGAAGTTCGATCCAGCAACTGGAGGTCTAGTTCCAGCTGGCTCAATTATCCAAGATTTCAATGCACAGAAAAGCATATTTTTCCCATTCAAAGATGTCTCTGTCAAAAATCCTACTTCTGTTTTCCAGGATGCTGCTGTACCCTCATCTTCAGGCAATGACAAAGAGAATTCTGTGGTGAAAATGGAGGAGGACTTTTATGCTGATGGGAACCAACTCAGCCAATCAAATCATATCAATACTTCCTCTTTTAAGGAAGGGACTAAATCAAGTATTGAAGTGTCTGGATATTGTTATGAATCTAAGTTGGCAACATTAGATGCAGGGTCATCCGGACCTGCAAGTCTGAATGCTATGCCATTGACTGATTCCGGAAATGCATCATTGGGATCTTTCCTTACAAAAGAAGGATGCAGGAGGTGGGGATTGAACAATGACACCTTGGACAATTTTGACCGTCATTTCACTTCTCGGTGCTCGTATCCCATGGTTGTTGGGGGTGATGTTGACAGTAAGATGAAAGGAGATAATGAAATGGATGGTGATGGTAGGGTGATTGAACATAACCAGGCCAGTTCTTCAGCCATGACAGATTCATCCAATGGGTCTGGGTCTGGGTCGATGATAAATGGCAGTTCATCAAGCTCTCACAGTCATGGTGCAGAGAAGCATTCTAAAGTTGAAGTGAACTGTGGTGATAACGGGTCAACAATTACTGTGAAAGCTACTTACAAAGAAGATACCATCCGATTTAAGTTTGACCTTTCAGCAGGGTGCTTCCAACTCTATGAGGATGTTGCTAAGAGGTTTAAACTACAGACGGGGACATTCCAACTCAAGTATCTTGATGATGAGGAGGAATGGGTGATGTTGGTAAATGACGCAGATTTGCATGAGTGTCTTGAGATACTGGAATTTGGTGGTGGTCGTACTGTCAAGTTTCTTGTTCGCGATACACCATGTGCTCTGGGAAGCTCAGGCAGCAGTAACTGTTTTTTGGCTAGTGGCTCTTAACAACCTCATGCAGGTCCAAAAGCTTCAATCAGGTACTTAAAATGATAACAATGCCACTCATGATTTTGAGAGTTGCTAGTTTACACATGAAATACTAGTATGTTTGGTAGAGTTTTTCCATTCTGCCTTTGAATATGGTTACTCCTAGCAAGATATCCGAAGAAGAAAAGCAGGAGCATAAGAAGATTAGTAGAAGCTGCATAGTAGTTGAAAGTTCATTTGTCGTCTGTTTTCTATTACGTTTGCAGGTGAGATAGTAGATGCACATCTTTGTACTAGTCAGAAATGAGTTAAAAGGAACTGTCTCAAGTGGCTTACCTACTTTGTAAATATGTTAGTTTAAGAGTGTTATTTTAGGGAATAGTCAAAGCAATAAGTTGTACAACGTCTTTTCAATAAGAATATGTAAAATTTCTTCTTCTAATGTTAGTTTGTCTTCTTTTGCAAAAGTTTATTTGATGTTTTGCCTAGATACTTAGAAATGTTCATGGACTAAATGGTATTCTTTCCTTTAAAAAATAATGACATATTTTACTTTTTATCTATTTAAAAAAGAATGATTCTTATTTTTTTGGCAACACTTTAATTTTAGCTTTTCATGTGACATGCTTAAAGTCACAAAATTAAATGATATTTTGGTACAGTTAACATAATTTTAATTTTAAGTCTAGAAGATTGAAAAGTTTTTTTATTTTCTTAAACTTTGTTCAAGTCAAACTAAGTCATTCTTTTTTTAAACAGAGGGAGTATAACATAACTATTTATAACTTAGAATAGAAAAAATATGACTACAAAAATTGTGTTTTATTTTCAGTTCTTCTACAAATGTTAGTACTGCACAATGCACGGTTCATGTTAAAAAAATATTATTTTATTTGTTTGACCAAATTATATTATTATTAATACTTACCTGAGCTACCATATAAGTTTTATGAGAAAATTCTTTTGAATTTTGATTAAGACAATGATTTATTTAATGTCAAATAATAGATAGTACTTTACAAAAGAAAAATATAATTTTATAAATTCTAAGTGCATAGGTTTCTTAATAGTGACATATTTCTCTCTTTTCATCATAAATAAATGCGGTTGTTTCAGGATTTTAAATGACAATTGAAATTTTGTATGATTTGTTATCAAAGACGCTTCTACTGAGCTAACAATAATTGCTACTAAGAAATAAGAATGTTGTAGTATATACAAGGCCTCTAATTGTTTATATGTATGAATTAAGATTATACTATTACAATTACAAATTCATCGTTCATTGATCAATCACGTGAGTATGCATTCCGTCAGCGCATAGCGAATATAAATAAAAATAATTCATCATGATTTCACTTCGTCAAGAAAAATGTCAATTAATTGAATCATATTCATTCGGTCAGATTCTCTACTTCTCGCGCCCTTTTTAAAAGATGCAACATGTTGAGAGAAATAAGTGAAAATCTTCTTGGTATGCGCTCGAGGAACCTTCATGAAAATTTTCTCTCTTCAGAGGATCTTTTTTCAGTTTTAAACTAACATTTCATTGTCATCTAGTATCATTCCAATGTGAAAAATCATTTTAAATACAATATGAAATATAATGTGAAAAATCATTTTAAATACAATATGAAATATAATGTGAAAAATCAACATGTATACTCATTTTTCATATTTAATAATTTTGATTATTTAAGACCAACACTAGAACAAAAATACATTTTTCACTTCTTTTCACCATTAAGTTGCAAATGGAGCTTAGCCTAGGACTCATGAGTGATTTCTTGTAATAAACAAGGTTAAAGGTGTACTTGGTTTATTTATAGAACTTTTAATTCGTCATAATTTACCAACTTAAGAAAAAAGAATTATCTAAAACTATAAAACAAAGTTTCCATGTCATAAATAGGAATAGTTCTACATCAACTATTTTTTTTCTTTTCGAAAAATATTCACACAGGCTTTATACTGATGAGTCAATGAAAAATAAGATGATTAAATTGTTACCTTTAAATAATCTAAGAAATATTTTATCATATATTAAGTGTAAAAGAATTTTAAATTTAAAATGTACCTTGAAGTGTTTTCAATTTCTCTATAAAAATCATTCTTTAGTAGCCATGTCATATTTATATATATTATCATATTCATTTATATTATCATATATAATAAAAAGTGGAAAGCTTCAAAGTTCAAAGTTGAGTTGTCATTTTAATTACCCTTACGTTAAATTAGACTATTGTAAAACATTTAATTAATTAGATACTATTAAATAATAATCATATTTCAACAATCAAACTAACTACTTACTATTTTATGCTAACGTATGGAGATGTAATTTTAATTAATTATTTTTTAGTTTAAATTATATTTTGATAGAAAATTATATGCAGTAGTATTTAAATGTTTGAGATGTTCAATAGTCAATTCAATGATGTAAGTGAGGGGTCTTTCGTTTCCTCCTCCATCATTCCTAAAAACGTTTCTGTATAGTGAATCAACTTATACTTAAATTTTAAATGGCCTAAATTATTTTATACATTAAATGAGAGATTATGATACACTTCAATCAATAAATAGATAGCAAGAATTGGAACAGTTGAGTAGAATCATATCATAGAATAACTAAACGTGACGAACAATTCAATTACTTTTCAGTAGACAATTAATTAAATAAATCACTATTCACTACATTAACTAATCAATACACAACAAATCATTACTGTAAGAATTATGATTAAGTATCTCTTACTTATGGCCCAAGTTTACTTGTAACCCAAGTAATACCATAAATAATATTTAATAAGGAATAGATCTCGTCCGTACATTGGTTACTTGATGGACGTACCAGATTAAGTCATAACCTCTATAAATTGGTCCTCCCTCCACCCATTAGGGTTACCACATATTCTCTACATTGATTCAATCGTTGACGGTTGTGGTAACATAAAGTTAGGGCAAAGAGGTAGAAACCAATTTACAACTAACGCTTCCGCTTTTCTCTATGATGATGTCTTCCGCATCAGGTATGTGCCCCTAACAATCTCTATGTAAGATTATCGTGTTCAAGATCCTAAAAGTATTTAAACTTACATGTGGTATCAGAGCCTGAATTGTTTGAACTAATAATCCTCATGTACAAAACACGTGCATATGAAAACTTTTGCAACTAATTGAATTAAGTAATCAGCACACAAAGACATAAAGACTATTGCATTGAATCTCTTGTTCCTATTTAAGTATTCTTCACCACATCAGTGAATCGGAATTTGGGGATACAAACAATAAATTCTCTTGTGTAAGGGTGTGTAAGTATTGTTTGAACTTTAAAGAATTTTTTGTCGGCAAAATTGAACTAAAGTGTTATCCTGGAGTAATTTTCAGTGGTCAATATTCCTATTCGGTCTAATCAGTTTGCGCTTCAGTTTTTGAGGAAACACTACTTTGTTCTTCACGATCTTAATTTTCCCATAATGTAATAATTATGTTTTGTTTTAAATTGTGCAATAAATTAAAGTGGTCGTTATACTAAATAATAAATAATGTGTATATTTTGTGCAAAATAGTTTTTTAGTCACCAAAGTGGCCAAACTAGAGAAATTAACGTCTACACATATCATGTTTATGATCACTTGATGCATGTATTATGTTTCTATAGTTTGTTAGTCATCAAAGTGGCCAAACTAAAATGTATAAAAATATTCACCTGCACAAAATTTTATGATATCATGTGTGCTTTGTATTTATATAGTTTGTTAGTCACCAAAGTGGCCAAACTAGAGAAATTAACGTCTTCACATATCATGTTTATGATCACTTGATGAATGTATTATGTTTCTATAGTTTATTAGTCACCAAAGTGGCCAAACTAAATGCATAAAATTATTCACATGCACAAATTTTTATGATATTATGTGTGCATTTGTATTTATATAGTTTGTTAGTCACCAAAGTGGCCAAACTAGTAAGGTTAAGAAGAATGTGCATTCATAAAATTGTCATTTATCTATGAAAGTTAATGTAATGCCTATATTGAAAATAAATAGATAAATTTACTTTCACTATTGCTAGAACGTAAGAATTTACTCAAAGGTGAATTAATCATTTTACGAATAGTGAACATTATGATGTAAATTAATATTTTCAATCAAAGATATATTGTATATCCAAAGATGTCGTATATGTTTGGTTAAATATATTTAATTGCCTATTAAAGATTTAAAAAAATGGCATTTAAATTATGGTAGTGTGTCGTAGTATCTACCCAAAGGAGAATTACGATGTTTTTATCGTTTTACTAAATTCACATTATTTTTTATTTGTGAGCATGCATATCTATTTGTAGTTATTCCTTTTCATTCACATGCTTTGTCTGTTACTGTGTTCAATGGATTGAACTTCTCTGAATGGCATGAACAATTTCACATAGGTATGATGGATCTTGACTTGACTCTACTGAATGATAAACCTACTATCATTACTTATAAGAGCAGTGAGAATGAGAAGTTTTTCCATAAATCATGGGAGCGCTCTAACAAATTGAGTCTTATGTTCATGCGAATGATTGTTGCTAACAATATTGAGAGTACTATTCCACAAACAGAAAATGCCAGGGAATACCTGAAGTTTGTGGAAGAACGTTTTTGTTCTGCTGATAAGTCTCTCGCTGGTACACTAACGACTGAACTCACGACCATGAAGTTTGATGGGTCGCGCAGTATGCAAAATCATATCATTGAGATGACTAACATTGCAGCAAGACTTTCAACCTTGGGGATGAAAGTGAATGACACCTTCTTGGTTCAGTTTATTCTGAACTCATTACCTTTTGAGTATGGACCATTCCAAATAACTATAATACTATTAGGGGTCGTTTGGTTTGAATATGAGTTATGATGGGATAAGTTATGTTGGGATAAGTTATGTTGGGATTAGTTATGATGGGATAAGTTGTCCTGGGATTATTTCTTATTGAGTGTTTGGTTTGTTATATTCAAAATAATATATATTGATAAATTTTAAGAACAAGTTGTTTGTTTACAAAATTACCCTTCACTTTATTTAAACTTTTTAAATTTTTCTTTGTGAGCTTTAGTTATTCATTTTTTAAAATAAAACTTTTATTTTTTTTAACTTAAATATTTTTGTTTATGTATTCCCATGATAAGTACCATGTGTATTTAAAAATATAACTTTTTTCTTATTTAGCTTAAAAATAGAACTTTCCTCTTAAGTTTATTAAAGAGAAGAAAATTTATGAGAAATCAAAATAAAATAAACATAAGAATTAGTCAAATAAATTCATAAATAAAAATTATATTTATATAGTATAATTTTTTAATAGAAAAATATGTATAATTATCATAAAAATAAGGAGTAGTAAATATTATTATACATGGTATTAAAAAAAATGTAAATATACATAAATGTAAAAAATGATATATAAAAAGGATTTAAAGGGACATATTTGTCATTTACCTATTCTATCTCGGGATAAGTTATCCCGGGATTACTATACCACCCATGGGGAGGGATAACTTATCCCGGTACTAATTATTAATCCCGGGATAAGTTATCCCGGACTTGCCAACCAAACAACATAATTTTTTTTTTATCCCATCACTATTTCCTTATCCCATCACTATTATTTCTAATCCCTCACACCAAACGAGCCCTTAAGGATAAGTGGGATGTTAATGAATTGTCCAGTATGCTTACTCAAGAGGAGTCAATACTTAAGAAATAAGGAGGTCATTTCATTAACCTCATGGGTCAAGGAGCTGGTAAAGGACTTAAAGTGGGGCCAACAAGTTTTTTTTTTTTTAAAAAAAAAGCACCTGCTAAAGTTCCACAGGATGCTCATAAGAAACTCAAGGTCGATGTGTGTCGATCCTGTAGAAAGGAAGGACACTTTCACTAAATGAAAGTTCTGCTTATTTGTGGCATAAATGTTTGGGTCATATATCCAAAAAAAGATTAAAAAAATTAGTAAAGAATGAGATTCTTCTGAATCTGAATTTTATTGATCTTGCTTGGATTACATTAAAGGAAAGCAAACCAAGCATACCAAGAAAAGTGCCACAAGGAGCACTCAGCTTCTTGTAATTATACACACTGATATTTACGGACCCTTTGATGTTCCATATTTTTGTGGATAAAAATATTTTATCACCTTTATCGATGATTTTTCACGTTATGGATTTATCTATTTGTTGAAAGAAAAATCTGAAGCAGCGAATGCTCACAAAGTATATGTTAATGAGGTTGAAAGACAATAAGATAAAAGTGAAAATCATTAGGTCAGATAGAGGTGGTGAATGTTATGGAAAGTATGATGAATCAAGATAATGCCCAGGTCCATTTGCAAAATTCCTCGAAGAAGATGGCATATGTGAACAATATACTATGCCAGGAACACCTCAACAAAATAGTGTTGCTGAAAGGCGTAATCGAACACTTATGGATATGGTTAGGAGTATGATGAGTAATTCCTCATTACCCAAATCATTGTGGATGTATGCTCTTAAAATTGTTGTATATTTATTAAATAAAATTCCTGGCAAGGCAGTTTCAAAGACCCCTTTTGAACTGTGGATGGGAAGGAAGCCTAGTTTAAGACACCTGCATGTTTGGGGTTGTCAAGCGAAAGCTAGAGTTTATAATCCACGAAAAGAAATTAGATTATCGAACGGTAAGTGGTTACTTTATTGGCTATCCAGAGAAATCTAAAGGGTATAGGTTTTACTGTCCAAATCATAGTTCGAGAATTGTTGGAACCGGTAATGCAAAATTCATTAAGAATGGTGAAGTTAGTAGGAGTGTTGAACGACAAAGTGTGAAAGTCAATGAGGTAAGGGTAAATATTTCATTGCCCATGAATGTACCTACTTCCACACCAATAACAAATGGTGTTCCTCTTGTTGAAGAGCACTTTAACAATGTTGAACAATATTTGGGTGAAACACTTCAAGAAGGAACTAACTCACAAGTATCTGACGCAAATGAACCACAAACAGTGCCATTAAGAAAATCTCAAAGAGAAAGAAAATCGGCCATTTAAGATGATTATGTGATTTATTTGCAAGATTCGGATTTTGACATTGAAATTAATAAAGATCTGGTTTCATTTTCACAGGCCATAGAAAGCACTGAGTCTGATAAATGGATTGATGCCATGAATGAAGAGTTAAAATCCATGGAATACAACAAGTTTGGGATCTTGTTCAATTACCAGAAAGTTCTAAAAGAATCGGATGTAGATGGGTCTTCAAGACCAAACGCGGTTCTAATGGTATTATTGAACGATATAAAGCCAGACTTGTTGCCAAGTGATACACTCAAAAGGAGGCATTGATTATAAAGAGACCTTTTCACCGGTCTCAAAGACTCATTAAGAATTGTTTTGGCTTTGGTAGCTCATTATGATTTAGAGTTACATCAAATGGATGTGAAAACTGCCTTTCTTAATGGAGACCTCGAGGAGGATGTTTATATGGACCAACCAGAGCGTTTCAAAATTAAAGGTAAAGATCAAATGGTGTGTAAGCTAAAGAAGTCAATATATGGACTCCAACAAGCCTCACGATAATGGTATATAAAGTTTAATGATACCATAATATCTTTTGGATTTAAGGAAATTACCGTTGATCGGTGCATATACCAAAAGATCAGTGGGAGTACGTTTATATTTTTAGTCATGTATATTGATGACATTTTACTTGTTGTTAATGATTTAGGCAAATTGCGTGAGATAAAAGACTTTCTCTCTATGAACTTTGAAATGAAAGATATGGGTGAGGCATCCTATGTGATAGGGATAAAAATATTTCGTGATAGATCACAATGATTATTGGGACTGTCTCAAAAAGGTTATATCGAAAGAGTTCTAGAGATATTTAACATGAGCAATTAAGAATAGTTCCTATTCAAAAAAATGGGACACATTTAATCTCATGCAATGCCCAAAGAATGATGTAGAACGAAAAGAAATGAAATCAATTCCTTCATCTTCTATTGTTGAAAGTTTGATGTATGTTCAAACTTGCACAAGACCGGATATTAGTTTTGCGGTCGGAATGTTAGGAAGATATCAAAGTAATCCTGGAATGGATTAATGAAAACACTGCAAAGAAAGTTTGTGGCATGTTATGAAGCCACAATTCATGCATTATGGCTGCAGAACTTCATTTCAGGACTTGGGGTTGTCGACACCATTACCAAGTCGCTGAAAATTTATTGTGATAATGTTGCAACAATATTGTTCTCCAAGAACAATAAGTACTCCAAATGTGCCAAAACATATGGAATTAAAATACTTTATTGTTAAGGAAGAAGTTCAGAAACAAAGAGTGTTACTTGAGAATATTAGAACTGATCTCATGATTGCAGATCCGTTAACAAAAGGCTTACAACCAAAGACATTTAAAGAACATGTTCAAATAATGGTTCTTGGTTGTACTTATGATTGATACATTTATGATGTTTTTACACTTTGAGCTCATATTATGTGTTTATGATATACATTAATGAATTTCTTGTTTCTCATAATGGTGTATACATTATTGTTTTGAGATATTACAAGATAAGTCTCTATGAGACATTATTGTGGACCATAATGTTATATGTTTTTATAGCTTATGAACCTAGTATGATAAGTTGCTAATGTAGTAGTATATGGAAGGAAGTATGTAGCTTAAAATTAATGTACAACCGTCATAACTCGCATTAGTAGTTTGTTATATTGTGGTATGTATGATGGACATTATAGAAGAGATTTATTATACGCACAACTAATGTTTATGAAATATTAATGTTATATGGTCATTGGGCCAAGTGGGAGAATGTAAAAATTATTATTAAGTATTTCTTACTTATGACCTAAGTTTACTTGTAATCCAAGTAATACCATAAATAATATTTAATAAGGTATAGATCTCGTCTGTACATTGGTTACATGATGGGCGTACCAGATTAAGTCATAACCTCTATAAATTGGTCCTTCCTCCACCCATTAGGGTTACCACATATTCTCTACATTGATTCCGTCGTTGACGGTTGTGGTAACATAAAGTTAGGGCAAGGAGTACGACTAACGCTTCCGCTTCTCTCTGTAATGATGTCTTCCGCATCAGATATGTGCCCCTAACAATCTGTATGTAAGATTATCGTGTTCAAGATCCTAAAAGTATTTAATCTTACAATTACATGGTCGCAGCTTCTTTCTAACAAAGGTTTTATGGAAATATTTTTAGTTCACTTCTGATTCTTATTTTAATCATAATATTGTGAAGCTTTTTCATATTTGTGTAAATTCTATGAGATCACATTTTTTTGTTTGTTATGCAAAAGGGAAAAGTATTTTTTTCATTGTGTTTAATTTTATTAGAACACACGCGTGCAACACACGTTTTCAGAGACTAATTTTATTATAACGGTCAAATTTCTTTGTCAATAATTTTCAGAATATATTCCTTATGTATGACATCTCGCTATAGCAATTAAAAAATATCTGGAAAACACCGTTTTAAAAAACTTTTTGTATAGTATTATCACAATAAAAGAAATGCCATAAATTTCTTTATGTGATTATTATTATAATAGAGAAGAATCCAAAGCAATTGTAACTGCACCAATGATAGTGCAACTTAATTATTCTAGGGGACAACACTCATGAAGCTTTGAAGTCCAACATACTAAAGGAATAAGAAACATGTAACAAAAATATATACATTACTGACTAAAGAGTAATTATTGAACAAAAAAACCTTAAAAATATCAATACAATATATATATATATATATATATATATATATATATATATTGATTTAGTATCAATTAAGTGAAAGTATCAGTCTTAATGATATCAATACAGTATATGATATTGATTTAATATCAGTTAAACGAAAAAAAGTTGAAGGTATATAATATAATTATTTAGTAGAGTATGAATATAAAGAGATATATATTTATAATTATTTTGCTTTTATGGTATTTGCTTAGTTTCCTAAAAAGAAAGACTTGCATAATTATTATCCATTTTAAGATGAAAAAAATTATAGATAACACATGACGTGGATGAAGCATTCACATTAGTCAAGAAAGACACAAAATGCAACTAAAAAAATATAATAAAGACCAAACTACAATTAAATACACAAAAAGTATTGAAAAGATCACAAGTAGCTAGAAAGAATATTGTTATTTAGTGGTGAATTATATGAGGAAGTTTTATTTGGTAACAAAGTTTGATGTTATCTTAAAATTAAACTTACATTTGAATTGTTTTTTTCTTCTTAATTCAATATTACATACAAAGTGCATTATTTTTGTAATCCTTTAACATGTTATTTGAATTACTAGATTATACAGTAGATAATACTGCCATGTTTTAGTAATAAGATTTATTTTGATATACTAATTAAAATAATAATAGTTTGATATTAAATTTCAACTTATTAATTTTGGGCAGGGGATTACGTTATATTCTAAATAAATAAAAAATTACGTAATTAGAGTTGATGTTAATTACTAACTATTTGATTCCTTACATTTGCAGGTTCAGGTTCGATAATATATGGAGTAATATATTAGATTGAGCGTAAATTGTCAAGTCATTAACTTAAACGATTATATTTAATTTATTACAAGAACTTCTACTTATACCTTTTTACATAAAATATTTTTAGTAATTCAACAAAATTGTACTAAGAATCGAAATACACGCAAATTAGTTGGTAAATAAATATGAAGATATTAACCATTGAGTCAAGATAATTGAGATTCTATTTGAAACATACATACATCACATTTAACATATATATGAGTTATCTTTCAAGATCTGTCAAATCGCATGTTTTCTCTCTTCATCAAAACCCTTATTTATCGATTAATTTAACTCAGGTATGCATATCAATATATTTTATGTATGCAACAAATATCATTTCATATAATCAATGGTTCCTTTTATTTTTTCCATACATATATATGTACTTCGTTATCTTTAATTATCTCATATGAATTGGAACGAATTAATTAGGTATTGATAAAAATGGAACTATTCCAAAGGGCGGAGAGCGTTCGGCTTAGAAATCGAAAAGACAAGTACCTAATAGCGATGGATGACAAAGATAGTGTAACACAAAGACGCAAAGGATCTAATAAAGATTCAATTTGGAATGTTGAATTTGTTGAGGGAAGAGAAGACGCGTTTCGTCTCAAGAGTTGTTATGGAAAATATCTAACCGCTACCAACACACCATTCATTCCAGGTGTTATTGGAAAGAAAGTAATCCAAGCAGATCTTCCAGAAAAGAATTACCCATCCGTGGAATGGGAAGCCGTAAGGGATGGATTTCAGGTACGTCTCAAATCATTTTGGGGAACATTCCTTCAACCAAACGGAGGATTACCACCATGGAGAAATTCAATTACACACGAGGCTCCTAATACTAATAGAAAACACGAAAAAGTCTTGTGGGATATCGAGGTTGTGGATAAACGTCCTAATTTACATCGTCGAACAAGGTCAGATTCCACCTTTCAGAGATTGGATTTAACTTTTATCAGATCAAATTCACATTCTGTGGCATTCACTCTTGTTTCCCCAAAGACAAAGGCCCAACTTGGAGAACCTCAAGAAATTAGTTAAATCAAATATATATGTATGTTTATATGTTATCTTCATTAACTAATTGTGCTTATTGAGGAATTCTTCATAGTATAGCAATTTGTAGATTGAGATTCACATAATTCATTACTTAAGAATACTACATTATTCAATATCCAAATATTTGAGGTATATGAAATTGTGTTATTATATAATGTCGACTGGTTTAATTATAGGTCCAAGTCAAATTGATGTCATTTAAAGCTCAATCAAATAATTCAAATAAGAAAATCATATCTTCAAAGTTCATCACTTTAATGAAGGCATTCAAGTCAGGAGACCAATCTCAAGTTTTTTTTCTAGTGGATTCACTATTAACTAATTTACTTCTCGTTAAATATAATTATATGTGTTTCTCTTGGTGATAATGTCACGACCCAAGGTACACCCTTTGCATAACATGACATATATGACCCCAAGGGGCCTTGCCCAAGCCACTTAGCATACATTATACAAGATAATAGAAATAAGGAATTCAAAATCATAGTTTTATATCATAAAAGAGTTTTGACAAAGCGAAAGTCTAATTGTAAGTCTCTGTTGGGTTTTAAAGGTGTGAACAGAAAATGAAGGATTGTGACTATCTTGAAGGGTTGTAACTATGCTGAAGGGTTGTGACCTTTATGAAAGGTTGTGTTCTTTCTAAAGAGTTGTGACAAATTGAAAGGTTGTACCTTTTCCAAAGTGTTGTGACCTTTCTGAAAAGTTGTCTTCTTTCCAAAGATTTGTCACCTTTACCCTTTGTTGGCTATAAATAGAGAGGCTTTCTCTCAATTTTCTGCATCGAATTCTTCCCTTCTTTTGCATACACATTTCTTACAAAACAAAATCGATCGATCGTGTCCGTGTGTATGATTCGTTGCTGTCATTTTGAGTTCGTTGAAATTATCGAAGTTTGAGGTACCGCTACTTCTTTAATGGTTAATCCGTTTTATCTTGGGAGGAATTAATCTTCAACCTCGGGTACTTGAGGGGATTAAATTTTTTAAGGACACACAGTGGGTTCTGTGGATTGGGATAGTTCTTTGGTTTTTTTTCATCTTTTATTATTTCTGGTTTGCTAATCTGAATACATGAGATAACATGTATGTTCATTGGATATGCTACAATGAGTAAAGCATGTTGATTTATGATTCATATGTCCGAACCGTCGGATATTTAAGTGAAGGGTCTAAATGGCCTTGGAAAGAACCAAAGGAGAATGCACTTAATAAAGAGATTTAGAGGTGTAGTAAATGTCAATGGACAAATTACTTCCGCCGGGTTTGATTTTATAATATTTCTTCTTGAAAATGAGTCCATATAATCGAAGAAGATATGTATTCTGTGGACTCATTCTTTTTGGAAAGAGGCTGTCAATAGTAGGATAGGTTCAATCTTGAGCAACCACACTTGAGAGTTGGTTGATCTTCCTCCAAGAAATAAACCTTTGGGTTCAAAGTGGATCTACAAAAGAAAAAGAAAGTTGATGAAACTATTGGAAAATACAAAGCAAGACTTGTTGTCATACGCTTTAGATAATAAAAAAGCCTTGATTATTTTGACACGTAATAGCCACTAACTAGGATTACATCAAGTCAGATGTTGATTGTGCTAGTTGCGGTATATGGCCTTCAAATTCGTCAAAATGGATGTGAAGATATTTTTTTAAAATGGAAAATTGGAGGAAGAAATTTACATGGACAACCCAGGGCTTTGTGGTTCTGGTAAAGAAAAGAAAGTCTGTAAACTTGTTAAGTCACTTTGTAGACTAAAAACAAGCTCCCAAATAATGACATGTGAAGTTTGACAAAACTATGTTGGCAAATGAATTCAAGATTAATGAATGTGATAATGTTTTTACATTAAAGACACTCCAAATCACAAGGTCATTGTTTTTATATGTTGATGACATGTTGATCATCAAAGGAGACATTTCTGACATAAATGCTACTAAGCATATGCTAGAAAGTAACTTCGATATGAAAGACATTGAAGTTACTGATGTGATTGAAAATGTACCTGACAAGTTCAAGCATTTGGATTTCAATATTGTCAAGACTCCAATAAATGTGAGATTTGTACTTCAAAAGAATGAAGGAAAAAGTGACTCACAATTGGATTGTGCTAGAGTATTGAGAAGTATGATATATATCATGAAGTGTACACGATCAGATATAGCATGTGCTATTAGTAAACTGAGTCGGTTCACGAGTAATCTCAATCAAACTCATTGGATGACAATGAAAAGAGTTTTGGAGTATTTAAAACATACTTAAAAAAACTATTGCTTTGCATTATAACTAATATTCAACAGTATTTGAAGAATATAGTGATGCAAATTGAATCACTAGGTCAAATGAAGTAAAATCCACGAGTGTATATGTATTTACTCTTGGTGGAGGAGTAGTCTCTTGGAAATCTGCCAAGCAGAAATGTATCGCTCGCTCTACTATGAAATCTGAGTTTATCACTCTAGATAAGGCCGGTGAAGAAGTTGAATGACTTCAAATTTTCTTGATTTTTTTTGGCCCAAACCTTTTAGCTCCAGTATGCATACACTATGAAAGTTAATTTGCAATCGATAGGGCATGAAACATGATGTATAACGGAAAGTCTTGTCATATATGACGCAGACATAATATCGTTAGATAACTAATCTCTAGTGGAATTATCATAATTGACTATGTAAAGTCAATGGATAATGTGTCGGATCCACTTATAAAAGGCCTAACTAGAGAGGGAGTTGATAGATTATCAAAGGGAATGGGACTATGGCCAAGGACAACTCATTGTGGCAGTAACTCTACCTAGAAGACTGGAGATCCCAAGATCTAGGTTCAAAGAGATCAAACAAAGTCATTGATGACGGTTCAACATTGTCAAAATATTTTTTATGTTCCATTCTCATAATAAGACAATGTTCAGTAACAAGGATAAAGACATTAGGACTTTTTAATGGTTTCTAAGTTTGATATAGGGTAAATCAAATAGTGTATCTACAGGATAAAACATTTAGAAATCACCTATGTAAGTGTGAAGTGTAAGCCACTTCAAGTAGAATCCGATAAGGCCAGTTCTCTATGCACTTAGAACCCAAGACGTGTTCATGGCTGAAACGAACAAAATAATGAGAACCAAAAACAGTTCAAGGGTTGGCTGTGTGACTTATGTTGTCTAGGTAGACACTAAAGATCGACGGTTCAAAGATATCAAATCTACCGATTGACCGAGTATATCCGATATATGTTCACTATGGAAAGTTTAAAGGGAAACTCACTTATCCAGATGCAATCAATCCTTACTTACGAATCACACAGTTTTTCATGCATATGTTTTAACAATAGTCATTCCTTATTCATGTGGGGGATTGTTGGGTTTTAAAGGTGTGAACATGAAATGAAGGATTGTGACTCTCCTGAAGGGTTGTAACTATGGCAAAGGGTTGTGACCTTTATGAAAGGTTGTGTTCTTTCTAAAGGGTTGTGACAGTTTGAAAGGTTGTCCCTTTTCCAAAGTGTTGTGACCTTTATGAAAGGTTGTCTTCTTCCAAAGAGTTGTGACCTTTACCCTTTGTTGGCTATAAATAGAGAGGCTTTCTCTTGATTTTCTGCATCGAATTCTTCCCTTCTTTTGCATACATTTCTTAGAAAACAAAATCGATCGATCGTGTTTGTGTTTGTGATTCGTTATTGTTATTTTGAGTTCGTTGAAATTATCAAAGTTTGTGGTACCGCTACTTATTTAATGGTTAATCCGTTTTATCTTGGGAGGAATTAATCTGCAACCTCGGGTACTTGAGGGGATTAAATTTCTTAAGGACACACAATGAGTTCGGTGGACTTGGATAGTTCTTTGTTTTTTTTTTTTTTTTCATCTTTTATTTTTTCTGGTTTGCTAATCTGAATACAGGAGATAACAGTCTGAATAAGCCATCTATTATGTCATAAGGAAAGTGATTGGAACATAATCCATAGATCACATACGAAGTCTGAAAATAGAAGTAAAGAAAACAATAATAGTGTTATAATCCTCGGAACATGAGGAGTACTCACCAACACTTGATCTTCGATTCGTCAATGAGATCAACTAGCAACGAGAGTGAGGGGTAGGAGTGTCGAACCCTACATTAGTAAACAGTGTAGGCACAAGTATGCATTAGTACATGAAATGCACTAAGTATGGTGCGACATGCATAAAATAGACATAGTAGTATGAATAACTTAGAACATGTAAGACATGATCAATATTTGTACATTTAAAAGTTTAAAGAAGAAATGACATGTGAATCATGAAATATGGCAAATACATTAACATAAAGGACATAAGAAAATCTTTGAAGAAACATAGTCATTTTGTGGGATATTAGCTTTAACCGACCATAAGACCATGAGAGCTATATCATGAAATCCTATATATCCCTCATACCGAAAGAAGGGGAATCTACTTATAAAGGTAGAATCCATACATATCATCTTTTGCTAAAGTGGATCCACTATCTAGGTCATTTAAGACAATCCATACGGGCCACGCAGTTTGGGACTAGAGGTTGCTCCTAGAGACTACCCTATTTGAGCCTCCACCTCAAAGCCCACTCGATACTAAGTTTAAATCCCAACGAAATAGATAAGTCAATTATTAATATAACATAGGAAAGACAAATGAATAATACCAATCCACATCTTAAGATCAAAACATAAAATAACTCCTTAAATTGCAATTCAAGCATGTGTGAGAAAGCCTCTCACGAATGTGAATTCATATGTGAGAATTACCTTTCACAATTCATGATCATATTCGTATGTGAGAAATCCTTTCACAACCATATTGATAATTTTATCTAAATCACTCTATCATCATAAACATCATTTTCATAAGATATGCATAATCTTTCATAATTCATAGTTTGTGGGTTCATCATATATAGGTGCATTGTTGAAACTCATTATTTAGGCATGAGTCAATGTAATTTCGACTAAATATCATGTATTAATATTGAATCATGCATGAGAAAACTTAATCAACAGCAATAAATCATAATTGGACGAAATTCATAAAGATTGAATTAAAACCCTAACTTGATCAAATTGAAATTGAGAAGTCGGAAACCTTAGGGACCCCATGGAGGAATGGACTCCATGAATAAATACCCACATACCTTGCTACTGAAATCCCACCAAGAAGGGTGAACAAGAGACATTAATTGAATCCTAACTTCTCTTTCTTCCTTAGGTTGAGAGGAATTTGGTGAATTAAGAGAATGGGGTTGAAGTGGGTAATTTTAGGAGTTAAAATCTTTATATTGGGCTTAGGGTAGAAGATAAAACGACATAGTATTGGTTTGAAACAATTAGGAAGAGACCTAAAATCCCTTGAAAATTAACTGTCAAACTTGATCCACGGTTCCAACCTACTTTTTACGATCTGTACTGGTCAATTGTAGACCAAATATTGGGACCATGAAATTACTTAACTTTTGGCGGTATCTTTCTACGGTCCGTAGGACTTCCTATGGTCTGTAGGACTTCCTACGGTCCATAGACCCTAACCATAAGACTCAACTTTTGGCCCTAAAATTTCACTAAGTCATGGAACTACCTACGAGACCGATCTACGACTTGTAGATCAGTTGACGAACTATACTGGTGAACCATAAAATAGGCATTGGGACTTGATTTTAGAAATTTATTCCCGTCTTTCTACGGCTGCCATCTACAACCCGTAGAAGCCTCTATGGTCCGTAGATAGGGACCCGTAGAACTAGTCTGCAACCCAAAACCCTTTCTTCCTTTTCTAAAATCCGAGGTGTTATAGATAATAACCTGACGGCTTAAATTTATCATAGAAATTCATGTGCATGACTAAAATGTTGGCATAAGAGAAAATATCACCAAATTGTTGAGGTACGATATCGATTCAAAGCTAGCACTATTATTAATACCAATTTAGTGTACATACTTGCTTTGCACACACATTCCCTTGTATAAGAAGCAACAACCACCTTCCTGTTTCATGATCTCTATTTTGACTGTTAGTGTATAAACTTACATCAGTTGCTTCTAGCTTGATCGTTTAGTTTAAAACTTTTAAGTGGGGGGTCATGAGTTTAAAACCTAGACCAACTTTTTGACTTCTTAAATTTTTCAAGGTATATTGACACAATAACTACGAAACTCATGAGCCTGGTTCATTAAAAAAATCTTATTTATATTAGACCTTACTATCCTAGCCTCATGGTTAAGGCTGAAACTTCAAAGTAAGAGGTCACGAGTTCCTCTACAACTTTATTCTTTTTTAATTTGTTGTAACTTTTAAAATTATGTTAAAAATATTATAAATCATAATAGTTAATAACTTAAATTTGATTATATCTATCAAAGATTACGTAAAATGTGTACTATAGATCATTAAAATTAACAACTTAATATATTTAACAATTTTGGTTGACTCTCGAAATTCTATCAATGATATATATGTTAGAACATGGAGAGTAACACATTATTTAAAAATTACGTAAAAATATAATAATTCTATTAATTACTAATGATTTAAAATATTCAAAAATCATATCAAAATTTAATTGACTCTCTCTCTCTCTCTCTCTCTCTCTATATATATATATATATATATATATATATATATATATATATATATATATATATATTAAAGAAGGTGATGTTGTGCTTAAAGAGATGATCGAGAAACCAGGTGTACGAGATGTTGAGCTAATGGAGAAAGTGCTTAATTGGAGTTCCACTCCGCTCTTGATTCCTCGCTCATCTTGATAGACAGAGATGAATTCTATGCCATTTCAAAAATCTGTGGTAGTCCGAAGGAGGCCTGGAACGTACCTTTTGTGTCTTTTTACCTAATTTCAATTTCCTTCGTAATGGTTTGAAAAAAGTAAAATGGCCCATGGTCATGGCCAAAGTTCGTATATCCTTATTTTCAAAAAAAGCTACCTCTATTGTGAAAAATTTATTTCACTTGCTTTAATTCTTCTATCTAAAAGTCTTTATTTCAGTAAAAATGATTTTAAATCTATCAACATCAAGTCATATCACAAGCTAAATGAACAAATGAGGTAGATGACAATATGTTCTAAGAGTATGATGAGAAAATCATGATATCCAAATACATTGCCAACGAATTGAAACGGTTCGAGAATCAGCATAAGTCGAATCTAGATGATATAGAAATTGTGAATCTAGAAAAAGATAAATGTGTCAATGAAACACGAATCAACGTCTACCTGACTGAAGCTTAGAAAAGAGAACTCATCGATTTACATAGATAAAACATCAATACATTTGATTGATTACATGTCGCAGTTGGGCGTAGATATTTATCTCACGAGTCGTCAGTCGACTCAGGTGCTGTCAAAAGATACTATGTTTGAAGGCTCATAGTTTCTTTTATTTCTCTCCTTGTAATCACATAATTTGCATGTAATAATATATGTTTTATAGTTAGAAAATTATCCTTTGTAATGAACTACGTCTGACCTGAATTCTCAAGAATGAGATACGTAGGCGGCATGTGTCGACCTCGATCACCCTTTTATCTATTTTCAATATTCCTCTTTATAATGAACTACGTCTGACCTGAATTCTCAAGAATGAGATATGTAGGCGGCCTACGTTGGCCTCGGTATTTTCTTATCAAAATTTTCTATTTCTGTTAATCCTCGAGAGGGGAACTACCTTTGACCTGATTCGTGCTTTAATGGGATACGTAGGCACCAAAATGGTTCGGTCATATCTCCCATAAGATTTCTATTTTCCTTTGCAATAGAAACTAGGACAAAATTTTTTAGAGGGACTCAAAAATTCTCAAGAAGAGGATCTCTCTGACAAGTCAAGACTGAAGATACATTGTGAGTTGCAACTGGGACATAATTTTTTAAAGGTACTAAAGAATTCTACAAGTCATATATCTCAACAACTCGAGATACTTTAAGACATCTAACTGGGGCCGAATTTTTTTAGGATGGCCTCAAAAATTTCTTCAAGCATCACTAGAAGTAAAGTCTTTTGTTTCAAATATTTTGAGCATGATTAGAAGCTTAAAGCTAACTTTAAATGATCTCTGACATTATTAAAGTTCATAGTCAACTTCATCAACTCTGACACCATGGACTTTCAGAGTTGACTGCAAAACTTTCCAATCATAGCAGATTTTGGGAGGACCATGTTAGAAATATCCCAAGCTTTAAGGATCTTTGGAATTCTCCAGAACAAGCTATCAGACACGTCAAAAGTTCTGAACCAAGGACGTTCATTTAACTTATGTGTGACATGACATTTGACAGTGACCTTTCCCAAGTTTATTTTTTGAAAATCCTTTTCTAAAGATTTTTAATATGTCAAATATTTTGTATAATTTCATCTTATGTGTATCGAGAAGCTAGAGATTGGAGTGATCAATCGAAGATAGCAAGACAAGGAGCAAGCAATTGAAGAAGTCAACAACAATTAGTTTGTTTTAAAAACTAACAATTTTTCTGTGCATGCAGATCTATAAGAATGTCACAATATCATCATATTCCTCCGTTTAATAAATATGGAGAAGTCAAAAGGGCAAGCAGCACCCCAAAATTGATAACTTTTCTATGACTGCAGGAAAGTCGTTGAAGTTTTCAGAAGAAAAAGAAACAATTCAAAATATGAGCAACAACACCTCGTTCAAATCTCCAACAAAGCATGAGTCACAAGACAAACAAAGTGTTCAAAATAGGAACAAGTGAAAGCAACACTCTCAACATGTACAAGCATCTACAATGACATCAAATTACATTTTTTCAGCATAAAAAACGTTTGAAGAATATTCACAAATCACGTCGATATCAGACACGGTAATGTGAACCACCCAGAGGGACATCGTCTTTACCACACAGGAGGACATTTCTACATTATTATCTAATGAGATAATACCAACTCCAAGAGGGCCATCACATATTAAAACTTCTGGGAGGGCCATCATGCATTTAAAATGCCAAAAGGGACATTTCATCTTCTAATGCCGAGAAGGCCATTACATATTCAAGCCGTCGGGAGCGTAATCATATATGCAAATCTCAAAAGGGCCATTGCATCTTCAAATGCCAAGATGACAATTACATATTCATACCGTCGGGTGGGCCATCATGTATTCAAAAGGCCAAGAGGGACATTGCATCTTCCAATGCCAAGAGGGACATTACATATTCAAACCGCCGAGAGGGCCATTATATCTTCAAATTCCAAGAGGGCCATTACATATTCAAACCGCCGGAAGGGCCATCATGTATTCAAAATGCCAAGAGGGACATTGCATCTTCCAATGTCGAGAGGGTCATTACATATTCAAACCTCCGGGAGGGACAACATATATGCAAATGCTAAAATGGTCATTGTATCTTCGAATGCCAAAAGGGCCATTACATATTCACACCGCCGGGAGGGCCATCATGTATTCAAAATGCCAAGAGGGACATTGCATCTTCCAATGCCAAGAGGGCCATTACATATTCAAACCTCCAAGAGGGCCATTACATCTTCAAATACTAAGAGGGCCATTACATATTCAAACTGTCGGGAGGGCCATCATGTATTCAAAATGCCAAGAGGGACATTTCATCTTCTAATGCCAAGAGGGACATTACATAGTTAAACCATCGGGAGGGGAATCATATATATAAATGCCAAAAGGGTCATTGCATATTCAAATGTCAAGAGGGCCATTACATATTCAAACCGTCGGGAGGGCCATCTTGTATCCAAAATGCCAAGAGAGACATTGCATCTTCAAATGCCAAGAGGGTCATTACATATTCAAACCAATAAGAGGGTCATTACATCTTCAAAATTCCAAGGGTCCATTGTATATTTAAACCACCGAGAGGGTCATCCGTATTATATTATCAGAGGTGATAATATCATTGCTGAAAGGATCATCATTGTCATCCTACCCACGAATCATCTTCATTATCTTACCTATGGATCTTTATTATCGTCATACTAACAATGAATCATCAACATTATCCTACTAATAGATCATCTTCCTGTCAATGGATTATCAACATTATCTTACCAATGGATCAACATCATCCTACTAATGGATCAACTTCCTACCAATGGATCATCAACATTATCTTACCAATGGATCAACATTATTCTACAAATGGATCACCATCATCATCCTACCAATGGATTACCATTATCATCTTACCAATGGAGCATCATGATCCTACTAATGGATTAACATCATTCTATCGACGGATCATCATCATCGTCATTCAATTAATGGAGCATCAACATCAGCATTCTACTGTGTAGCATCAATATCCTAATAATGGAGCATTATCATCTTATCAATGAAGAATTATTATCAATAATATTAAATTATCGAGAAAGTCATCATCATGCCACATCATATTAATTCATTATTTATTACGTCGAAATCGATAGAGGCTGACATCAGAACATTTATAGAAAAGAAATTATGTCGAATAAGGTAAAATATATCACTTCTCTATTTAAAATGCAGTTTCTACAATAAAAATTCATTTTAGTCTTTGTCAATAACATCTGAGAGGACGAATTTCAAATCAAACCACATGTATGGATAACATCAAAATGGATGCAGCACAACGTGGAGTTTTTTCTTAGTAGCGAACTGGGACATAGTCCTAAGAGGAGCATCAAACTCTTAGGACGCGAGCTGAGGCACAAATTCAACCATAATCAAACCACACCCCTATCAGAAGGCATATGGGTTTTTCTTTGAGTTAATCAGTTTCAGTTTCACATTCGAAATTTTTTGGCTCTCACTGGAAGCAACTTTCCAATCTGAGTGACAATGCTCCGAGAGCTTTGGAAATTATGTCTGCATAAGTTCTTACTTATGGATGTGAAGAGCTCCACATTCATGTCTAAGAGGTTGCAAGCCTCTTTTTCATACTCGACTTATTTGTCACTTTTCTAGAACCAAAGGTTATCTTAGCATACTAGATTTCCTTTTCAACCGATCGAGTTGAACTACAAATAACCTTATTTCTAAGGTTTAGGGATATGTAGGCAGACTGAATGTTGAAAACTCAGTTGTATTCTTACAATCTCTCTGAAATCTTATTCCCGAGCATTCAGGTTTCTTAATAATTCGTTATTAGGATAACTTTTGAATTCTTTCGTAATCTTGAATTAAATCAAGCGTATCGAACTACAAGTGGTCTGAATTCTTATATAGCCTGAGATATGTAGAAAACCCAATTTCAGGTTCAGTCATAATTCCTAAAATTCGTTCCAAAGTCCCTCTTCTTAAGGATGAAGATGTGGTGTATCAAAATTGGATTCGTCAATTTCATTTGCCTCGAATTTCTTTCATCAATCCAAGTCAAACGAAGGACAGTTGTTGACACCTAATTTTGACCCTCCACAATATAAATTAATCAACAAGCTTCTTCAATTTTGAACGATTTGAAATAATTAGTTTTATAACATTCAAAATATATATTTTAAAAATATTTTAAAGTAATTTTAGTCATTTTTATAATTTTTAAATAATAAATATATTTTTATATAATTTTATATATAATAAGTATATTTTAGGGATATTCAAAAATCATTTAAAAGACTTTTTACTTTTACTTAAATATTTTATTAGTAGTTTATATTTTAAGTTAGTTATTTTATAATCAAGATGATTATTTTATTTTGTTAAGATTAAGAAACTCATTAATTAATTTATATTAATTTGTTTTGTTTAAATTTTTGACTGAATTCACCTATTAAATTCAATTTGGTAATTGGCCACAATTGCAATTCAATGGACCATTTATTGAAGCAAATCGGCTATATCTTGAACCAACTTTGGCCCATTATTCTTGGTCCATCATTTCCATCATCAATACAATTCCCAGCCCACCAAAAAACCCAATTCAGCCCAAAATACATACCCATACGTACAACAGTATGCTACCAAACCCCCTCCCCCCCATCAATGTCTTCCTCCTTGCAAACCAACAGTCTAGAAACTCCACCAAACTCGCTCACGATCGCGAGCCCAGTGACCCGTATGGCATCCTTTTCCTTCTCTCCCTTATCCGTTCATACACAAAGAGGTTGAGATTAATCTACGTGTCGCCATCTTGCACCTCCTTCATCCTTCATCAAGAAATCGAATCCGTTGAGAATTGGTACTATTGCAGAGGTTTAAACCATTTCCTCCTAGAATTCAAGTTTCAAATTCTCTCAAAATTTCAACCTGTTTTACCATCCTTTTCAATTCCAATCTCAGCCTATATATACCCCTCTCCCCTTCCCTATTTTAGAGGTTATTGGACCCCCAAGAAACACAACTTGCATACGGTGATTTAGGAACTGAAAATTCACAAATAGAATACAAATAAATATAGCGATTACTCACAAAATAGATATACAAAAATAGAAAAGTTGAATAGCTTGAGTCCAAGTTTTAACTCTATTGTTTCATTCATTGTCTTCTCGGAGTTCGTCGGAATTCACATTGTGGTCGTGAAAAGCTCTTCATCTCATTGTCTCAGTCGTTGCTCGAAAAGAGGTAAAATCCTCTTATCTTTTTGTTTAGTTCCCAGTTTCCTTATTGATTTATTGTGTTCTTAAGATTGTTAATGTTGAGGATAAGAAATCTCAGAATGGTGATTCTAACATATCTTTCTGCCTAAGATATGCTGAATTGTTTTCTGTTACAAAATTTTAGTTATGGTGTGTTTTTTACTGATTTCGAAATTATCTTATATAGTGTTTTTGGGTCTAATGACTTCTATAATTTACAAATTTGTTTATTTCGTGATCCATGGTCTTGAGTTTCCTTTCAATATGCTTTTTGTTTCTGTTCAAGTCTTTTTTTTTCTTCAGTTTATATTCGCTTAAGTTCTTAGTTGTTTTAACTCTGATACTCGTCTAAGATTTAGTTATTTACTTGAGTGTTCTATCTAGGAAGTCAGTTTGTTTTAGGCTCGACTTGTATTTATATGATTTAGTCATGCTTCGAGATTTGGTTGTCGGAAACCTCATTCCCCTTTGTTGTTAGGTTTGTTAAATGTTCTGTTTTAGTTTCTTTAAGAACTCAAGTTGCTGCCTTTTGAACTTGTTGCCTTAATTTCCTAGTGTTGGATATGTGAAATATGATAAAGTTTGGCTCTCTCTATGGTTGTTTTGGCACTTGCCATTAGTAGTTAATTTAGTCTGTATCAATAACATCATTAGAGTAATTTTCAATCTTCTTGTGTAATGTATGAGCCCCCATTTATTGCGATTTGAGTACAGATGCCTTGTGATGTTTGATTATTAGGATTCCAAATAGGCAGTTTCTTATGTTTTAATTCTTTGAGTTATGGCTTGAGTCATTTTAGAAATATTTATGTTATATGTTGTTTTCTTCAAATTTCTTCCATGAAAATAATAAAAATGATCATAGTTCAATGTCAGCTGATGACTAGAGTTCCATGTTCACCCAGAACACAAGTTTTCCCCCTTGTTTTCTCTTGGTGTGCATAAAAGTTTAGATTGTGAAACTTCTTAAATTAATCAACTTGTCTCAAATGGATTACATTTGATTGTCTAATGTCAATATAAGTTTCCAAAGTTTATTTTTGCATTGAATTGGATCTAGTTTTACTCTCTTTGGGTTTCATCTTCTAAGCATGAAAGTTGGGTTGATGTTTTGAGTTTATTGTCACACACAAATTCGCTTATCATTGTTTCATTGGAAAAAATGTTATCTTATTCTATTTCCTTTGGTTATTGATTAAAGTATCAACTACACCTCATCCTATACTAGGTATATACGACTGTTAAGCAGTATAAACCCAGCAAAAGAGTTGGGGTGGATCCCACAGGGAGTAGTTCTATTTTGAATTCAAATATGAAGTTAGACTAGTGATTTCTACAGCTGAAGGAATAGAAATTGTCGAAAATTTTTAATAAAATTAGAACCCTGACATCAATGTCAGGGTAAGGGGTTTTAGAGCAGAAAGCAACCTCAACAATTAATTAAAAGTAATCAAATAGGAGAACGATATTTGGGGGATTGACCGACCAATTGCTAAACTCAACTCAATGGGTGTTAATTGATAAACAATAGGACTAACTCTTCGTAGGTAAGATGAACTTTAGATGAGGTATTTTTCTCTAGAACAACTACCTCGTTTCAATTAAGTTCTCTTGAACCTCAATGTGCTAAACATGGAGACCAGCCCACGACCTCACTATATCCATTCTTTCGAGCTCAATACATAGAATGAATGTTGGAATTCACTCTCTCGAGCTAAACCAACCATGACCCAATAACTACGAGTGGTAACTTAGCACCTTAGTTTTACACTTCTTTCTCAAGAAAGCATAAAACACTAAATCATACTGAAATAACATACAATAGAGAAATTAAACCACGACAATAGGTCAGACCCAATTCAAATAAGCACTAAAATTGATAATGACTAACACCCATCAAGACAAATTCATCAATTAATCACATTGTCAAATCAACAAGATTGGGGTTTTAGCTAATCATCATAAAAGGGGAAAATTCAGTACCTAATACATGCTCCATAGCTGGGTATTGATTTTCGAAGTTCTAAGATGAATAAATCTTTTTCTATTACAACACCCAATAGAAGTCTCTAACCAAAAATGCTAAAAATCAACAAGAAAAGTGTTTTTATTCAATCTATTTTGTTCCACAATGACTGAATGCCTTCTCTATTCTAAAAATCAATTTATACTGATCTGAGATGTGGCTTTTTGAGGTTGACCGGCGAGGAAAGTCAGGCTTCGTCGACCATCCTTGTCCATCGCCTTTTTTCTTCACATTTTCATCCATCATGTACTGTAACTTTAAGCGGTCTAGACTGGGATCGCCGATCACTTCCGCGATCCGCCCTTTAGTCCTTTGGCTCACCAATTCAATTTCATTTTTGTCTCTTTCAGTGCGTTCGGCGGTACAATCTTTCTTCGACGATGAATTCGGCGATTCGCCGATGTAGGACATAGTTCGCCCAAATTTCTCTCGTTTCAAGCGCAGTGTACTGTAAAATTAGGCGGTCTAGGGATAACTCGGCTATTCGCCAAGTGCTCTTGGCGATCGTCAGGCTCGCCTTTCTCACCTTCTTCAGCTTGGTTTGTTCCTTTTTGCCTGTTAGTGTCTTTGCTTTGCTCCTCTATCCATATACCTAGAAATCAAGGTTTACACATCAGTTCATAGCATAAATCAAACGTTTGAGAATACTAAATTCATCAAAACAAGCCCTAAATGAGTCCAAATCTCGGACTCATCAACACCCCCAACTTAAACTTTTTCTTGTCCTCAAGTAAAACTCAAGATCAGCAGTTTAAAAAAGGATCTCTCAAATAGTGCTGCATAAGACTCAACATGAATGCACACAACAAGGTTCAACTTACTCATGCAATGCCTAATTGTGCACTCAAAGAATCAAATTGTGACTCACCATTATCAAAGATGCTCAAGTTCGCAATACTTGCTTTAAATGCAAGTTCAAGCTCAACAAAGGTACTCAAATGTCCTCACAAAGATGATTCCCTATTCACACAAAATTCTTTAACAATTTATAGTTCCGGAATCACATACGACTCTCACACTCACAAAGATGAACACATGTATGATTTCACTCATAGGTTAGCCCTTATTTTCCAATCAACATTTGTTTCAGCTCACTCAAGATCACAAAGGTCTTTTCAAGGCTTGTAACGGGGCTGAGTGTAAAGGTATGGTCATTTAGGCTCAGTGGTTTATACCTTCATGAAGTGTGGTCTGAACATCACTTTCTTCCTTTTTTTTAACAGTTTGATCATGCTCATAATCCACCCCATTATTCAGCTTTATATGAACCACCGGATACCCCATTTCTTTTGCAACTTCCACAACTTTATTTCACAATTTTTTTTCGTTTTCTTTGCTTTCTTATCTTCTCTTTTTTTAACATGGAGGGGTTCTATCTTTTTCAAAACCATTGCTCAAGGTGGACTTTCTCACATTTCTTGATTTTCCTTTCTCTTTTCACCACACCCCCAACTTAGACTTTTGGATTAAGTTGGTTATTCAAACAAACCACACTTCACGAAAATTATGTGTGACGGGATAAAGAGGGATCGCAATTTTTCAAGTTTCTTCCAAGAAAAAAATAAGGCTCAAGAGGGTTCAAGCAAGGTTCACACATCTCACAAGGTTGGCCACAAAAGAGGTATATTGTCAAATTGTTTCACTCTTCAAAATTGTTGCCTAAGATCATTTCAAGTGTTTGCATCACTTAGTCAACCGGACCAATGGGGCAATTTCTAGGTGTTATCACAAACAATATTCACAGTAATCTTATCACACAAGGCATTGATACCAATATCAAACAATACTGCAACTTTCTAGCTAGTGTGCAATGTTCATAACAAGAGACTCATTCGATAACCAGCTAGGCACACCGAGATGCTAAAAGTTCACACATTGTCTATGCAACTTCATTGGCCTTATCATAGCCGCACATTCATTTCGTTCAATTAAGAGCACTATTCAAGTCATTGGTATTGATCATAACCGATACTAAAATAACTTCATTAGAACAACAGACTACTATCACCTCCACCAAAAGCATCCAACATTGTCCTCAATGTGAACAGAAAATAAACATTAACAAAAATAAAGATAAAATATTGGCACTCAAACAAACAGATTAGGGTGAAAAGGGATCTTCTCTAGGAGGCCATTTGGCGAAGACCTGCAACAATCGCCGAATTGCTCGGCGAACCGCCAAGTTGCATGAATCTCACCGAATTATCCAGCATGTAACCACTCCATTTTGGGGTAGGAAGCGGACAAGGGCAAGTTTGCCGAGTAATATCGGCGCATCGCCTAATGGATGTGGAACTTCACCGAGAGATCCAAGACTCCAGTCTATCGAGGATGGTTCAAAAGGGTAGAGAAAGTTGGGCTCGCCCAATCATTTCGGTGCATCGTCAAGTGGTGTATGTATTCCGCCTAATATTCCAGTGTCTCAGCCCACTAGAGATGCCAGAAAGGCAATCAACTTCTTGATTGCTGAACCTACTCAGTGAACCGCAAAAAGAGTTTTACCCTCGCAAAATCATCCACACCTACACATTCAACACACATTATTCAAAGCAACTAACACTTTGGTTGCCTCTCAAGAAGCGCCTTATTTAACATCGTGGCACGTGGAAATACTTTCAAGCATCTTTCAAGTACACCAATTAAATCACTAAAATTTCATGGCATTCTCCAAAATACAACTTCAAGCATTGTCCATTCACCTTAAAGGCAGGGCCCTCTTTACCTTCGACTTTAATGGCTTTATTTCTGAACACCCGTGTTACTCTAAATAGGCCTGACCATTTTGATTTGAGCTTTCCCAGAAAGAGTCTCAGTCAAGAATTGTATAGCAACACCTAATCTCCAACTCGAAACTCCCTCCTAAGGATTTTAGAATCGTTCCAATTCTTCATGTTTTCCTTGTAGAGGACTGAACTTTCATATTCCCTAAACTTGAATTCATCCAATTCATTTAGTTGATCTATTCATCCTTTTGAAGACTTAACCCAGTCCAGATTGAAAGCCTTTAATGCCCATAATGCTTTTTGTTCCAGTTCAACCGGTAAATGGCAAGATTCCCCAAAAACTAGCTAATATGGAGACATACCAATTGGTGTCTTGTAGGCAGTGTGATATGCCCATAGAGCATCATCTAGCTTTCGAGACCAATCAGTCTTATTTGCATTAACAGTCTTAGCCAAGATATTCTTGATCTCCCGATTCGAAACCTCCACTTGGCCCCTCGTTTGAGGATGATATGGCGTTGCTACTTTATGTCGCACCCCATATTTGCTCAATGCAGATGCAAAAAGCCTGTTGCAAAAATGGGAACCACCATCACTAATAATAGCTCGAGGGGTGCCAAACCTAGCAAAAATATATCACTTTAAGAATTTAACAACACTTTTCCCTTCATTGTTTGGTAGTGTCACAACTTCTACCAATTTAGAAACATAATATACCGCCACCAAAATGTGCTTATTACCAAATAAACTCACTAATGGACCCATGAAATCTATTCCCCAAACATCAAATAACTCAACTTCCAGAATAGGCTTGAGAGCAGCTTATGTCTTTTGGACACCCCACCTTGTTTTTGACATTGTATGCATTTTTTAACAAATTGATAAGCATCTTTGTAGAGAGATGGCCAGTAGTAATCACTTTAAAGAATTTTAGCGGATGTACGCACACCGCTATGATGACCACCAACCGGTGAAGCGTGACAAGCATGGGGAATTTCATTGAAATCCTCTTCAGGTACACATATCCTAATAATATGGTCTGCACATTCTCTAAATAAGTACAGTTCATCCCAAAAGTATTTGTTGACATCGAACAAGTACCGCTTTTGTTGATACAAGTTCAGTTCCTTCAGTATCAATCCATACACTACATAGTTAGCAAAATCAGCATACTAAGGAATTTGTTTTAGAGTGCCTGTGAATACTTGTTCATCGGGAAATGAATCATTTATATCTACCTCTAGCTCATCATTCTCCTTGCCTTCTAACCTGGATAGATGGTCATCCACCTGATTTTCACAACCCCTTTTAGCTTTGACTTTAAAGTCAAATTGCAACAATAGATTCCACCTTATCAATCTTGGCTGGACATCTTTCTTTGCCATCAAATAATGCAGAGTTGCGTGATCAGAGTGAACAACCACTTTGGTGCCTAGCAAGTATGCCCAAAATTCTCAAAGACATATACCACTGCAAGTAATTCTTGCTCTATAATTATGTACTTACGCTGAGCACCATTCAGGGTTTTGCTTGCGTAGTAAATGGGATGGAATAGCTTGTTGCAATTTTTCCCCAACACAACACCTAATGCTGTACCACTTTCATCACACATTACTACGAAGGGTGCAGACCAATCAGGACTAATGATGATCGGGGTAGAGATCAATTTTTCTTTCAAGCACTTAAAGGCTACCATACATGCATCATCATAGTTGAATTTCACTTACTTCTCCAAAAGTTTGCACAAGGGGTGTGCAATTTTTGAAGAGTCTTTGATGAACCTCCGATAAAAAAGACCACGGTCTGTGGTCTGTGTCCGTGGATCAAGGCCCCCTTTACTCAGCCTCTGACGGAAACAGAGGCTGACCAACACGGACCGTTGTTCAATCCATGGTCCGTAAGTCTGACTATAGGTGAGGGTCAACAACCAGTTAGAGGAAAATTATTGATTGGGTCAAATTCAAATGGTCATAACTCTTAGCTCAAAAGGAATTATGTGTCCCATGAACTATGATACGATAGATAATTGAATCCTCTTTCCAACGCCACTGAGTTTTCTAAAATCCGACATCCGAGTAAAACGTTATTCTCATATTAGTGAAGCCCTGTCGAACAGACTTGATCTACGACCCCAATCTACGGACCATAGATTGACCTACGGCCTGTAGGTCCCATCCGTCGAATTACTCAGGCAACAGTTAAGTCAGGGGTCTTTTGGTCTTTTTCTATTTTGTTGGACCACTAAGCTACGTCATGTAGACCCTAAATTATGAGGGTTTAGTCGGTTTAAGCCTAGAAACATAACTAGAACTTACCTAAGTCAAATCATTAATTAAAACATAGAAAATTAGAAGCAAGAGAGGAGAAAAAGGTCTAGAACCCTAGTTCAAGAACGCAACAGGGTTCCATCAGTTCCAGCCCCAAAATCTAAAGATTTCTCCATGGAATTCGTCACCAGGTATGTGGGATTTCACTAGTGGCTTCCTTTCACCAATTTGGTCCTTAGTTTTTAGTCAGTTTCTTGATTCCCTTATTATGACTAGACCTAGGGTTTCTTGGAAGTTAGAATTGTTGGGTTCTTAGCTGTTAGAATGATCAAAATCAGATTAGTATGTTAATATTCAATTTAATGCGAATTCCAGAACCCTAGCTATGTATTTCTTTAGTTCTTAAATTACACATGTTAGCTCAAATATTTCAGTTATTCAGTTATACATGCCTCAGTTATTAATGCATCAATATCAGTTTAATGTTGCATTCTCAGTTTGCATTTTCAGTTTGAGCTATCCAGTAACTTACAGTAATTCAGTCATAATGTGTTAATTACTTAATCTATTGGGAGTAGCATAATACTGAGTTGGACTAAGGTTCAGCGTACCCAAATAGTGTAGAAATACTAGCCACGTAGGTTGTAAGTCTCCTCTGTGGGCATCATTTCAGTGATCACGCCAGCATGCCTCTATACCTCTGGAAGGGTATAGTGGGTTGTTTCAATGGGGCGTATACATCAGACTCCATATTTATCTCATATGGTTTTATTATCGGTTATTAGTAGCTCCCACAGTTCAGTCAAATTCTATTGCATTGACCATATATATTAGTATATCCAATATTCAGTTTCAGCATGTTCTAAATTGGTCACTGCATTCAGTTATCTCATCATTTAGTATCTATATCATGTCCAGATTATATCATTGCTTATTTGCTTTGTTCAATTATATGTTATTTCAGTTTCTATCCTGCATGCTCAATACCTTTCAAGTACTGATGCATATTCTGCGCTACATCTTCTCGTGATGTAGGTTCAGGTTCTCAGCATCCAGATCACACTTAGATCTGTTCCCGATCTCCAGTTCAACAGAATTAGTGGTGAGTCCTCATTCTCCGAGGACAATAGTCATGAGTTTCTTTTTCAGTATTTTTAGTCCTTTAGTTTTAGTTTTGCTAGACATAGCTGGGGCCTGTCCCATCATTTCTAGTCAGTTAGAGGCTATTTTCAGACAGAGTTAAATTCAGCTTAGTATTGGGTTAATATCCTCTTTGTATTAAACTCATCAGTTTTCATATATTTCAGTTATAGTATATGGGTATTCCCCATCTTTTTCATTTTATTTATAATTTAGCTTCCGCATCAGTTTATTATATTTAGTATGCTCGTGATCATGCCAGCGAGGTTAGCTTAGGATCACTTGTGGTCCTAGGTCCCATGTCCGCATCTTGGGGGTAGTTCGGGGTGTGACAAACTTAGTATCTGAGCACTAAGTTTAAGTGTCCTAGGATGTCTGGAAAGCCGCACTTGGTAGAGTCCTTTTCATGGATTTGTAGTGCGTACCACATCTAATGAGAGGGAGGCTACAAAGTGTCTTAGGAAAAATCTTCATTTTCTTGTTACTCTTATCATGCGTAAGGTATGATCTAATTCCGTTCTAACTCGATGTTCTACATTTTAGTGATCATGCCTCCTTGTAGAGCTAACGCCAGGAATGCGAATGCTAGGAACGCAAACGCAGCTTCTCCAGTCCCTGATCAAGAAGTGTCAAATGCAGGGTTCAGGAATGCCATTTAGATGTTGGCTCAGAATGTGGCCAACCAGAACAATCAGCGGGCTCCAGTTCCGGTAAATGCCAATGTTGGGTCAGCTGCAGCTAGAGTGCAAGATTTTGTTAGGATGAATCCGCCAGAGTTCTTAGCATCGCAAGTTGGAGAAGATCCCTAAAACTTCATTGATGAGGTCAAGAAGATCTTTGAAATGATGCAGGTAACTGGGAATGATCAGGTTGAGTTATCATCTTACCAACTGAAAGATGTAGTTCATATCTGGTATACTTAGTAGAAGGAGAATAGGGGTATAGATGCAACTCCTATTACTTGGGATTATTTCAGTGAAACCTTTTTGGATAGGTTTTTCCCCATAGAGTTGAGAGAAGCAAGAGCACATGAGTTTATTAACTTAAGGCAGGGTAACATGACGGTCCAAGAGAATGGGCTCAAGTTTAACCAACCCTCCAGGTATGCTCCTCACATTTCTGTTGATTCCAGGGCTCAGATGAATAAGTTTCTGTACAGAGTGTCGTACTTGGTGAAGACAGAGTGCAGGAATGCTATGTTGTTGGTAGACATGAACATCTCTAGGGTCATGACTCATGCTTAGAAGGTTGAGAGTGATAATCTTAGGGAACATGCTAAGGAGAGTAAGAAAGCGAGAACAGGCCACTATGACTATTCTCAACATAAATCGGGTGGTGGAAATCACTCGAAGGGTCAGCAAAATTTTTTGACTCCAGCACCTTCATCAGCTAGTGTTCCATCCTCCAAGTTCCGGAATAATCAGAAAGGTGGAGCATCAGGCTCTAAGTCTCAAGGGAGTGTTACAGGTACCAAAACCTACCCGACTTTACCCTAAGTGTGGTAAGAACCATCCGGGCGAGTGTCTTGCAGGAAAATAACGATTCTTTGGGTGTGGTCAGTCTGGTCACAGGTTAAGGGATTGTCCTTCTAAACAGGGTCTAGGAGGCAATGCTAATCGAGCCCAGTCTACAACTTCAGCAGCACCAATAGGTCGCCCAACTCAGCAGGGTAACTCTTCTGGTACAGGTGGCGGACAATGCCAAAATAGGCTCTATGCTCTTTAGGCTCGCTAGGATCAGGAAGATTCTTCTGATGTAGTCACTGGTACGTTACGAGTCTTTGATCTCGATGTTTATGCTTTCTTAGATCCAGGGGCTAATCTTTTTTTTGTAACTCCTTATATAACAGTCCAATTCAGTATTAGTCCAGAAACTCTCCCAGAACCTTTCTCAGTCTTTACTCCAGTTGGTGACCCAGTTATAGCTAGACAGGTATACAAAAATTGCCATGAACAGTCTCTTAGAAAGTCACCTCAACAGATCTTGTAGAGTTAGAAATGGTAGACTTCGATGTTAGTCTAGGCATGGATTGGTTACATTCATGTTATGCCTCAGTCAATTGTAGAACTAGAATTATTCGTTTTCAGTTTCCAAACGAACCAATCTTATAATGGAAGGGTAGTAGCTTAGCGCCTATAAGTCGATTCATTTCTTACCTTAAGGCCAGAAAGAAGATCTCTAAGGGTTATCTCTATCATCTAGTTCGGGTTAAGGATTCAAGCTCCGAAACCCCAACTCTTGAGTTAGTTCATGTGGTTAATGAGTTTCCAGAAGATCTTCCCAGAGTCCCTCCCGATAGGGAAATCAACTTTGGAATTGACCTCATTCGAAAAACCCATCCTATCTCTATTTCTCCTAACATAATGGCTCTAGGTGAGCTTAAGGAATTGAAAGAGCAGTTGAAAGACCTTCTAGATAATGGCTTCATCAAACCTAGTATTTCGCTATGGGGTGCACCAGTATTGTTCGTAAAGAAGAAATACGGTTCTCTTAGAATGTGCATTGATTATAGGCAGTTGAACAAGTTCACAATCAAGAATAAGTATCCCATCCCCTGGATTGATGACTTGTTTGACCAACTTTAGGGTGCTAGTCATTTCTCAAAGATAGACCTCGATCGGGTTATCATCAGCTTAAAGTCAGAGATAGTGACATTCTGAAGACAACCTTCAGAACTCGGTATGGTCATTATGAATTTGTAGTCATGTCATTTGGACTAACCAATGCTTCTACAACTCTCATGGATTTGATGAACAGAGTGTTCAAGCAGTACTTGGACTTGTTCGTTATTTTCTTTATTGATGATATCCTCATTTACTCTAGGAATGAGGAAGAACATGCGAGTCATTTGAGAGTTATTTTGCCAACTCTCAAAGATTGCCAGTTAATTGCAAAATTTAACAAGTGCGAGTTTTAGTTACAATCAGTTGCTTTCCTTGGGCATATTGTGTATAGTGAAGGAATTCGAGTAGATTCCCAGAAGATAGAAGCAGTGAAACAATGGCCCAGACCTACCTCTGCTATAGATATTAGAAGTTTCTTAGGTCTAGCGGGCTATTACAGATGGTTTGTGGAAGGATTTTCATCCATAGCCTCACCATTGACTAGGTTGACTCATAAGATGGTCAGATGATTGTGAGAAAAGCTTCGCAGAATTGAAAACTAGGTTGACTACAACTCCTGTCTTGATTCTACTAGAGGGTTTAGATGGTTATGTGATCTATTGTGATACATCCAGAGTCGGCCTAGGTTGTTTGTTGAGGCAGCGAGGTAAGGTTATAACTTATGCTTCTAGACAACTTAAGGTACATGAGAAGAATTACTCGACTCATGACCTCGAGCTTGCAACAGTGGTGTTTGCACTCAAGATTTGGAGACACTACTTGTATGGTTGATATACCGTGAGTTTACGGTATTTCTAATACATTTCACTTACAAGTTGTGTGTGTCTAGGGCCTTTTTATATTGGTTTTTATGTATTCTATCATGTTTTGCAGGAAAGGTGTTCAGGCGCGAAAGTTTAGAGACAGCTGGAGGAAATGCAGAAAAAAGGCATCCACGGAGGTCATCTACGGACCGTAGTTCCATTAACGGTCCGTAGGTGATGACCGTAGACCAGCAGGAATGTGTTGAGCACAAATTAGGGAAATCTGACCAAGTGTGGAACCACGGTGCCCATTTACGGTCCGTAGATGGATCTACGGACCGTACTGTTGATCCGTAGGATGAGACTGTGAGGGTTCCAGTACCTGATTTTTGAAGATTCTAAGTATGGAGCTACGGAAGGGATTGATAGACCGTAGATCGATATACGGTCCGTGCTGTTGGTCCGTCGTTTGCTTCAGAGAAGTTGATTTTTGGATGCCGAAATATTTTCTAAGTCCCGAGTTACGAAAGGGACTTACGGACCGTAGATCAATCGACAGTCCGTAAGTCAGTCTCGTAGATCGAAGACGCGTACCTGAACAAAACTTTCCTTAATTTGTTCCCTTTTTATTTAGGATTTGTTTTCTATAAATAGGACATGTAAACCTCATTTTTGGGGGTTAGATACTATTATTCTATTTTTTACTTTGGAACTTTGGAGATTAATTTGCAACCCTAGCAATTATTGATTTCCCAAGTTCGTTTTGAAGATTTTGGCTTTGCAATTCAAGTTAATTCTCTGGGTTTATTATTCTTTTTACGTAAGTTCATGATTTCTCCATCTACAATTATGAATTGTGTTCTTGCTAATATGAGTAACTAAATCCACAACTAGGGTTGTGGGAACCATGATCAATTAACAAAGTATGAATAGTAAATAAGCAATTCTTGACTAGTATTTTGCATGCATTGATAATTCTTTCGTTTAGAAGTCTTTTTAACGGTGGCCAACGTTAGAACTCGCCTTGTTACTACTTGCCGGACCAAGGAGGTAATTAACAAGAAAAGAATTATCAACATATTTAGTGTGATACTATCTAATAGGCTAGTGTCGATTGGTGCGAAGTAATAACTAAGCCAAACATCGATTATGATGTCTAATATGAGGTAAAGGTAAGGGTTAGTAAATTATACACACGTAGCCGGACCAAGGTGCGGGGTGAAATTCTCTAGATGCCGGACCAAGGATTTAGAGATACCTAACTTATCACTTTGCATGTAATACACTAGAAGAGGATTGTTATTACTAGAATTACTGCGTTATGAGATTATGGGGAACACGTATACCCTAGTTATTTCTTTTATCTTGATAACAACCAAAGTTGAGTTTAATTATTGATTACAATATTTCGTATTACTATTTGTTTTACACAAGCACAACCCCCCTTTTTATTACTTGTTTCTGGAAATAATTTGACTAATCGAATATAATTGTCGGTTAAAAGTAAAGTCTAAACCATTTTCCTCGTGGGATCGATCCCAACCTACAAGTTGGGTTCTTTACTTGATAACGATCGCTTATGCTTCTGAAAAGAGGTGTAATTTGAGCGTATCACATATTATAGAATATTCAGGCATAAGTCTAAGCAAAAAGAAAGCAGACATAATGAAAAAGCAAATAGAATTTTAGGAATACAATAGATAAAAATGGAATAAAAATGCAAACACATATAGTACAAAAAAAATTAACTCAAATGAACAATAGATACAAAAAAGAAATTACAATCATTTCTAGGACTAGTAAATCAAGTAAGAGAATACATACCAAAATTAGCAGAGAATTTAAAACCATTACAACAAAAATTAAAGAAAGATGTAGAATACCAGTTTGATAAAAAAGACCAAACACAAATACAAAAAATAAAATATTATGTAAGAACCTACCTAAACTATATTTTCCGGATGAAAACAAAAAATTACTTATATAGTAGAATCAGACGCCAGTGAAAAAAGTTATGGAGGAGTCTTAAAATACAGGTATGATGAAGAAAAAATAGAACATCATTGTAGATATTATTCAGGAACATTTACTAATACGAAATAAAATGGGAAATAAATAGGAAAGAATTATATTCAGTATATAAATGTTTATTATCATTTGAACCATATATTGTATATAACAAATTTATTATAAGACATAACACACAAGTAAAATGGTGGCTAACAAGAAAAATACAAGATTCGTAACTACAAAAGAAATAAGAAGATTGGTATTAAATATATTAAATTTTACATTTACTATTGAAGTAATAAAAACTGACAAGAATGTTATTGCAGATTACTTATCAAGACAAAGCTACTCAAACTGAGAAAGAAAATACAATTGAAGAGATACTCAAAGCCATTACTACACTTTGTATCAAAGTGGACAGTATGGACAATGAGATACAAAAGCTAAAGACTAATGAAGATAATCTGAAGTCTAAAGCTAGTACAAGTCAGCAGCATGACTATAAAAATGCGGAGCTAAGTCGATCGGAAGACTTTAAAAATCCAGAGCTAAGAGGTGACGTTGGGAAACACCTTAAAACCCATAATGATTGTCTAAATATAGCTGCAGGTACAAGAAGACCAGTTATTGAAAAACAACGAAATACAAATCTAAATCAGTTATTTGAAAAGCCATTTACACAAAAAAAAAAAACCCATTAACCATAGAACCACAAACTTCAACGTATGCAGATAGCCTACAACATGAGAAAAAGGTGTATAACCACATCACAAGGACATACCTCGAAAATATATACAAAATACAGAGTTACCTAAACCTCAATCCCAGATCTACCACTACAAAAGATCCAAACCAAGACTATATAACCCAGAAATTACAAGGATACAATAAACTAATTGCACAGCCAAAAACCAATGCTAACCTAGTTAAAACATGTTATAATTATGGATTAATAAGTACTGCATATACTTATGACGGAGAAGAACTAAGTGGCATACCAGAATTATACAAAGCATTTATTATATACAAAAGAGTGACCAAAGGAAATTTATTTTATGTAAAATTCTATACGGCAACAACAGAGATATTACATGAGGAGATAAAACCTCCTATTCAAGTTGTAAAGATAGGCCTGACCAAAGAGATGATAATACCGAAGATATTGGAGAACAACCAGAAATACCAAAAATTGAGATACCCAATTTCTATGCAATAAAAGAATAATTGGTATATCAACTATAATACAAGAACTAGCCAATAATTATTTGAATGGAAAATGCTATATGGAGTTACTATTCCAGAGATCAATTAATGATTTATGCTAATTCAAGGGAGCTAAGGAAGTCAGATATGGATGAAGTCCAGAAATGGATTTTATCATTATTAAAGCCAGAAGAAAGACCTACAACAAGAGCATTAAAGGCAGGATTTATTTCATCAGAACTATTAACTAGATACTGTAAACTAATTGGACATAAATATCCTGACCATATATGTTCAAAATGTAATGGAAAGATAATGTGATTCCCGATGTCCAGCTGGAATGATCAAATGAGATAGAGACGAAAGAAGATAAGAAAAAGAAGACAAGAAGAAGAAGACAAAAATAAAAAGACACATGTGCAAAGAAAGCGTAGAAAAAGAGATAAGGCAAAGAATAGATATGGCCAAAAGCAAAATAATATAAAAAGTACCATGTAAATATTATTAGTCTTATTGTGTCTTATTGTAAGAACAAGTGTAAAGTGGAGTGTGCATTATTGTGTAGTGTAAATTATGGTAGTGTTAAAAAGTCATATAGTATGACAAATTAAGAGAGTATGGGCACGTGTAAGTAGTAGGTATGGTAGGTGCAAGTAGCACATTATTGTAAAGTAATGCATTATTATGCATTACTGTAGAGATAAAATTTGAAAGTGCAGTAGATAGGATTTCCTTTCTATATAAAGGAAGGAACATGTAACATAAAAGGCAGACTAAAATAAACGAAGCACTTTCATAAACAAAAAATCTCTCAAATATTTAAATACTTAATAGATAATGGAACAAACTTCAAATATCATGGATAAGCAAGAGGCAAAGGTATATTGTTCAAAAAATATGCAGAACTAATTTCATATATTCCTGAATATCATATATATGATTGAATAAATTTATGTTAGTTATTATGTATTAGAATTATTTGAATCATGATTTCTAGTTTATTAGCACACTGGAAACAGGGAGAAAACTTCTATACTATGCCCATCCTAATGTTGAAACCGGTAGGCGAGGAAAGCCGTTTAGGGGAGTAAACAAAGTTGAGGCGCTGATAAGAAGGAAGTATCCGCTAAAGTACGATGCTAGTAGTGACAGGAAACATGATAAACAATAATAATAGTTCATAATGATCTAATATGAATTTAATCAATTATGAATATGATAGGAAGGAATAATTGAAAATAAAAAACTGCATGATAAAGAACATGACTACATACATGCATGATGAAATAATAAAAAACTATGAAACTTTAATCCTATATATACTTAAAGATATAGAGAATAATTGAATTAAGAAGAATGGGAAAAAATATTTAATGATAACGAATCAGAAATATATTAAACCAACAATGGTATGAAATAGACCTACATGATTTAGACCTCGAAATAGAATGGTATGATTTAGAAATAAATTCAGACTAAAATGAACTATGAATATTTACAATATTGACAGAATCTATGGAAGATATAAAACTATTAGAACAATTAATGGAAGAAAATTTATATGTACCTAAGAACACAAGATATGTTATATCTAGAATATATCACAAATAATATTAAAGAGATATCAAGATTAAAATACTTAGCAAAAATAATATTATAGTAAAAACTTTAAAATGGATTCCTCACCTACCAAAAATGATACACCTACCAAAAAAGTCATAAATTCCACACCTACTACACTACCAAAAATATCATAAAACTATCATGAATCCCTCACCTACCAATAAGATGAATTCCGCACCGAAAAATGGTAATCAATGAGTTAGTTTGAAGGCAAAAACAAATGAGCAATGACCATCCAAAAAGTGGCATTATTGCAATTTGCAAGGCCGGGCAATAATGTACATGTATGTAGTCAACAATTTCATGACATTAACCGAATTGGAAAATTGAGGTTGGGGAAGGCAAGCCTAACTCTTTTCTATTTCTAAAAGTGGAAACACCAATATGACCAAATAAGTTGATGACTCAATAACCATTTGTGTGTTGGATATGGTTTCAAAAAATGATTTAAGAGTTTAAATTTCACGTAACGATAATGCAAATATTAACAAGGTCAAATTATTTATAAAATAAACTATACATTAATTTTGATGATAAACATTAATTGAAATATGTAACTACCTCCTATTACAAGTTATGATTTACCGGTGCTGTAATAAGTATATATATATTTTTTATATTTTTTTTATATATATTTTTTTTTTTTTTTTGTTTATACTTCAAATGTGTCATCTAACCTAGGGAAAAGGTTGCACTAACTTTGGAAATATGAACTTTAAAAAAATAAAAATAAAAAACTAAATATGTCATCCGTCCATAATTAGGGTAAAATTAAAATATATCACCATCATTATAGAATAATTTAATATGTCCTTATTTATTGGCTTTTCAACATGCATATAACTTTTTTGTATGGGAGAAAAGGTTCCAATCTATCCTTATTCCTTACAACTTGGTAAAAACAATACATTATACATATATTAACTTTGCATATAATAATACTTGTTTGGTATACTTTTTATTTTATGTACTCTATTGTATATTAAGGTATATTATTAATCCTATAGATTTCTAGGTATTAGTAATGCAAAGGGTTTTAATGCATGCATTAGCATGGTTAAAGATCTCACTGCCCCTCAAAAATTTCTTTTACATTTTTTCCACTATAATTATAAAGTGTATCTTTGTAAATTAAATATTTTTATGCAATGCATGTTTTTTTAATACACAAAATCAAATAATGCATAAAAAATAATCTATATATAACTAATGAAAGCATTATTAATATATAATCCATCTATTGTTAGCATTATTCTATACATTATATTAAACAACGGAATAATCTAAATTTACCACTAAACTTTGGAAAATTCGAACTTATATCTCCTCCGTTTAAAAAAAGAATGATCTAGTTTGACTTGGAACGAAGTTTTAAGAAAAGAAAGAAGATTTTTTAATCTTGTGATTCTAAATTAAAGTTATGTCAATATATTGATATCCTAACTTATGGCCTTAAACATGTCACGTGAAAAGTTAAAGTTAAAATCTTACCAAAAAAGGAAAAAAAATCATTCTTATTTAAATAGATTAAAAAAAACTAAGTCATTTTTTTTAAACGAAGAGAGTACAAGTTAATAATCTAATATGTAATGAGTGTGGAAGTAGAACACCCATAGGGAAATTGCAGTGACCCTCTTATAGGTGGGTCAAGCTGATTTGACTGATTGGTCAACAATATCATTATACAAATATTAACTCTACCCCCTTTCTTATCTTCTCTTTTAAAAGTTTTTACCTTTTATTGTCGTATTTTTTTTCCTTTTTGACCTATATACTTTCTCTGTTGGGATCAGGGCAGAGCTAGTAAAGGTGCACAAGATTTTTTCGAATCTTCTTTAATAAAAAAATATTACATTGATTTTATTTATAATTAAAAAATAATTTTTATACATACAGTAAATATTAAATTTCTTTAATCTTTTTCATATGTTTACTTATTTATATTTTGAACCAATTAATAAAAATCTTGACTCCACCCGTATTTGGGGTAGACTTCTCCCCTTATTGATTATTTGTGTACTTATGATGCAAAGTGTTTGCACAAAAAAGGTTTACTTTCCAGTCTCTGTCTCTTTTTATAAAAGAAAAACATGTGATCAGCGTATCTTCTCTTTTGATTAATATGGCTTTTATGTGGCTATTCTATTGTCTACTCCTTAATTATAACCATAAAATTCCAATGACGTTTTATAATAGTATAATGTCGGCATATACTTTCTCTGTTCAAAAATAATTAGGGCCGTTTGGTTAATGGTTAGAGTTATGTAGGTATTAGTTTTGCAGGGTTTAGTTATGTAAGATTTAGTTGTGTGGTATTAGTTATGCGAGTATTAGTTATATGTAGGTATTATTTAGTTATGCAGAGATTACATTACATGAATTATTAACTATTGAATATTAAATTTTATAGATTATTTACAAATAAAATAAATAAGCAAATAGTATAAATTCTCCCTTAAAAATAATAAAGAAAGGAATTTTCTCTATACTTGACTAGGAATTCTGTAATTTTTTCTCTTTGTTTTTTTTAATGTTTAAAGCTTATAAAATAAAATACTATTAATATATTTCAAGTACATTATACTATCATATTTATGATGTAAATTTCTATCAATATGCCGTATGTGTTGTTTGTATATTTTTAGTATATCAAATATATAAATTATATATAAATTCACATTCTAATAAAAAATTAATACATGATAATTAAATATGCGGAATATTTAGTAATATATAATGTGGATATATAATTAACATATGCGCTATTAAAATTATACATTCCGATTCATAATATTAATAAATATTTATATTTTGATTTTAAATGAAAACAAATAAAAAGTCGTTTATATACAAAAAGAAATAAGAAACAAAAATAGTTCGGGAAATAGAATAGTTATGTAAAGTTTTCAATAAAAAAAAATTAAAAAAAAATTAATAGGGGTAAATGTATAATTTATCTTTTTAAGACATGTATAACTAATACCACATAACTTATTCCACCTTCTATCCCGCATAACTTATACATGGATTCTCTCATAAGTTATGTAGGTATTAATTATGTAGGATTACAAAAAAATGCAACAAAACACAGTATAAAATTAATACATGAATATTTTTATACAATATTTAAAACTTATCAACTAAACCTAGTATAAGTCATGTTGACTTTTCAAACCTAAAACAAAAACTTTTACCAAACATAGTAAAACTAAAACAATGTTTTATACATAGATAGCATGTCCTCTTATAATCGTAACCAAACGGCCCCTTATTGTTTTACCTTATTTTGATACTTATTAAGAAGAAAAAAATTAAATTCAAATGTATAATTTATTAAAATATCCATTGTATTAGATGTTTCTCACTATTAAAAAAATTATTTTGAAAATATTTAAGTAATATTTTGTCTTGAATTTTTAAAAAGACACTTATTTTGATTTTTTATTTTCTTTGTTAAAGTAACACTCATTTTGAGAGGAAAAAAAAATATTTAGTGAATATTTTCTCCAATCCATTTTAGTTATCTTTCTTACAAAATAGTAAGAACTAATAATAATAAATTACTTTTTAAATTAAGAATGAAGAAACTATGAACAAAAGCTACTACAATCCATAGACATGTAGATTGTAACCCTATCGGTTTACACCTTCAATGTCTTGTACATTATTTCCTCTTTCTTTCTTTTCTGCTTTTCTTGTTCTATGCTTTCAAAAGGTAATGACTACCATCAAAGAATTATTAATAAGGCTATTCCTTTTTAATTAAAAATTTTAAATTCGAGTTTTGAGTATGAATTTTTTTAATAAGGAGTATTTTTCCTTTGAATGAGATCCTTCACGATGCGATTTCAGTTTAATCAAATTCTAATATAGATACCGAATAGTAATTAAAAAAAAAGTATTAACTAAGAGGAAACATGTCTATAAAACAAGAGAGAAGTGTTGAAAACACACCTGAACTTGACGCAAATTATTAATTTTGTCCCTCCAACTATTGACAGCCTTAAAAATATTCATCTACTTGATTAATTAAACTTAGATATACCCCCAATCTGCCACATAACATAGCAAGTGGTCTCAAACTCTTGTAGGAGCATGTGACTCTGAATTAAAAAAAATTGAGAGATCAAGTATTGAAAACATCCTAAACTTGGCGAGAATTTAGAGGTGTATGTCACTAGTGTTGCAAGATCGAGGGTATATTTATGTTTAGTTAATCAAGTAAAAGAGTGTTTTTAAGGCGGTCAATAGTTTGATGATGAAACTAATAATTCACGACAAATTTAGAAGTGTTCAATACTTTTATCATATATTCAGTCCAATCAAGTTTATCCTTTTTTATTTAATACACAAGTCAAGGAAATCTTCATTTGTGTAATATACTATTTTCTTGGTAGGATATTAGAAAATGGAAACACTAAAATTGAACAAACATAGTGGATATTAGAGAAGCTCATTTACGAATAAATAATGGAGTGAAAGGAGATAAGTTTGAATAATTAATTACAACAAAGATCAATTCGGAAAGTTTATAGTGTTGTGACTTATATTAAGCTAACATTTGTATTACTCTTCATTTTTCTAAAACTAACTAAGAAAGCGTACAGTATATACAGTGGCGGATCCAGGATTTTCGTTCAGGGATTCAAAAAAATAAAAGTATAAACGTGTATATATAAGCCAACAAAACAAAATTTCAAAAAAGTAGTAATATTTAGTTTTAGTGGCGGACCCTTGAACTTTTTTGGGTTTAAAATCACACTTTAGCATGTTTTATAAATAAAACACTAAAAAAAACATGAAAACGGAACTGAAACCTTAAAAAAAAAAAAACTGAAATTGAAAAAGAAAAAATAAAACACTAATGCAGGGATTCAAACCCTCAACATGAGGCTTAATTTTCAGGAAAAATGCCACTGGGCTATTCTTTCTCCTTGTCATTGAGGGGTTCAAAATATATATATCCACATAAATACAGAAAATTACCTTATATATACAATATTTTTTTTTGCCAAGAGGGTTCGAATGAACCCCCTGGAACCAACGTGGGTCCGCCCTTGAGTATATAGTTCAAAGGACTAAAAACAATATTCATAACTAATTAACTCAGCACTCGGCATATTATACTAAACTATGTGGTTATCATAAAAGATCTCCAGATTCTCATTAGTTTAGATTTGTTGGGTATTTGTCCTGAGTTTTTCTCTATATTTTGTACTCTCATATTTATATAGTGGATTGTTCATTTCTTTTGTGGACGTAAGTCGATTGACCGAACCACGTTAAATCTGTGTCTTTGGGTATATTTCTCGCTTGTCTTATTACTCATGGTCTTTTGAGGTTTATTTTGCTAGCTTCCGCTTGACACCTAATTATTTTTGGGAATTTTTTTAAAATGTCAATATTTTAACATTTAATAGGATCTCTTTGCCACATTTTCAATATTTATTAAAAGTGTCAATATTTTAGTTTGTTATATATCTTATTTATGTATTTCTTAATTTGAAAAGAATACAATTATTTAATAACAGAAGGGAGAAAATCAAGGGAGAGAATATTTCAAAAAGAGGTAAATATCACTTAATTTTCTCATCAGTTACATTTTTTAAAAGAAAACTCAAACATGTGCCTTTTCACAATGTATTTTTGTTTTTTTTTTTCCAGAATTTTGTAACCTTTTTAAATCGTATTCATTCCAATATGTATATTATTTGTATTCATTATAGTTTTCATGTTGTATTTTGTATAATGAAACTTGTATTTTTTTTATTAGTTTGTATGCATTCCAATAGCTATGCCAAATGAATCTATAGTAATTTGAGAAATGTATTTATATTCATGTATTTTTTTCTTCAAAAATTTGTATCCTTTTTTAAGTCGTATTCATTCCAATATGTATTTTATTTGTGTTTGTATTCATTCTAGTTTTTATGTAGTATTTTGTATAATAATATATAAAATACAAAAAACAGTATGATGAAAAAGTGAGAATGAAATATAAAACTGAAAAGGAATAAGTGAATATTTGTTGCAATCATTCTTAAATAAAATACATAACTAGTTGACATACCTTTAGAATGAATACAAATTAGGAACAATATCAGATTCATAAACTATGCAACATGATTTTTGAATGAATACAAATATAATAGCATACATACGGTTTTGAATACAAAATTGAGAAAGGATACAAAATTCTAAAAAATTTTATCAAAACAAACCAATAGGAAGTGTGCTTCCTATAAATAAAAAACACATCTAGTTGACATACCTTTGGGATGAATTCAATCAGGAACAAATACAAGATTCATATATATGCAACATGAGATTTTGAATGAATACAAATATTAATAGCATACATATAGATTTGAATTTTAATTGACAAAGGATACAAAATTCTAAAAAAAATTTATAAATACAAAACAAACTAATAGGAAATTGTTCTTCCTTAACTTGGTCTTCAACAAGTTTTTCGAAATCTTCAACACTCAATTTTGAAAATCAAAAGATACTTGGTGACAATGTATTTGCCTTTATCAGTGGGTGAAAAATATTTTGAAGGAATTGTAAGATTTCTTAAACAAATTGGAGGAAAGTAGAAGAAGTGATTTTCTTACACGAGAAAATGAGAGAACAATGGTGAAAAACTCAAGAGAGAGACAAGAAAAGGAGAGAACAATGGTGAAAAACTCAAGAGAGAGAAAGGAAGAAATTGGGGTAAAAACCTAGAAAGAGGGGAAAGTGGGTAATGAGAGTTTTTTTTTCTTCTTTTTCACGTATAAGGAGTAAAATTAGTTAAATGTGGGGCCTGATTTGAGAAATAAAAGGAAAGAAAATCAATTATATTAGGATACATTTTATTTGCTAAAATATTGACATATTGACATTTTCAATAATTATTTTAAAGTGTAGATATTTTTAATAATTATGTTAGGGAGTTTGACTAGTTTACTAATTTTCCCATTATTTTTCGGTCAGATTACTTCACGGTCCAAGTAAGACTTCTAGGCCACAAGCCCACAACAAGGTATCTAATGAGCTACTATCCATAAGAAAACGTATAGTATGTTATGATCAAGCAAGTAATGAAGAAAGATAAAAGTCTCAAACTAAATACAGTAGAAAAATATATAAGTTAAAACCCAAAACCTAATTATACATCATCTGAGAAGACTGAAAGTAAATATAATTGTGTCCAAATACGCTATATATCTAAATGGAAAGGATACAAAATTAAAGATCAATAAGGAGTCCTTGGTGCAAGTGATAAAATAATGAATACTCAACAAGTATCATCGATCGACTAATCCAAATAAGATAATATATATCTTAGAAATACTTGCCCAATCCTGTCATTCATATGACAACAACCGATAATGGATAATTAAAATATAATAGTCATCAACAAGTAAACAATAATCAACAACATGAAGGTAATTAACAATGCAATACTTTACTGAATCAGCCTAATTTTTAAATTCATCAACAACGTAACATATGGAATGTTATGCACAAATCAACACCAAATAAAGTATGGACGATCTTAATGTACATATCAATCCTAGTGCAGACAATAACAACGTGCATATCACATACTCAACACAAACTGTGTCTACGTGCATATCATAATCAACGCAGAATCACTTGAGCAAGATATGTCATTTCAATAAAGCATAATCATCAGCTAGACATTATCGTATACTCAACACGGACGGTCTCAACGAGCATATCATAATCAACTCAGAACTGCTTTATGCAAGGTATAAACATTATCAACCTCATGTAGAAAATATCATGAGTTTCAAGGCAAATTTATGTTATTAACTTAACTACCTAATAGATCAATGAGAATACATAGGGGGGAAAATCAAATTTGAACTGAAAGAGCAATAGTTATAACACTTTATTAGGAGTTGAGGTGTTCAATTATAACAAAACTTAGTTTGAGCGTCTAAATGAAATATTCCGACAGGTCAAATAAGCCAATAACATCATAGTGGTCAAGCATTCAGTGTCATCCCTTTCATAATGTGATGACAACATACAAATCTACAGACCTCCAAAAATGTAAAGAAATAGACCAAAACTAAAACTAACCCGTATACATAATTAGATGAGTGCACCTATTTACAAAACAAAACTCACAGATATCACATTTTTCTCAGTCAAAAGTAGCGCGTAAATGAGATGCTTACAGGTTCCCTGTAATTGTAACAAAAGGGACTAATCTTCTATAATCTCTCCGTCTCCCAAGTGGGCAACTATCAAGCACCCTCCCTAGCATCAACCGTGTGTTTTGTAATGCTAATTCTCTTGCTGACAAACCAGATTCAGATGCATTAGATTGTGCCACTGGTGTCGAACCTGGTCCATATCCGAGGCCCATTGCAAACTGCAATGGTCCACTTCGAGCCTTAAGTGATGTTTGAGATGCAAGGAGCTTCTCTTCGGTGCCAATGAGTCCATAATCTAATTGCCCCGGATCATTGGGATGTGATCCGGGTAAAGAGCTACAGCTGTGTAAGAGGGCTTCCAGCACACTAAGTGCCTCCCAACACATGGGGCTTTCCACCAACTGAGATACAATTGCATACAATTGTGGACTCTGAGCAGCATCCATAGGAGTATGCTGAAGCAATGCCTTCAGCATAAGAAGGATAACACGCTGATATTCCACTGGCCCTTTCTCAAGAAGCCGTAGGAGGTGCCCAAATGCCAGAGTTGAGTGCTTGGGGAACCATTCATGGCATAGTAATGGTGAAACACAAGCTAGAAGGTTCTCTATTCGTTTGATCTCACCACGGGAGTAAGCCACAAAAACAGTAGCCAGTTCATCCATTGATTTTGATTGACACCAGACGGCTATATTGGCAGCAACAGAGCAAGCCTTTTGATGTTGTTGCTGTAGTGGTGACATAAAACCCATAAATACATCCTGGCTGAGCTGTAAGCAGAGCCAGGGAAGCAAGCCAGTGATGTGCATCAATAACCGTGTTTCTGCGTCACCGAAGATGGAATCACATGAAGGCACTGTAATCCTTGATAGAAGCTCAACAGAAGCACCATGACTGACAGTGCACATAAGGCCTTTAAGAACCAATGGCTGTACTCCCTCAAAGACTGGGAACTTTGCATTTGAATCAGAAGCATTCCGTGATTCCAGACGTTGAAATTCAGAACTGTCAGAAATACTTGAATCAAGCTCATCTCGAGGCATACTTGAAAGAAGCACGTTCTCTGTTGTTCGATCTCGGAACGATAAACGGTCAATAACCCGACGAAAGAGCTCCAGCACTTGACAGTACACATGAACAAAATCAGTATGCATCATGGCAACACAACCCCAGAAAAGCTGGGGATAGAGTATAACCTTTTCTGGTTCCATATTCTCCACCATCACCTGTAATGTTAACAAGATCTCCATAACAAAACCTAAAACAGCTGGTATAGGATTTCCCAAGCACCTGTGAAGACAACGTAGCAGGGATACACATGCATCATTTGTTACACAAGGCCTTAGTGAACGGTAAATCTGGTGGGAACGGCAGGCCAAGTGTCTAGATGTGCACTCCATGGCCCATTTAAGTGCCTCTGCTCCCCAAGTTTCTCGGAGATCTCCTTGAAAGAAGATAGCATCCACCATACTCTGTACCAAAGCAGACAAGAGTGCTGCACTTGGTAGCTCTGTTCTCACTACCGTGGGGTCCTCATCCTCCCACATCATGCTACCTCGCTTAGATTGAACATACTTTATGAGGCTCACTACTTGCTGCTTGTTCTCTCCATCACTATTTTCAACATCATATAACTCCAAATGACGCCCTGCAAGTGAATACAATAGATTTACAAGCAGATGCTGACAATGCTCCAAGACAATATCCTCTGAACTATCCATAGATACAAAAGTGACATGAAAGAGCAAAGGTAAATGCTCCCGGAAGTCCTCATCGTTCTCATAAGCAATTTCAGCGAGTAGAATCAATGCTATGTCTGCATGAGAGAGAGAGTGCTGCTGATGTCCTTGCAATGCTGATTGAAGTTCTTTTGCATTAATCCCGTGCATTACAGACCCAGAATGCAACCCATCTTCCCCCGAATTTGGAGTGTCAATGAAGTAGTCTCCACTGTCTCGAGAGCGATGACGACTTCGCATACTTCCAGTTGAACTCCGTACCCCCATTAATGGCCCTGACATGTTCACCAATGATGGAAGAAGTTGGCCAGACCTACCAGCAGTTCCAGGGACAATATTCAACTCAGGAGGCATAGGAGTCAATGGGCCTGAGGCACTTCTCCCTCCAACAGTGGCTGTTCTCCAGCTCAAGCTCCCACTTGTGTTCCTCAGTGGACCATCAAGAGACCCACGAACTAATAAAGGTGACATGTGAGGTTGACTATCTACAACGGATGCAACTTGAACCACAGAATGCCCTTGAGAAAATTCTAACACGGTGTTTCCATTTCCCTCACCTTGGTTTGCACTGGGCCTCAGAGGTTCGATGCTATCAAGCATGCGCTGAGCAAGTTGATAAACCAAGTGATCAATAGTACGTTGGGGGCATATACGAGCTAAATATAAACTGACCCTTTTAGCAACAGAGAAGTATGTAGCAAATGCACCACTTATTTCTGCTGATGCATTTGAATCGCAATCTTCAATACCTTTTGCAATCAAAAAATCTAAAACCGGACTTATGTTCCTAGGTTTGCTGGCAATTGTACTCCAAAGCTTCTCAATTTCATCAGGAAATTGATCACCATGCCGCCATGTCACGTAATAAAGGCTTTTCAATAGTCTGTCACTCCAACCCGAGTCCTTGAGTCTCCAGAAATTGAGATTCTCAATCCATGGAGCCATGCACGTCAAGACTTGATGCTGTGCAATTATATCAACTGCGTCAAGCTGCCTCTGCATGATTTCTTCACAAAGCCACTGACTAAGTTCAGGGTGATCTTTAGCAAGTTTACAAGAGAGTTTGTACTGGAACTGCTGATATGAATCGGGAAGATTCCCTACAACAGCAGCTCTGTAGCTACCTGAACCCTCCATGCCATCCTCAGCCCATTCACGGACAGAAAGCGTCTCAAGCATCTGAAGGGCATCATCACGAATTTGTCTAGAAGGATCTACCACCTTGTAGAGGATCAGGCTTAAGAGTCTCTGAATTTCACATTTTGGTATCTCTTGACGCATATAAACTTCTGCTAGCACACTGAAGTAGCCATCTGCGATTGCAGCATCTGAGTAGTAGCACTGTACCAAATACAAACTTAGGATCTTCAGAGGTATAACAACATGAACACCAAAAATCTACCAAGGGGAGAAAAGGTTAAATATAACTTGTTGCATGTAACAACAGAAAATAAGTTAGATGAATATATCAACCTAATTTGTATATCAAATAGCTAGCAGTAAATGCAACAAGGAAAATGCTAAAAAAATGTGACTGAAAACATACCATGGAAACAGATGCAATGCAACTACCCCAACAAAAACCGTACAGGAAATAATTAATCAAAAGGGCGTACCTCATAGCACCATTATGCATGTATGTCTGTGGGCACATGTATTTTAAATAAGTCACACATTAACAATCACATTTAAGATGGTTAATCTGATTACACAAGTGCAATTTGAACATAAATCATTGTTAGAATAGAATAGGAAAACACAATCCTACACAAACTAGGAATAGTTTATAGTCTCCTATTTGGTAAGGAATTGTATTATATAGTGTCTATAAATAGGGTTCTCTATGTAATTATTATAACAACAATTCAATAATATTCTTTTCCTATATTTCTCACATGGTATCAGAGCAATTGTGAGAGAAAAAAAAATCACACAGTTTTTTTTTTTTTTTTTTTTTTTTTTTTTTTCCGGTAACCTAGTGGCTGTCCAGGTATTTAATATTTTCCGTCACTGTTTTTCAAAAAACTAACACCACCACTAGTTGAGGAACTTCCCAGCGAGCAAACCCCAATCATCCCCGCCGGAAACCAGTGCTACACGCGCCGTCACGCGCCGCCGGAAGAATTTCTCCGGCGAGTTGACAGATCCACGCGCCGGCGCGTGAGACCTGTTCCGGCCAGTTTTTCGACCAATTTTTTTTTCCATTGCGGTTGCCTCTCCATTCCGAGGCAGACTGTATATTTATTTTCTTATTCCGACCAGTTTCGGGCAGTCAGACCTATTTCCGGCGACTGCACCTTTTTTTTTTTCAGATTCTGACCAGGACCAGCCTTATTTTATTTTTTTTATTTTTTTTTTTTATTTTTTTTTCCTCTCTCTAAATTCATAATATGTCTTTAGGGATTGATATTTTTGGCTCCAAGAATATAGGTAGTTCAAGTGCTATGATCACTTCAGAACCATTAATGGGAAGCTCAAACTATTTAGCTTGGGCTTCCTCGGTTGAGTTATGGTGCAAGGGGCAAGGCGTTCATGATCACTTAACCAACAATACTTGTGTGGTAGATGAAAAGGCAAAGGCTAGTGAGACGGATAATAACGTCAAAGCACAATGGGAGAAGGTTGATGCTCAATTATGTAGTCTCCTATGGCGATCTATCGATTCCAAGTTGATGCCCTTGTTTCGCTCATCCCAAACATGTTATTCAGTTTGGGAAAAGGCTCGTGCTTTATATACTAATGATATATCTCGATTCTATGATGTGATATCTAGAATGACTAGCTTAAAGAAACAAGAATCCGATATGTCTACTTACTTGGGTCAGGTACAATCAGTCATGGAGGAATTTGACACGTTGATGCCAATCACTAAAAATGTGGACAAACAACAAGAACACAGACAGACGTTGTTTCTAGTTCTTACACTTGCTGGACTCTCTACTGACCATGATTCAGTGCGTGATCAGATTTTAGCTAGTCCTACAATTCCTACAGTTGATGAATTATTCTCTCGTCTACTTCGTATTGCTGCGCCTCCCAGCCACAAAGTAGTTTCATCACCGACCTTTGATTCCTCTGCTCTCGCATCTCAAACTATAGAAAAACGAGTATATCAATCTATGGAGAATCGACGAGGAGGAGGTCGTCTTGGAAAACCTCGATCCAAGTGTAGTTATTGTCATAAGTCTGGACACACTCGTGACATATGTCATAATTTGCATGGTCCACCACCCAGTTATGATCCTGCTACTCTAAAGGAATATAATGAGTTCCTTCGTAATCGTGCAAGTAAGCATACATCTTCACAAGAAGCATTTGTTGCTCCGCCTGATCGACCATCCCATAATGCTCATATTGCTCAATCAGAATATGATGAGTTCCTTCAATAACGAGCAAGTAAGCAAAAGTCTCCACAAGCAGCTTCGGTTGTTCAACATGATGTTGTTGCGGGTAATTCTTTTGCTTGTGTTTCACAGTCTAATACTCATGGATCATGGGTCATGGACTCGGGCGCTTCTGATCATGTTTCTGGTAACAAATCACTTCTGTCAGATATTGTTTATTCACAATCTCTTCCTGCTATTACTTTGGCCAATGGGATACAAACAAAACCAAAAGGGGTTGGAAAAGCCACACCCTTATCTTCTGTCACTCTAGACTCTGTTCTTTATGTCCCTGGTTCCCCCTTTAATCTAGCATCTGTTAGTCGTTTGACACGTGCCCTACATTGTGGCATAACCTTTTTTGATGATTTTTTTCTCATGCAGGACCGCAGTACGGGACAGACGATTGGCACAGGACATGAATCACAAGGTCTTTACTATCTTACCTCTTCAAATTCCTTCACAGCATGCTCTGTTACAGATCCTCCGGACCTCATTCACAAACGTTTGGGACATCCGAGTCTATCTAAACTGCAACAGATGGTGCCTAGTTTATCTAGTTTGTCCAAATTAGATTGTGAGTCGTGTCAACTTGGGAAACACACTCGTGCCACATTTTCACGTGGTACTGAGGGTCGTTTAGAGTCTATTTTTTCATTAGTTCATTCTGATGTTTGGGGTCCTAGTAGAGTCAGTTCCACCTTAGGATTTCGTTATTTTGTTAGTTTCATTGATGATTATTCGAGATGTACTTGGGTTTTCTTAATGAAAGATCGTTCTGAGTTATTTTCTATATTCAAAAGTTTCTTTGCTGAAATAAAAAATCAGTTTGGTGTTTCTATTCGTACTTTTCGTAGTGATAATGCCTTAGAATACTTATCATCCCAGTTTCAGGAGTTTATGTCTCACCATGGAATTATTCACCAAACATCTTGTCCATACACTCCTCAACAAAATGGTGTAGCGGAAAGAAAGAATAGGCATCTCATTGAGACTGCTCGCACTCTCCTCATTGAATCCCATGTTCCGTTGCGTTTTTGGGGTGATGCAGTCCTTTCATCTTGCTATTTAATTAATAGAATGCCCTCATCTTCTATTTCGAATCAGGTTCCACATTCCATACTATATCCACAGTCACATCTCTATTCTATCCCTCCTCGTGTATTTGGGAGCACATGCTTTGTTCATAACTTAGCCCCAGGAAAAGATAAATTAGCCCCTCGTGCTCTTAAATGTGTCTTTCTTGGTTACTCTCGAGTTCAAAAAGGGTATCGTTGCTATTCACATGATCTCCGCCGATATTTTATGTCTGCCGATGTAACATTCTTTGAATCTCAACCTTACTACACATCTTCTGATCATCTTGATATCTCTGAGGTCTTACCCATACCTCAGGTCTTACCTGTACCGACTTTTGAGGGACCTACGGTATCTTCTCCATCTCCAGTTATAGTGCCACCACTCCTAACTTATCATCGACGTCCTCGTCCAGCAATAGTCTCAAATGATTCATGTCATGCGCCGGACCCTGCTCCTACTGTGGCCTTGCCCCCTGCTAGCCAATCGATTGCACTTCAAAAAGGTATACGATCTACTCGAAATACTAATCCCCATTATACTTTCTTGAGTTATCATCGTTTATCTTCACCCCATTATGCCTTTGTATCATCTTTGTCCTCTATTTCCATCCCTAAGACTACAGGAGAAGCACTTTCCCATTCTGGATGGAGGCAGGCTATGATTGATGAGATGTCTGCTTTACATTCGAGTGGTACTTGGGAGCTTGTTTCCCTTCCTACTGGTAAGTCTACTGTTGGTTGTCGTTGGGTTTATGCGGTCAAAATTGGTCCAGATGGTCAAGTCGATCGGCTTAAGGCTCGCCTTGTTGCTAAAGGGTATACTCAGATATTTGGGCTAGATTATAGTGACACTTTCGCTCCTGTGGCCAAAATAGCATCAGTCCGTCTTTTTCTATCTATGGCGGCCGTTCGTCATTGGCCTCTTCATCAGTTGGACATTAAGAATGCTTTTCTGCATGGTGATCTTGAGGAAGAAGTCTATATGGAGCAACCACCTGGTTTTGTTGCTCAGGGGGAGTCTAGAAGCCTTGTATGTCGATTGCGTCGGTCACTATATGGTCTAAAACAGTCTCCTCGAGCTTGGTTTGGAAAGTTCAGCACAGTAATTCAGAAGTTTGGCATGACTCGTAGTGGCGCTGATCACTCTGTGTTTTATCGGCATTCAGCACCAAATCTGTGTATTTATTTGGTTGTTTACGTTGATGATATCGTTATCACCGGCAATGATCAAGTTGGTATCGCTAATTTGAAGCAGTATCTCTTTCAGCATTTCCAAACTAAAGACCTTGGCAGATTGAAGTATTTTCTTGGTATTGAGGTTGCTCAGTCTAGATCAGGTATTGTTATTTCTCAACGCAAGTATGCTTTAGACATTCTTGAGGAGACAGGAATGATGGGATGTAAACCCATTGACACTCCTATGGATCCGAATGTTAAACTCCTTCCAGGACAGGGGGAGCAACTTAGTAATCCTGAAAGGTATAGACGGTTGGTTGGAAAGTTGAATTACCTCACTGTGACTAGACCGGACATCTCTTTTCCTGTGAGTGTTGTAAGTCAGTTTATGACTTCTCCTTGTGATAGTCATTGGGATGCAGTTGTTCGTATTCTGCGATATATAAAGTCAGCTCCTGGTAAAGGACTACTCTTCGAGGATCAAGGCCATGAGCATATCACCGGATATACAGACGCTGATTGGGCAGGATCACCCTTTGATAGACGTTCTACATCCGGATATTGTGTCTTAGTTGGAGGTAATTTGGTTTCATGGAAGAGTAAGAAACAAAGTGTGGTTGCTCGATCCAGTGCAGAAGCAGAATATCGAGCAATGGCTGTAGCAACTTGTGAGCTAGTTTGGATCAAACAGTTGCTTGGAGAACTGAAGTTTGGAGAAACCGGTCATATGGAACTTGTGTGTGATAATCAAGCGGCCCTTCATATCGCATCAAATCCAGTGTTTCATGAGAGGACTAAGCACATTGAGATTGATTGTCACTTTGTAAGAGAAAAGATACTCTTAGGAGATATTGTTACCAAATTTGTGAAGTCAAATGATCAACTTGCAGATATCTTCACCAAGTCTCTTACCGGTCCTCGTATTAATTACATTTGTAACAAGCTAGGTACATATAATTTGTATGCACCAGCTTGAGGGGGAGTGTTAGAATAGAATAGGAAAACACAATCCTACACAAACTAGGAATAGTTTATAGTCTCCTATTTGGTAAGGAATTGTATTATATAGTGTCTATAAATAGGGTTCTCTATGTAATTATTATAACAACAATTCAATAATATTCTTTTCCTATATTTCTCACAATCATATTAGTATCTTAAGAAAACAAGTGTAGTAGATAATAAATGAATGAGTTACATGCACAGGGAAGTCCTACGTGTAAAAGGAAAGAAAAGGGCTGACCTGATCAATGCAAGCAGGAAAGAGGTCCAAATTTGTTATAAGAAGATTTCTTAAAGCTAATTTTGCCAGTGAAACTCGAAGATGACTTCCTCTGTGCCTATCACGACCAGTTGTTCCTCTGCCACTTTCACCAGTGAATCTTGAATAAGATGGAGTTCTTGGATCAGCAGGTGAATAACCAAACGGAGCCCTTGGTGCAGGCTCAATGAATAGGCTATTAATCCAAGATATTACACGCCCGCTCATCTTTCTTGCATTGTCATCAAAGCAGGGTCCATACAATAGTGAAGCCATTGCATTTGAGGAAGCCCACTGGATTGCCTCTACCTGTTCACTCAGTTCTTTATCAAATGATAGTTTGTCCATGGAGTCCTTTGATCGAGAGTGCTGAGCAGACTTGTATCGCTCTACTTCACGGCGATAGTCATTAACACCATCCTGATTCCAAGTATTGCTAGCATCATCACTCCAGGTGAGCAAAAGATCAAAGAGTCGCCTCCTAGTTCTAATATCAAATTTCTCAGATCTAGAATCAACTAATTCAGGAGCCAAGGATCTCAATACAGAAGCAAGTGCATAACGGAGGGGTTGCATATCTTGAAAACTCTCAGCAGATGCTGTATATATCTGTCTGGTTGTATCTTCAATGAACTTTAAATAATGAAGGCGGAAAACTGGTTTCCTACTAAGCATTCCAGGCCAGATATTCTCAGCAACTGTGCGGTATATATTCGCAATGTGGATACGAAGTTCTTCTCGACGGGACCTTTGGCTCTGCAACAATAACATTATATATCTACTTAAGAATCTGACAGGACATATATGCATACAACATAGGTAAAGTGAATATGAATACCTATAACTACATGCCCAATCAGGCTCATAAAAAGTTCAGGACAGAATCTTGAAAGACTGTTGTAAATACAGAGAGTTCCATGCCAGAATCTGTTTGGCAGAAAGTTGGAAATTTTTGTGCAAATATATAGATGCATCAATTTAAGAGACGTCAATTTAGTGTCAGATTGTATTTTTGCTTAACATCAATTATTAAGGACATAATCAAGATTAATGAACACATCAAGATTAATGAACACATCAAGATTTTGTGATATAACAGAATTGGTTAGAGAACATCATCAGTAATATCATCTTCTGCTATTAGACCATCTCCAACCCATCTCTATTTTACTCTCCATTCTCTATATTTGGAGAGTAAAATAGAGAATGCCCACTCCAACCCCCTATATTACTCTATATACTCCATTTATATAGAGGTGAATAGTAGTTCTGTAACACCCCGTATTCAAAAAGGCCAAAATAGCAGCTTTCCAGATGTTGCAGGTACCAAACCACACGGCCCGTGGAGTGGGCCACGGACCGTAGGTGTGGTCCGTGGTTGGCCTGCCTAAGAAGGGTCTGAGGGTCCAGAACCACGACCTGACCAACGGACCGTTGGTCAGACCACGGTCCGTGGTTCGAACCCCCAAAAACCAAGTTTCTGATCACCATCGACGGCCGTGCAGGTTGGTCCGTCGTCCTGACCACGGTCCGTCAGTGGTGTCTCGTGGTTCACTGCTGGCAGTTATTTTTCAGGATTAGTTGGGTCTTTTCCTAATTAATTAATTTCTATACTACGTCGTTTTGCCTATACTTAGGACCCACCTATATAAGTCTTTTTACCCCCAAATTAGACCCATTTACTTCATTCTTCCAAAATCCCAAAAGAAGATCAAAATCTCCTCTCAAATAATTCTCTCTAGAACTTGAAGAAGAAGACGAAGAAGGATTCACCTAGGGTTTCAAGCTAAGGTCTCAATTCCTCCATTGAAGATAAGCAATTGGACTTGAGGTATGATAGTTTTCATCCATGGAGTTCCCAAATTCCTCTATTTCAAAAGGTAGAATTCCCCAATTAGCTAGGGTTTTCTTCAATTACCATGGGTTCTTATGATTATTGATTTGAATGATTGCATTATAATCTTCTAAGCATGAATTGATGATTTACTATGGTTTTAGGATGTTTTCCCCTATGAACCCATGTAAACCCCCATGTTTTCCAAATTGTGATCATATGAGGTGGGTTGTTGATTATGAAAGAGGAGTTTTATGAATTAATGCATGAAGTGAGAGAATTACATGAATTTATGATATAATCCCTATCTAATCATTGAATTCTAGATTTGGTGATTAAAAGCAAGCTTTGAACCTTGAAATGACAAAGTATGAGTTCATGCATGATCTTAAGAAATCTACGTAAATGTTTAAGGGTGCTTTGAGAGTAAAGTGCCAATGATGATGTTGTTGTATTGTTGAAAGGACATTCTCATAAACACAATCTAGCATGATGCGAAAGGTTTTCTCACATAATAAGGATTCTTAGGTTGAAAGGCTATTCTCACCTAATTGAATCAGAGAGTAAGAACTATCCTAATGAAACTAACTTGGATTGGTTGTCCAAGGACACCTTTCCATGGATAATGAGAATAAGTAAGAAATGACTATTCCGTGGGAATTATGCTTAGCACCGAGTGAATATTGTTATGAGATGGAAGCTCTCCCGTTAGTAGACGTCGGGTTTCTAGAAACAATCTCTTGAGATGGAAGTTTTCCCGTTAGTAGAGGCCGGGTTTCTAGTAATAATCTCCTTATCCCATAAACTATGTGCCCCCATAGGATGATTAGCTGGTGGATCCACTTAAGCTAGAAGTTCATGGTTCTACCTTAGGCAAGTAGAACAACCCTTTTCGGTGTGGGAGACACCGGGGAATCATGTTATAGCTCACATGGTCTCTATGTCGGTTAAGGCTAATTTTCCCATAACAAGATTGAAAGTGAACTAAGGTTACTCAAGGAGTATCTCATATGTGTTCAAAGGTTTAAAGATGAATTAGCTTGCATTGACCAGGAATGTTATGATCTATGTTTCTAAACTTCTTATATAATTATTTTACTTGGTCTATTCCATGCCATGAAATGAAATGTCCCTTTTTGCATGTTTTAAATACTTTTATGCATCACTATCATACTTGGTACATTGTTTTGTACTAACGCATACTCTTGCCTACATTTTTCCCAAATGTAGGGTCTGGCAGTCAGGTTTCCGAGTTTCGTGGCTAGTGTTGATTCTTGGATATTTTTCCCGAGCTTTGGTGAGTCCTCATGCTTCGAGGATGGAGTTTTATTGATTCACTATCTTTTCATGTATTTTCTCTTTTGAACATGATGTATGGGCTAGGCCCAATTTCATTCTATTGTATTAGATGGCTATGAAGAGACATGAGTTTTAGACTTTCGCTTTTCTTTTATAAAAATGTTTGGACTTGGACTATTGTTTTACTCTTATTGTTCTAATTCTTATGTTATGAGAACTAAGTGGCTTGTATGGAGTCCTTCGAGGTTCTATACGCCATGTTACATCTTAGGGGGTACCCCTGGGTCGTGACAAGTTCTCCAAATTTGGAGAACTACTATTCACCTCTCTATTTTACTTTTTTATTATTTTAATATTATTTCTTTGATATCATTAATTAAGTCTTTATTATTTGCCATTACTTTCTAATGGAATATAACATCTAAAAATATATAATTGACAAGTTACAATTTCCACCTGAATTAATAATTTTTTTTATTTTTTTTTTAAAAAAAAAATAGGACTTTAAATATGTAATTTAAAATCATTTATATTATATAAGACTATTAATTAAGTGTCTAATATTTGAAATTATTTTCTAAGTAATATAATATCTAAAAACATATTATTGATAAGTACACTACTTCCATCCCGAATTGACAATTTTTCTAATTTGATTTTTTTAAATTTTTTGTCACTTTAAATATGTGATTTAAAATTATAATTACTTTTTACTATAAAGAATGCACAAAGTTTACATGATAATTCCAACAATTCATTTTTATGTTAAAGTGATAAATTATTAAACTGCACTTTTTAATGAGCCTGAAAATACTTGATTGCAATAGTTCAAAATGGAATAGGGGAAGTAATTACTCTCTCTGTTCCTTTTTATATGTCATCCTTACTATAAATAGTTGGTCCATAATACTTGTCATTTCATAAAATCAATGCATAAATTACAATATTTTTCCTACTTTACCCTTGTGATTTATTAGCCTTGAAAATATACATTTGACCAATATAGAAAAACTAAGTAAATAATTCATGTTCATTGGTCAAATTAATTAATCAAAATAAATTAATTCATATTCATTGATTGAAAAGTTGACTTCAAGAAAAATTAAATACAGGTAAAATAGTAAACTTACTTAATTTCTTAATGCACGTAAAATAAAAAATGGTGACATATAAATAGGAACGGAGGGGGTAGTATACAAAATAATTGGATACAAATGAAATTGTTAATTAAAACAATTTTTAGCTACACATAAATAAAATAAGGACAAAAAGTTACTCATTTTGAACTCCGTAATGCATTAATAGAGAATTTATGGGAGAAACGTAATAATCTTGAAAGTTGAATATTAAAATTTAAAATAACTTTTTCAATGATGCAATATTTATTATGTAATTGTATTTCATCAATGATTTCATTTGGATGAATTGTTCATTTATATGTATTATATATAATATTTGTTGCAATTTATGTTATTTAGAAATTTAGAATAAAATATTTTTTTATTAAATGAAATATTTGATAAGAATAAAATTTTATATTACATGAAGATTATATAGATTATAGGGTGATTATTTGAAATAGGAAAATAAAATTGAAATAGAAATAATAATATAATATTGAGGAAAGAGAAAAAAGATTTTTTTTTAGAGAGTAAAATAGAGAATTGGATTGGAGTTGATTGTCTGAAAAAATAGAAAACTCTATATTTGGAGAGTAAAATAGAGAATAGGGTTGGAGATGCCCTTAGCATGCAAGAAATGTATTTCTCCAAACCTGGGCATTTGTTATAAAGGAGATGCTAAGCACATGGATGTCAGTCGATTTAACTTGATTAGTATGAAAACTCTTGATGTTATCCCTTCATAACAAGTTTCATTACTACAACTTTGCATCAAGTTGGTGGCTGCACTCTCTGGTTTTAACCTCCAAGGGTTCACCTAAACATGTCATTTAGGAAAGGAAGAAAAAGGCTTCCAATCCAAGCCTTCAGTTTTCCAAGTGGACTAAGAAGGTCCATGTTCATACTGTTAGCGGAAATCTATGCCATGAAGTAGATAGAAACTCATGACACTCCCATGTATCCAAAGAAGGAAGAAAAGGAAAGGATGAATCAAGCACTCAATTACTGACATCAAATCATAGGGAAGATGAGACAACAGGAGAACAATGATGGGGAAGTATCAAAAGAAGTACCTTCCATTTTGGTTTCCCTTCTGTCTCCAGAGAGACCTCGTCGATGAAAGACGCAAGCTCATTAAACATGACTTCACATATTTCAAGATGGGCGTGGCCAAGAGCCATGGTAGCTGCATGCTAAAACAAGCAAAAAGAACAAATTATTTGACACATTGATAACATACAATGAGAAGTTCTGATTCTCTCCTACTTCTCTCAGCATCATGAAATACTAATACACAAACCATCACCCATATTCCTGGGCTCTTATTCTCAGAAAAATATTTCAGAGACACAAAACTTTGAACAGCTTTTTCAATATCTACACATATGACAGTATATAGAGGATCTCCTGATAATAACCAGTGTCATCACAGGGAACAGTTCAAGGATTATTTATCAAACTGAAAAACATAAATTGTAACTTGATATCAGCCCAGTGTTTATTTAGTGTATTTTCCAATTCTTACAAATAAACTCTGGTGCTTTAACATTCTTTCAAGTTCCAAAGGCATAATATGTTTGTCCTAGATAGAGGCTACAGGAAGTTTGAAGACCAAAATTCAGTCAAAGGATTCTCAAATACTCATGAAATACAAGAATAAAGAGAAACGACACCAACTTCATTACACTGATCTCAATCGCAAGTCTTCAACAATCAAAAATTTTAATACCATCAGTCATTTAAGATTAGATTGTTAATATATTATCCTATGCGTTAACATTTACATCGAGAAATAAACACATACAGAGCCTAACAACCTTATTACCACCTGAAAGCTTTTATGTAGCCACTACTTACTATATTTGGTTCAGAACAAGACTTTAAGGATGGGAAGATTAGGTGAAAAAGTTCTTTTGTAGCTGCTGAACCACCACCTTCATTACTATCAGGTGGACATGAGCATGCAAACATTCCATACATCAGCCACTGATCTAGCTTATTATCTGTGTCCTGTGATTGATAAGCCTTTCCGCCCAAATCAGAAGGAGTGATATGAGCAAGCCGCTGAATAACTTCCAGTCTGCAGGTAGCAAACAAAGTGGAACATTTAGCCATCTGCATAAATTGCTTGAATTTGAAATTTTGAAAAACAGGAGCTGCATCAATGAACAGGAAATTGAACATGAAATATTTGTTCTCTCTGATAAAGAACAAAATGGCACAGTCGAAGGAATGTATCAAGGTAAAACACCAAATAAATACAATGTTCATCTCATCCCAAAAAATAGCAGACGTGTATTCCATGTCAAATTGCATGCATAGATTTTTTCTTGCAGAGAAGAGACTCTAATTCATGATTCTAAGGACAAGTAAAGAAATTTTTTTAACATGAATCTTTTTTCTTCTATCAGCAGTATTATAGTTGGACCAAACCATTACACACAAATCATTCTACAACAGAATTGTTTAGACTTTCCCAAGTATACCCAAAAAATTGCTTATAAAAGATAAATGATGCTTAAAGGCACAACTTTCACGTCTTAGATGTCCATACACAAATGGCTTACTTTGCATCCTGAACAGAACTTGGACACAGCTCAGCAGCATACTTCACAAGCTCACTAAGACAACGAGCCCATCTGTGCTTATCGGGGCTATCAAATAGTATAGATTGGAGAGTAACATCAGGGGGTACAGGATCAGACTCTCGCCTCAGATCAAATGGACGCCCTGAATCCCAGTAACAGGTCTGAACTATATCATCCTGCAAAAACAAATAGCTCCTTACCAGATAAATACCTGAATTTCTTAATCAGAAATAACAGAGGTACTTGAATGCTCAGAATGCACTACAAAGGAAAGAGATGTTACATACCCCATTCTCTTCTAAAACATCAATTATAAATATGGGTTCAGCTTCATTTCTCAAGATATGATCTGATCGATCGTGCAATGAAAGTTCCCTAATATCGTTTCGCAAGGCACGGACACAACGCAGTAACTCCAGTGCTGTGTGTCGAATCTGACTATCCACAGAACTAAGGAATATAAGACCAACTGCATCTATCTCCGAAGCATGAAATTCAATTGTTTGGGAGTGATGGAAAGAAGACTTCTTGAATCCCTCAGTTCTCTGAACACGCTTTGCATCTGAAACATCATACTCCACCCTATCGTCAGTTAGGCAAGCTCTCCAGAAACACATAAGTTCCAAAAGGCGCTTCAGAGACGTTTGAATGAGAAGAGGGAACTCATCTGGAAGACACATAATAAAGTTTGCCATCCCTCTCATAACTGCAAATCGACGATGCGGAAGGTATCTTACAATGCGATTGAGTACCTGTACAGCTTCCTCACGCACACCTGGATCAATACTGATACCATGTTGAGGTATTATCCCGGTTATTTTATCACTTCGGCCAACTTCTTCAATCAGATACGGTATACACTTCAGAACTGAGCGGAATAGATAACCCTGAGACTTTTCCTTTATTACAGCATCTGTGGCACAAAAGCATTTATATTACACCAACTTGGCACAAAATTCCCTTTGAGACAAGCTAGAGGCAATTCGAAAGAAGAGATCCAAAGATAAGATCCAAATCATAAACGTTGATTTGGTTTGTGTAATGTTTATTGCTACATTACAATCCAACACATGACTTCTCTCCAAACAAAAAAAAAAACCGCTGAATGTTGTAAGGATTGCAAATTTAAGCAAAGTGAGGTGGGCTCTAAAACACTTCAAGGCAACCCTTGGGGCTCAAGTCACATTATACTAATCCCTTGAAAGGTGAGATATTTGTCTAGTGAATATCTTATGTCTTGAGTTGTCAAACTGTAATAACCCATTTTCAATGCTCTGCACCTTATAATGTCCAATTTGTGCACCCATAAACACTTCACTCTTGATTATTTTTTAGTATTTGACTGAAAATAATCTTTAATTTATTTTCTAAATTTGGTGACTTAGTATGTCTTTATTTAGAATGTATGTTTAACAAAATTGCTGGACATATTGCTTTTGAGCTCAGAATATTTTTCAACATTTTTTATCGGAATATATTTAAAATGTCTTTTCATATTTTAAATTTGTGTGTTCTATTTTTTAAGTAAAAAAATAAAATATGCACAATGTCTCGGAGCTAACACCTCACTCTAGTTGTTGTATTCTCCTATGAACCTCATATTGTTCTGTGGACAACCTAAATAAGAAATCATCTATTTTCTCCAGCATTACCCTTTTGTGGTAACTCTCTTTGGTTAGAATCGGTATAAGACAAAAATAAATAAGAAATCATATCTTTGCTCATCATTGATTTTTTTAATTGATAAATATATTTGGTGAGAATTGTTATACGAGGAAGACCTGGAAACCAGGTTAACAAATCCAGGACCTGCCTACTTGTTTGAAAGGAGAGGAAGTCGTAAGGCATAGCCAGTAGGAGGCAGCAAGGCTTCAGAACAAAGCCACGGGGAAGGGAGCTTGGTTATATCTTGTCTCAAGTACATCAGTCACAATATGTTATCATTCACATCACAGAGAAACAAAGGAACATGTATTCAACCAAAAGTATATTTCTCGTATTTGCATTACCCACAAGACATCTGAGTCCCAAAATCATATTGAGAACAGCCCAAATCAGAGTTCTACCTGTGTGAGGATTACATAGGCAATGTTTGGTGTATTTTAGTTGCGAAAATCCACATATACTTCAGAGTTCAGTGATTCATAGTTCAAATGGCATATATCAATACATGAACAGACAGAGAAAGCAAAGAATTCAACGAGGCATGACCAACTTAAGTAATGTATGCGGCCTCAAAGATGTATGTCTCTATAGGTCTATTGTGAGAATAATAGCTGACCAACAAACAATGTCTTCTGAGCAGTGAGAAAAGCATCTCAAAAAGATTGTAAATAAACCAAAATATTTTCAAAGTTCTTAGATTGAATTCTGAGAAATTGGCAAAATCAAGTATGCAACTCAACCATACATACGCAAGCTCATATAAAGGTTCAAGAACATGAGCTACGTATTTAAGATGATTACCAATGGTGGTCCTTGAGGAAGTAAGAAGAGCCTGGCTGTAGTTCTTGTGACAAGATCTCAAAACTGACTCAATTGCAGCCTTCACTTTTGGGATGTAGTGGCCAATACCACGAGCTGTCAATTTTGGTCATAACAAAATGATGACTCCAGAATAACAAGGCCAAAACAATGAACAAAAGAATATCAAGAAACTAAGGGCACTATATTTACCATGAAGAATTTCCAATCCAACATGCTGGCTGGTAGGAGACATGACAATGGCAAGCAAAGCACGAAGACCAATAACTTTGGCTTCACTCGGACTATCTGGCTTCAGCAATTCCAAGATTGTATGGTTCATAGCAAAATCAATGTTGTGTTCAGCAATGGTCACACAGAATTCTACTAGTTTATCATGTTGCACATCTTGGGTAAGCATGCCTTTTCGGAGAACTGTAAGGAGTTGTGACGACACACTGTCTAGGTAATCCCATACACGATTTGGAGGCTGGGAATCACCATGAACACTCAGGTAAAATCTTAAGACGCGGTGTAAACAGTCTAAAGCCATGAATCGGTGGCTCTTGTCCTACAGAAAGACCAATGTTATATTATTCTTTCAATGATCTTACCCATAGCAACTGCATAAGTAGATACATGACTCAGTTGATGCAAAAGAGAAAGTGAGAAGCAACTACAGTAACTTTTTACTTTGTTCCCAAAGCTTACCCTCAAATGCTTATAGAGTTGCTCCATATGAGGACCAAAGTTACTGAGGAAAAAATGCGGATCACCAAGACACAGGAGAAGTGTAACTAAAGGATAGCCAACCTGGGTTGCAAAACATATACAAATTAGAGTAAACAGAATGAGAAAAAAGCAACCAGAAAACATTGTCCAGAAACAAAAGTGTAAGAAAACAGCATGCACTGTGGACAACAGAATGAGAAAGAGACAACTTGGTTAAGAAGTCAGGAAACATTAAAGCAGTCCAGCTAAAATATTTTGAGACTTTTCTATAGGTTAATTTGATCTGCTATTCACCTCATCTATTTTTCATCTTAGATGGAAAAACACCAGAGTAAGACAGGTGGAAGTTCTCAAAAATCTAATTGTACTTTTTAAGATGCTTACAGCAATATGTTTGCTTTGCTTGTCCATCCAATGCATGAGCTGAACCCTTATTCGTGCCACAGCTTCGTACCATAAAGTTAGGGCAGGATCTATGAATGAAGGAGGCCATTGACCTTTTCCACTATCTGCAAGAGGCGCTAAGATGTTTGATAGCATATTGCATAAGGCATGATGAAGTTCGCTTTTTCGTTTATGTGGAGCACGATTAAGTGGGTTAGCTTTAGCCACAAAGGAAGCTGAAGCATTCAGTCCACCCTCTGTCTTTACCTGGAAATATCTTTATCTTTATAGTACCTCAATGCAAATTAATTCAGTCAAATAAAATACCGCATACCCCAAGCTTCAAGTAGCGCATTCCATTTATAATACTTAGTGTTTCACTTCTAGAAACACTAGTATCTATCCGCCGTGTGTTGAGTTCCATGAAGAAGCGCTCTGTCACTGAACTAAATCTGGTGACAGAGAAAGGGGAAACGTTAACACCTCACATTAATGAAACACGTGGCTGAACTTGACATTCTCACTGATCAAAATCATTTGTGAAGTACACAAACTGTATGATGTGTATAGGGTCAGGTTTTACCGCTCACATACAACTCTCATGAAACTTGTTATTTATCCTTGTTAAAATAAATTCCATTCAAGTTGGGATCAAGTGAGTGAGTTTGAAAATATTGGACTATAAAGGTAGGAGTACCATTCACTTACCTGATCCTTGATAAGGCACCGAGGAGTTGGGCAACCAAGTCCAGAAGAAGCCCCCTTAAATCAACCAATGAAGGGTAATCAACCTGGCTAACAACCCTGCAATAATAAAGTGTCACAATACCACAAAAACCTCAAGTCAATAGCCTTATTTCCATTATTCTACCATCTGACACAAGAATGAGAATAAGTCAAGGTCGATCACAGATAGTCTCTCTTGGTCATTGCAATGGCAATAAAAACATATTTATAGAGAGCAAAGTTATAACGCTTGGAAAGATACAAAAACCTGATCTTCATAGTATCACAAGCCTACAAGACAGGAGTCCTCCAGTTTAAGGCCGAAACATCTATTTTTATTTTTTTTGAACAAGTAACATTTGTATTATAACTCAGCACTTAGGTAGTGCTAAACACCTTTACAGCAAGTCAAAACATAGCAATATAATAAAGAACTCCTAATCCTAGCATGACTCTAACACTTGAGGATATTTTCTGCATCTATAGGAGAGTTCTTTGTACACCAAAAACACAACCAAAATACAATCTGTTTTAATTTTCTGCACTGTTCTACTCCTGTCTTCGAAACACCTAGCATTTCTTTCATTCCAGATGGTCCACCATATACAAGCTGACTTATTTTCTGGGAATGGAGATCAAGCAAACTCAAAATGAAGTCTTTGTTTGTCAAAAGAAATATATGAAAGAGATTTTAAAAAGATTTAGAATGGAAGAATGATAAAGTGTGAGTACTCCAATTAATCAAAAAGAAAAGCTGCAAAAGGATGATGGAGTTGAACTAGTTGATGAAGGAGTATATTGAAGCTTAATTGGATGTTTGATGTATCTCACAACAACAAGGCGTGACATCTTGTTTCCTGTGAGTGTTTTATCCAGGTTTTTAAGTTGTGCAAGTGAGTTGCACTTGATGGCTGTCAAAAGAGTGGTTAGGTATTTTAAAGGAACTCTAACCTATGGCATCAGATTTAGCAAAAGTCAGAATTTCAAACTCCGTGGAATTTTGATAGTGATTGGGGGGGGTCAACTGGTGATATGAAAAGCACGTCTGGTTATTGTTTCACTTTTGGATCAGGGTGTTTCTCATGGTGCTCAAAGAGACAGGAAATAGGAGCACAATCACCAGTTGAAGCAGAATTCATCGCAGCAGCCACTGTTAATCAAGCACTATGGGTTAGGAAAATTTTGATCAGTTTGCAGTTGGAGCAAGAAAAAAGCACTGAGATCCTTGTGGATAATCAAGCTGCCATAGCCATATCCAAAGATCCCGTGTTTCATGGAAGGACCAAGCACTTGAACATCAAGTTTTATTTCTTGAGGGAAGTTTATAAAACGGTGAAGTGGTTTACTCTATTGCAAATCAGAGAATCAAGTGGCGGACATTTTTACAAAGTCATTTCATGTTAGCAGATTCGAATATCTTAGAGAAAGTTGGGAGTTTGCAGCTCCTAATTTAGGAGGAGATGTGGTTACGTGTCTCAGGATCTATTTGGAATGGGGTAGAGACTTCAGCTAATTGTTAGGAGATTAGTTTTCTTTTAGTCATTATCCTAATAGCTAGTTATAGTTGTTCCTATTTTCTAGGCATATTAGCAGTCTTTTAGCGGTCCATGTTCAATTTTAATGTCATTCTCAACTCTATCCCTGACTGGGTCTTTGATTTCAGGCCCTTTTGAGGAGGGTATCGTTTTGGTTAATATCAGCCCGGCTCGCATGGACTTCCGGTCTTTCTTAGTTGACTACTTTTTTATTGCAATTTGAAGTTCTCTAGTTACTCCTGCACAAGCAACAACAGTTATGGATTTGATTGAGGGGCGCTGGGAAGAATGGATCGGGGAGATGCCCTTGAAGATGACTTACCCAGCTCTGGAAGGACATGAGTGGAGAATTGTCACCGGATTTGATCCAAAAAACAATGTTCTGTTTCAGTTGTATTGCTCCTCTACTTATTTAATCAGCTTGAAGTTCAATAAAGATTATTCTTCTGATTCAATTCATCTTGCTATTTCAGTTTTAACAACACTATATCCAATTTGCATAGGATTCCAGGCATCTTTTGTGATAGTCTTGAGTCTACTGCTTCATTAGCCCATAATTTGTCTGCCTTGAATGAAAGCCATTTGTTGGGAGTCTACCAGTTTATCCATCACCCCTTTGATCCTTTCAGTCAACACTTTAGACAAAAACTTGTAGAAACTGCCTATCAAGCTAATTGGTCTAAAATCTTTTAACTCCTTTGCCCCTTCCTTTTTGGGAATCAGTGCAATATATGTTGCATTGAAGCTCTTTTCAAATATCTCATGTTCATAGAAGTTGTGGAAGTAATTCATAATGTCATGTTTTAGAACTTCCCAACATTTGACGAAGAAGCCCATTGTGCATCCATCAGGTCCAGGGGATTTATCTATAGAACTTTTTGAGGCAGCTGAGCACCTCCTCCTCAAATTTGGCTTGCAATTGTACTTTTTATGCTTCTGAGATTGTAGGACAGTTTATCATGTTTCCTACTGGTCTCCATCTCTCTGTTTCTGTGTACTTCTTATAGAACTGTATGATCTCCTTTGTTACTTTGTCTATTTCCAGTTGGTCAATACAATTACTTCTTTTATGTGCATTAGCTGAATTGTGGAAGAACTTAGTGTTGTTGTCATCTTCTTTTAGCCACAAAATTCTAGATCTTTGCCTCCTTGCAGTCTCTTCGTTCTTGTGTAGCTCTTCATACTCCAAGAGAGTAGTTGCCTTTAATGCAACCTCTTCCTCTGTTTAGTGCTCTATTATCAATAATAAAGTCCAGAGTTGTCATCTTGTTTAACAGATTGGATCTTTGCAAAAACAGATTTCCTTTTTCTTCCTTACTCCACTCCTTGAGCTTACCCTTCAGTGCTTTCAATTTACATGCTAAAATGTAGTCTGGTTTCCCTGTGTATGCAAAAGAATTCCACCAAGACCTGATTTTGTCTATAAATCCCTCAGTGTTTAGCCACCAATTTTTATCCCCTTACCCCACTTCACTATGCTAGAACAAAAAGTACACTTTAGGAGAGGCAGGCCCTCTCGAAATAACCAGAGCTAGTTCCACAGAACTTGTTATGCACATGAAATTAATTAAGAATTGTGTCACTTGAAAGTTAGAGGTGAGGTAACAACAAGGTTTGAACAATGTATGTCCTATCTGAACATGTCACTGTAGAGATGCATAAATTTCAAATAAAAAAAATTAGGCATACTGTAGAAACAAAATAGTAGGAATACCAAGATCGGATTTGTGATTCTAGTATAGAGAGAGGACCAAATAGAAGTGGAGCAAAACAGCTGTCAGTATTTACAGCTTTCATTCTGGAAAAAATGAAAAGGAAGTTGAGTGCCATGAAATTATGTATTAGCTTGACTAGTCATTACCTGTCTGCATTTATTAACCAATCGAAAACAAAATTTTCAAGCCCGATCCATAGCTTCTCTGCAGTTTGGAAAAGCACATTAAACTTAGTAGAACTTGACTAGCTACCTAGGGAAAGGAATACTTGTTGATGACATTAACTCTACAAATGTACCTGTAAGTCCTTCTTGTGGACAACACTCTACGAAGCGAATACATGCAGAGCAAAAGATGCATTCCACAGCAAGCTAAATCATCCAAGAAGCATGTCAGATGCTTCCAACAGAAACTTACAGATTTAGGATTACTTACTATATGATACAGTTCAGGTACAAACATGAATAGTTTACAAAAATAGAACAATACATATTCTTTTCTTTGCTTGGACAATTGAGTTTTAAAAAAGGTACTTCGAAATAAGGGATAAAATTGAGACTTTTGAGTTCCATTTCTCATAAGTGAATTGTTTTCTTTGTAGTTCTCTTCAAACATCTTGTAGTGAACCCCATAAGAACTAAAATTGAAGAGCTGTTGAGTATTGATGAAATTTGATGATAAACAAACACAATGTGCTTTGTGTATTGATTGTGATATGTGAAATGAGAACCAGGTCCTTAAGACTCATACAAGTGTTTAGAGACACAAGTCCTGTGCTGATATATTTTAGGAAACATATCAGTGTGTCTGACTGTCTTCATTCAAATTCCTGTAATATATTTGGGGTAATTACACAAGATTTTTCTAACAAATTGAGTTGTAAAAGGATTCTAAGTATAGCCAACCCTGTGGCTATTTTTGGTAAGATGCAGCCTAGGAATCCTTCACTGAAAAAGAATCCGATTGATTTGGTTTCATTTCCAGGAGTCCTCCTTTGAAAAAAACTAAGGATTAATTGGTTTCCTTACCTGCATGCTTACTAACGAGATTGGTGCATATTGTGTGTACTGTTTTGCAGATTATTGAGAGACCATGCAAGCAGTTCAGAGCATTCAAGCAAATTCATTTTTGTACTTTTTTGGCCTAAAAGTAAGTGATTAAAAGCACCTTTTATCTTTCCCGAACACTACAAAAAGTAGAAAAAGAGCTTAAAATCCAAAAGCACTTAAAATAAGCCAATCCAAACACCCTCTTAGAGTTTTGGCTTAGATTGCAGGAGTTGTAATATGATTTTGGCTCATTATGTTCAGTGGAGTTTTAGAGTTAAGTACTACAGGGGTAGGTCATGATTTTTACACTTTTTGAGCCAAGTGGTTTTCCACGTTAAATCGTGTGTTCATTATTACACTGCACTTTACAGTTTTTAGTTGTTTAAACTAAATACTAATAAGAATAAGGTGCGTTGGAGGCAAACATTAGGAGGTGAAGAAAATTTGGTACGACCCAATTCACACAAACACACACTAGAGTCCCTGTAAAGGTAAAAGGATGAGGATCCTATTCACCTGAAGAAAATCCTTAGGCAGTCATTTATTAACAATCTCAAGCCTTTAGGTATAAGACTTCTGTTCCATGTAATCTGCAAATAGTCCATAAGACTAATTATAGAGGGGGATATACTTGCGAGATAACTTTATGAGGAAAAGTCATTATACTTTTTAGGGTTCTTTTCTTCTTTTTCTTATCTTAGGCATCAGTAGTTAAAGACCCTTATTTTGGGGCTGCGGATACGAATGATTGTTTAGTATTAAATTTTATGAATTGAAGTTGGTTATCATATAAGTTGTTCTTTTGTTCTTGATTTAATATTTTGTGATTGGCCACCATTGAAATAAATGTATTGTCCGAATTGAACTCGGGAGAGGAATAAGAGGATAGAATGTGGGACAAAAGGAGCATGATCTTCTCTAGAAATTAGGGTTGATTTGTATCTAGGATAGGGATATACCTAGAGACCTTTCTTGGTTACTAAAAAAGATGTAAACTTAATGCTCCACAATTGGTTCAGTTTATCCCCACTCAACGATGTAGTTAGACTGTCAATTGTGGTAGGCGATTAGAGGTCGGGAGACCATTATCATACATTCAACTTTGTAAATCAGCGATTCAATAACTAATTGAAGTCCATAGAAGAAGATACTATGCATGAATTCTAAGTAAGTTGCAGCCTTGATTTTCCCAATCATTAGTATACGTCTTTTATTCTTGCATTCTAATAAGGTAAATTCTTTTGGCACTCTTGAATAAATAATTAGACAAGAATAATTTAGTAAAAATTTAATCGACAAGTCATTTGGGTTCGATAATCTGGCTCTTTTAGAGCCACTATATTACTTGCGCGTGCAATTGGAAGCAACAAGTTTTTGGTGCCACTGTCGGGAACTTGGAAATTAATTGTTTTTCTAGGCTATACTTTTTCTTTTTATTTATTTAAATTTTTTTTAAAAAATAATAATAAAAGAAAAAAAAGGTGGTGAACTTAATTGTGTCGTGCCGCGATGTCAAATTAGGTGCTTATTGGGAAGCAACCCAATTTGTAGTGTAGCTTCTTATTTTTTTTAATTTTTTTTAGTGTCACTTCTTTTTGTGTTATTTTTGCAGAATAGGGGAAGTCTGAGTACCCAAGAATTTGAAGCAAAGGAGCATGTTTGAGCGTAAGTGTGGAGTGTGTACGACCCTTGATGAAAAAAATTAAGAGAACATGCTACTAGCTAGGCCTAGAGGCCTTAGGTAGTTCTTTCTTTCACTCTTTGCTTATGTATTGAATTGTTGCACTGGGGACAGTGACATGTTTTAAGTGTGGGGTGGGGGATTGAATTCCTAGTTTTTGTTGTTTTATTGAGTCTTTTCTTTTTTTAGGATGGGTTCCTCGGCTTTTTTTTTCGGTTCTTTTCCTAAGGATAGTCCCTTTGAACCAAGTAATATTTTTAGGAAGTAAATTTTTTCTTTTTATTTTTATTTTGTTGGAGAGAAAAGAAAACACCCTTTTGATTGTTTGATACTTGTTATTTGGGCCTAATTTTGACTAGTACTTTCTTGTGAATGATTGATTGCTAATGAAATTGCAGACTTTTTGACACTGAGGCACATGGTTGTGACTTTGTATATAACTTATTTTATTTTATAGTTTGTTATGACCCTGTTTCTCTTAGAAGTAGAATTGATTCATCTTTGATTGATACTCGTGTCATGTGTGATGAGAATTTGCATCTCAGTCTAGAACTTGTCCAGCATGTTATTGAAGCAAAATAAAAAGTGTTGCTTTGTTTAGGAGATGATATTAGGCTTTCTTTGATTTGTCTTGTTAAGTTTAGCCTTTTCAAATATTATATCACTAGTAGCTCCTTTGAGCCTGTAGTCTTTCGTTGGTAGCCATATTTTTACCTTGACTCTTTTGTTGAATTCCTAATTTTTACACCTTGCTTCCTTGAGCCTTGTAGCATAAACTTATTTATAATTGTTAAATCTAAAGAAAAAGGGATGGTTGAGTGAAAAAGGTAATCAATGATGGCTACAAAGTGATTAAAAAGCCCTTTTAGAAAGAATGTAAAAATAGAAGAGAAAAACAAAAAATTCTTTGAGAAAAAAAAAAAATTGAAGCATCTTGAGATGATGAGAATTACTTGTGAAATAATTATAGAGGACCGAAAATAAAGAGAAGAAAACAATTGGTGATGAAATCTAGAAGTGCAAAGTGCTTAGGGAAGTGTAAGTCACTATTATATAGTTTCCCTACCCATCATCTAGCCTATATTACAACCCATTAAAGTCCTATTTGATTTTATCCAAACATGTTTAATTAGTGGAGATGTACATAATGGGTAAACCTATGATTCTTTATGCATACATGTGAATTTTATTTGTGAGTGTGAGAGTTGTTCTTTGATGCTAAGTCCTTAATTTATATTTATTTTTTTGACAAAGGTAACAATTTTGTGTATTAATCTTCAGCACTAAAGGCTGGGATCCCAAATTTACATCATGGAGCTACATACAGGTGCGTGTACTCAAAACAAAACAAAACTAGATCCTACTTCATCTTACAAAGAACCTAGGATATCTATAATAGCTATAGGATCACCTACATACTCAGAATTGCACCAATAGCAAAAAGTGATTATGCAATTCATTTTAATCCCGTGTAAAGGACTACTAATACTCTCATAGCATCTCATATTTCTCTCCTTCCATATGGTCCACCAAATCACTGCTGGGACAATTCTCCATCTGCTTTGGTCTATACTGCCACTGCCTTCATTGTTCCAGCTTTCTATAGCCTGACTTGCCCTTTGTGGCATGGTCCAATTTGTGCCCCTGAAGTTGGTAAATAAGTGCCACAGTTGTCTAACCACCTTGCAATGAAGAAACACATGGTTGATTGTCTCTGCCTGTTGCTCACAAAAAAAAACATCTAGGACACATATGTATTCCCCTCTTCATTAGATTCTCCTGTGTTAGTACCGCCTCTTTAACTACCAACCAAGTAAAGACTGCCACCTTATATGGAATTTTGACTTTCCAGATAAACTTCCAAGGCAAAAATCTGAGTTGAGTCCCCATTTGATTCAGATTCTTGTAGGCAGAGCTAACTGTAAAGATACCTTTGTTGTGATGAATCCACCTAAGAGTGTCTTCTCCCTCTTTCAATCCTCCAAAATGGTCCAAGGTGCCATAAAATTCAGCTAGTCTATCCACCTCCAGTCTTGTATCATCCTTCTGTATGTTAATTTCCATCCATGGATGGACCAAACTTCTTGCACAGTGGCCTGATGTTGCTGATTCAACAGATAGATGTCTGGAAAGAGCTGTTTGAGGCTGCCATTTCCTAACCAATTATTGTCCCAAAACAAAATCTTTCTTCCATTGTTTACATTGAATCTAGTTCTTTGAAAGAAACAATGCCACAAATTTCTAATTGATCTCCATAGGCTAATACCATAGGCAGAAGTCGTTTCCTTAGTTTTCCAGTGGTCTATCTTCTCATACTTGGCCTGAATCACTCTAACCAAAGGGCCTGCTCCTCTTTAGGAAATCTCCACAACCACTTCATCATAAGGCTTTTGTTCTGTTTCTTCAAGTTTCTATTGAGTGTGTGGACTGCTTCTTCTTGTGAGGGCACTTTTTTCATGATAAATAGGTGATTTTATTAACTTTCTTTGACGAGAGTAGGTGAGCAAGCTCAAATTTGATGAGTTTAGAGTGCTTCCTTGAGGTTAGGACGTTAGAGGTTTGTTGTTTATTTGTGTATCTGGCATAATAATTGAGAAGTGTACTTGATGTATTGAAATTTGTGGCTGGCCTAATTGCTTGTATCAACTAAAGTGGTGGCATTCCTAATTTGATTTTTTAGATGAACTTTAATGCTTGCTTGAGGACGAGCAAAAGTTTAAGTGTGGGGTGTTGATGTGAGGCCAAAAACACATATTTCTAATTATTATTTGCCTCACATTTATTATTTGTATTTGTCCTTTTTGAGCATGAATTTCATGGATTGTGCGTAATAGTGTATTTTATTTGTAGGAGTAATTGGTGTAAAGTTGGAAAAGTTTGGAGCTTAAACTAATAAAAGATGGAAGATTACAGAAGGAAATCAAACAGACAGCTTAATAGATTAAATTGAATATAATAATATATAATTTTAATATATGAGAAGTGCAAGAAGAATTTGAATTGAATTATTACATGGGCCACGTGTCAAAATTTGAATACACGCACAGATTGAGGCGGCCCAGCATGGTTCAAGCGGAACCCAATTTCTTTTGGGTTTTGGTTTCCCAATTTGTTTTGGACTCAATTATTTTATTTAGAGTTTCCTACATCTATAAATAGTCCATAAGAATAATTATAGAGGGGGATATACTTGCGAGATAACTTTGTGAGGAAAAGTCATTATACTTTTTAGGGTTCTTTTCTTTTTTCTTAGGCATCAGTAGCTAAAGACCCTTATTTTGCGGTTGCAGCTACGAATGATTGTTTAGTATTAAATTTTATGGATTGATGTTGGTTATCATATAAATTGTTCTTTTGTTCTTGATTTAGTATTTTGTGATTGGCCACCATTGAAACAAATGTATTGTCCGAATTGAACTCGGAAGAGGAATAAGAGGATAGAACGTGGGACAAAAGGAGCATGATCTTTTCTAGAAATTAGGGTTAATTTGTATCTAGGATAGGAATATACCTAGAGACCTTGCTTGGTTGCTAAACAAGATGAAAACTCAAAGCTCCACAATTGGTTTAGTTTATCCCTGCTCAACGATGTAAGTAGACTGTCTATTGTGGTATGTGATTAGAGATCGGGAGACCATGATCATACATTCAACCTTGTAAATCCGCGATTTGATAACTAATTGAAGTCCATAGAAGAAGATACTATTCATGAATTCTAAGTAAGTTGCAGACTTGGATTTTCCCAATCATTAGTATACGTCTTTTATTCTTGCATTCTAATAAGGTAAATTCTTTTGGCACTCTTGAATAAATAATTAGACTAGTATAATTTAGTAAAAATAATTAATCGACAAGTCATTTGGGTTCGATAATCTGGCTTTTTTAGAGCCACTATATTACCGCGACCACGTAAACTTGTGTGTGTAATTGGAAGCAACAATTACCTTACAAATTTATCCTGGATAAATGTGAAACTTTTTGGAGAAGAATATATTCTAATTAAGAATCTTATGTCAGAGATTTCTACGATTATCCATTATGAAGCATTGTGTAGATAGATTGGAGAACTGTATTCTTTACAAAGCTTTAAATTTGCAGATTGATGGTCAATTTTTTGTTTTTCATCCAAAAAAAATTATAATGAGGAGTGATCAATAAAATGCATTGCTCTCAGTTTGATACAACTAATCGCATGAAGAAAATGGTCTTCGTACACATAACTCTGAGAGGAAGTTAGCTAACATCAAAGCGTAACAAATGTTACAGGATGTCAAATCAGAAATACTTGTGGTGACTTGCTCCCTATAATAAATTTGAGCCAATAAATTCAAGTGATCTTATCATAAATAGTTAAAGTATAGCAATTTCTTTATTTCTAACCATATTTTGTAGTTGAATCCATAAGTTTCATAACCCACTATATTTCTTCCTTAAGTTTTGTTTTACATAGATATATACACCAAGTTCAAAAGGGCAAAGACCTGGATTAGTATTAGTAAAGGTTTATAACACAAATGTATGACCAGTCCGCCAATCTGATAGAAAGGTCTTTCAATCTTTTTCTATTCAATTAACTATGTGGTGTTCATTTTCATGCAACTTGTTTTATGACAGGAAACTGGAAGAGCATATAAAGAACAATATCTCAGCACTTGAATGCAAAAGCATTTGTCAGTACTGGAAAATGAAGTAATGTACAAGCATTAGTAGATTAACAGACCTTTCTCTGAAATGTTGATGCGTCATTTGCACCTTTGGGAGATTCGCTATAACCAACATAAGAATCATAAAAGAATACAATGTTAATAAGATAATTTAAATAATCTAATAACCTTGATTTAACTACTTTATTTTTTGAAACTGAGATGTAACTAGTTTTATGACGGTATTGAACAAGGAAAGAATATAAAACAGAAAAGTTCTGTTATGAAAAATTTCTTAGTCAGATTCCTAGGAAAAAGTATGTGACCTATTGATCAATGAAAAGGGAGAAGCAGATAGAATGTGGAATGAATTTGGTCAGGAGAAGAAAAGATAGTACTTCCTCTGTCCCATTTTATGTGGCAGTCTTTCCTTTTTAGTTCCTCCAAAAAGATTGTCACCTTACTATAATTAGAAACGATTTAACTTTAAAATTCCCCTTTTACCCTTAATGAAATGATTCTCAACCACACAAATATCTAAGAATTGTTTTAGACCATAAATTTCAAAAGTCTTGCTTTTTTTCGTAAACACCGTGCCAAGTCAAAGGGTGCCACATAAAATGGGACGGAGGGAGTAAAAAATTACACTCCATGAGACCCAATATAAGTGATTGTTGATTAGCTTGATTCTAGGAGATATTCTTCTCTAGGTTAGTTGTGGGAGCAGATTTTATTTTATGGTTATTAGTTGTAATTGATTGTCTAATCTAAATTAGTCATAAGACTGTTTGTATAAGCATCCTGATTATTGTGATGTAAAGACACAGAAAACTTCACAAAATTCAATAATACAACCAATACGAATACAAAAAAGTATTCCTCTTTCTCAAAAAATTCATGATATCAGAATTATTTTTGCCTTTTTTATGTGAATTATCTCACTCTGCAACAATAGGGCTCCACTGTGTTTCAAGAGGTCAAGTTTCTTCCCTCTTTTACTATTCGCGTCAAAAAGGGTAGTTATACAAGTCAACCTTTTACCAGTGCTGATCTTCCACAGATGGGAAGGAGAAATCTGTTGAAGGGAAAGCAAGTGAGGACAGTGACTGGGAAGAAAGAGATGTGTTGTTAAGGACATGGATCTGAGGAACTATGACTGAAGAGAGCATGTATCTCATTGTAGGTTGTACTACAGCTAATGAGATGTGGGAATGCTTGGAAGAGGCATATCTTCAAGCAACAAAGGATAAAGAGTTTCAACTCAAGCAACAACTTCAGAACATCAAGCTAGGATCTAAGAAACTTGATGAGTATCTGAAGGAGTTTAAGGGTATATGTGATTGTCTTGCGGCACACAAACCTTTTGATGAGGATGGCAAAGTTATCAACTTTGCAAGAGGTTTGGGTCCTAAGTATAGGACTTTCAGAACTGTGATGCTTGGAAAGGCACCTTATCCAACTCTCCGTCAGTTTGTCAATGCCCTTAAGAGGTTTTGACATGAGAGAAGAGGAGGATGAAGTGCCACAGGAGAACCATAGCATGACCTTCTCTGCACAAAGAGGCAGAGGTAGAGGATTCTGAGAAAACTCCAATAGAGGAAATTCTAACTACAACTCAAGAGGAAGAGGATTCAGACCTGCTAGACAGGGAAACTTCAACGAGAACAACCAAATCATGCAAGGATCAAATCAGGTGAAGGGCAAGGATTCATCTAGTGCTTGTCAAATTTGTGGTAGGAATAACCACACTGCACTTAAGTGTTTCTACAGATGGGATTAGATGGGACTACTCCTGCTAGGCTAAAGAGACTCTCCCACAAGCTTTGGCAGCATCCAACTTGCAGGGAACAACTGATCCTACAATGTATGTTAATTCAGGATCCACAAATCATATGACCAACAACATAGGTAATCTATCTGATCTTTAGACCTTACAATGGAACTGATAAAATAATTGTAGGTGATGGATCACATCTAAACATTACACATGTTGGAAACACTACAAAATCAGGATTGAAAGTTAAGGAAATATTAGTAGTACCCAAGTTAAATAAGAATCTATTGACTGTTAGCAAGCTTGCTAAGGACAACTCTTGTACACTTGAGTTTAATGAATCTGATTTTGTTGTTAAGGACAAGAAGACAGGGAATCAGCTGGTCAGGGGATCTAAGAAGAGAGGACTCTATGCACCAGAAGATAATGACATCTTGTCCTAATACACTTGAACAAAATGGAATTTCTGAAAGAAAGCATAGGCATATGGTGGAAATTGGGCTAACACTACTTTTTCATGCCAAATTGCCCTTGTTCCTTTGGGTAGAAGCCTTCCTCACTGTTGTGTTCTTAATAAATAGACTTCCATCCTCAGTGCTAAAGAATGAGATACCATTTGCCAAGCTTTATGGGCTCCAGACTACAACAGTTTAAAGGTTTTTGGCTGCAGGTGTTATCCATATCTCAAAGGCCAGACAAAGTTTGCACCAAAAACTTATCCTTGTGTGTTCATTGGTTATAGTAGCCTACACAAAGGCTACAGGTGTTATCAACCATCAAACAGGAGAGTGTTTTTCTCTAGACATGTGATCTTTGATGAACAACACTCCCTTATGTGCAACCAGAAAAAATTGATACCACTAATCCCACTCGCTTTGTTACCTTCCTTGAGTCTTTTTCTGATGTGCAGGACGACACTTCAAGTGATCACCAGGCTTCCAGTGCAGTTGATACTATCAATCCAGGGGAAGTGTTGTTACATACTCCTCCAGAAGTGGTGCATACTTCTCCACAATCGACTGATGCTCAGCCTGATGATGTACTATCAGAAAACAGTCATGATCAGACTGATGATTATATACAAGAAAGCATCTCAGAAGGTCATCAAGTCTAGCTGATCAAGATTCTAGACACACAGCCTCAACATCTAATCCACAAGGCATACAACTAGAAGTTGACTTGTCAAGATGGTTCAACACTGAGAATAGGCCAAATTCTGAAGAGATGCTACTCTCTCAAAGCACAAATGGAGTCTCAGAAGCTCAAACTTCTGAGAGTACAGGTGGACATCACATGGTAACAAGATCAAAGAGTAAACAAGCCTTGATAGCAGCAAATGGAGCAGCTAACACTGAGCCTAGAACCATAGATCAAGCACTAACATTGCCACACTGGAATGAAGCCATGAAGGAAGAAGCGGATGCACTGCATCAAAATCAAACATGGACCTTGGTGCCTGGAACTACTCATATGAATGCGGTTGGATCAAGGTGGGTATTCAAAACTAAGCTCAAATCAGATGGCTCTGTAGACAGACACAAAGCCAGACTGGTAGCCAAGGGGTATTCTCAACTTGAAGGAATTGACTTCGAAGAGACCTTCAGTCCTGTTGTCAAAGCTACAACTACAAGGGTAGTATTATCGGTAGCTGTCAGTTTACACTGGCCCATTTGACAGCTTGATGTTAAGAATGCATTCCTGCATGGACATCTCCAAGAAGAAGTCCATATGGCACAACCACCAGGATTTATTGATCCTCAGTATCCACATCATGTGTGGTCCCTAAAGAAACCCTTGTATGGTCTTAAGCAGGCACCCCGGGCTTGGTCTGCCAGATTTAGCCTGTACTTACTTCATCTTGGATTCAAGTGCAGTACGGCAGACTCATCATTGTTTGTTCTTCACTGCAAGAAAAGTACTATTCTTCTTCTTTTGTATGTAGATGATATAGTAATTACAAGAAGCTCCCTTATGCAGTGAAGCATTGGCAGGAGTATCCATCTGAGGTTATATATTTTGATGGTGGTATCCATCTGGATTAAAGTAAGTATGCTACAGAACTGCTTAAGAAGACTGATATGGCCATGGATAGACCAGTGAACACACCCCTTGCACAGAAGCATGGACTATTGGAAGCTACAGGAAGTCCTGCCAATGCTTCATTATGCAGGAGTATTGTAGGAAGTCTTCAATATCTTACATTAACTAGGCCAGATATCACTCATGCAATGAATTTGGTCAGCCAGTTCATGCAGACTCCTAATAGTTAGCACTTCCAAGCTGTTAAAAGAATCCTCAGATATGTCAAAGGCACTACAAAGCTGGGACTTGGGTTGAATGCACAATCACCTTTAAGATTGTATGGATACTCTGATGCAGATTGGGGAAGTTGTGTTACAACAAGAAGATCAACTACTGGGTATTCAATTTACTTAGGTGCTAACTGCATCTCCTGAACCTCTAAGAAGCAGCAGACAGTTGCAAGATCAAGTGTTGAAGCTGAGTATAGGGCATTGGCTTTGACTACAGCAGAGATCACATGGATAACCTATATTCTTAGAGACATTGGTGTATCACTGTCCACAGCTCCAATACTGTTTTGTGATAATCTCAGTGCACTATACATGACTGTGAATCCTGTGTTACATGCCAGAACAAAGCATGTTGAATGAATTATCATTTTGTCAGAGAAAAGGTGGCTAGAGGGCAGATTATTACTCATTTTGTTCGATCTCAGGTTCAGCTAGCTGACATTCACACTAAGGCACTAACCAAGCAGCAGTTCATAGGTTTTCGGAGCAAGCTAGGAGTGGATGATCCTCCTCTCACTAGCTTAAAGGGTAAGTGTTGGAGACTCTGAGTTAACGTAGGACTCAGACAACTAGTTAGCATAGGACTCTGTGTTTGAATATGACTTAAGTTAACATAGGACTTAGTTGACTAGTTAGCATAGGACTCTGTGAATGTATTACATATTATGTACGTAGTAGTAGTTGTCGAATAGGACACAATGATCACAAGTTGATCAGCTCTGTACAACAACATTGCCTATAAAAAAGGCATTGTTGTATTGATTCACACAACAAAATATACAAAGTATTCTAGCTTCTCTGTCTCCTTTATATACTGTGTTTTCTACAGTCATCGCACACCACCAGAAGTTCCAACTACGGTGACGCGTCAGTCTCACATGCCAATGAATAGATCACCTCACAGTGACTTTTTTTGGGAGATTTTTAGTTCTTGAGGTTCGCAGGCCTATCCTGAGACTACCATCCAAATTCCAATAATTTCTTCTCTTTTTTTTTTTTTTGTTTTTTTGACAAGGTAACAGACTCTATGTAAATCATCAGCACTTTGAAGCCAAAATTACATCATTGAATCTACATCCAAAAGAGTAAAAACAATAGACTAACACTAAATCCTATCTCATCTTACAAGGATCCTAAGATGTCTACTGTAGAAACTGGGTCATCTATATACTCTGAGCTGCACCAATAACAAAAACTTATAATGCATTTCATTTTTAACTTTTATAGAGAGCTACTATTGCCTTCAAAACACCTAGAGTTTCTCTCTTTCCAAATGGTCCACCATATTACTGCTGGGACAATTGTTCATCGTCTTTGTTAGTGCTACCAAAATTCCAGCTAGTTAGTGCCTGGTAAAGTAGATTCCAAAGCTAGCTAACCAATTTACTATGAAGAAACAGATGGTTAATTGTCTCTGCATTATGCTCACAAAAATAAAATCGGGAGCAAATATGTTTGCCCCTCTTCTGTAGATTCTCCTAAGTTAAAACAACTTCTTTCACAACCAACCAAGTGAAAATAGCTGCTTTGTATGGATTTTTTACTTTTCAGATATGCTTCCAAGGTACAAATCTGATGTGAGAACCCATCTGATTCATGTCCTTAAAGACAGAACTTACAGTAACAATGCCCTTGTTGTGGCATTTCCATCTTAAAGTGCCTTCTCCTTCCTGTAGCCCTTGCACTGGTCTAGAGTGCCATAAAAGTTGGCCAGTCTTCCATCTCCCAGCCTTGCATCAATCTTCTATAGATCAAGTTCCAACCTTAATTTGACCACACTTCCTAGAAAGCAGAATCCTGTTGCTAATTTAAAAAATAAATGCCAGGGAACAGTTGCTTAAGACCTCCATTCCCTATCCAGTAATCTTCCTAGAACAAGATCCTCTTGCAATCCTTCACATTAAAACTAGTTCTTGCAAAGAATACATGCAACGGGTTCTTGATTGATCTCTACAAACTTGTGCCATATGTAGTGTTTGCTTCTTTTGTCCTCCAAAAACCTTCCTTTTCATACTTAGCTTGTATCACAGTGCCATAAAGAGTGAACTTCCTTAGATAGTCTTCGAAGCATTTCATCAGGAGACTTCTGTTCTGCTTTTTCAGATTTCTAAAAGCCAGCCCTCTCTCTTTCTTAGCCACAATTAAGGTGTCCCATTTGACTAAATGATAGCCTTTTTCCTCCTTGCCACAAAAAATTCCTCCTACGAGCATCAATTGTTTCCACTACATTAGTGGGAAGAGAAAATAATGGCATCAACTAGGTAGATAAGGCATTTGAGACAGAGTTGAGCGGAACCAATCTACCACCCCGACAAGTATTGTGATTTCCATCTAGTCACTTTTTTTCATATTTTTCCGTGACATCATTCCATATATCTCTTGGTTTACTTTTTGCACCAAGATGCATTCCTAAGTAAATTGTTGGAATCTTACCTATTTCTCCACCCAAATCTCAGTCAGCTGCTGAATCCTAGCCACCTCATTAATTGGGAAATTAAGACTTTTTCTCCCTTTAATGTGAAGGCCTGAAATAACCTCAAAGAGAAAAAGAATAATCCTCAAATACTTCAACTGACTCTCCTCTGCATCACAGTACATATGAGAGTGTCATCAGCATACTGTAAGTGTGGTACTTCCACTCTTTCATGTTGTTCCTATGCTTCATTGAAACATCTTATCCAACCATTATTGTGGCAGTCTTCACCATATTGTTAAGTCCCTCCATCACCATAATGACCAGAAAAGACGATAACGGATTATCTTGTCTCAAACCTCTTTGAGAAGGAAAAACACCTTCAGGTGAGCCACTTATCAAACCAGAGAACCTGACAGTGGTAATGCAAAATCGTATCCATCTGATCCATTTCCCTCCAAACCCCATCTTCTACAGAATTCTAAGCAAAAAACTCCAATTCACATGGCCATATGCCTTTCCAAAATCCAATTTGCACATGATACTTAGGGGTCGTTTGGTACAAAGATTAGTAATGCTGGGATTAGTAATGCGGATTAGTAATGCGGATTAGTAATGCAGGGATTAGTAATGCAGGGTTTTTTTTATCAAGTGTTTGATTCATTGTTTCCCACCTCATCTTGTGTTTGGATTAAAACTTTATCAAAAACTTCTTTCCAATTATACCCTTGAATTATTATGTAATTGGGTTAAGGTAAATAATTGCCGGACAATATTAGTTTTTTATGGCCTTCTAACTAGCTATGAGAAGAACAATTTTGTTGTCATGTTTGCCTTTTTTTTTCACTTAAATTATTTGAGGATAAATATTTGTCATCTTAGTAAATTGATCACTTACAAAATGTCAATTTTCAATTTAAAAAAAGATAAAATATCTACTTTTAAAATTAACAAGACGAGAAGCAACAGTAAAATTGAATAGACCATCTACATTTACACATAAAAATTGCAAGTTGTAGTTTTAATATGTATGCAGTTTTATAAATTGTTCAAAATACAAATAATTAGAAAACCACACAAATATATATCAATAAATTATACATTCAATTAAGATCACAAACGTCATGTGGTGATATATATGTCTTTTTAATTAGTTAATGTTAAACAACTCACATTTCAAATATTGTATTAATTTGTATTGGATTTATTTAGTAGCAAGTAACTCTCTCTAAATAATTTGTACGCTAATTTATTTAAATAATTTACTAGTACAAATATAAAACATAAAATCAAGAAAATAAACAAAATAATTAAAATGATTTGAGGGATATTTTTGTCTTTACATAGACTTATCCCATGGTATTATATCCTATGTATTACTAATACCTCCAAATGGAAGGTATTAGTAATACATCCTATAATACCATGTAGGATGTATAACTAATGCTTGATTAGTTATAGCCCAAATTCCTACCAAACACAGTACTAAATAATACCATACATAATACATGGACTATTTGTTTTAATATAGCCTACCAAACAAACCCTTAGTGTTGTATCATTAATTCTGGAATATATCCATTCATTGGCAATAAGAGCAGCATCAGTGATCTGTCTGTCTTTCAAGAATGTCATCTGCAGAGTATCTACTAATTTGTACATCACTTTCTTCAGTCTCTCTATGAGGATCTTGGATATCAATTTATATATGCTTCCTATTAAACTAATAGTCTGAAATCTCTCAATTCCTTAGCCCTATTCTTTTTGGGAATAAGAGCTATGTTAGTTGCATTGAAGCACTTCTCAAAAATTTCTTGAGGATGAAAGTTGTGCACAGTGGACATCACATCATTCTTTAAGACCTCCCAACAATGAACAAAGAACCCCATAGTGTACCCATCTGGACCTGTGCTTTATCTACTGCACATGCCTTGAGACCATCCAAAACTTCTTTCTCCTCAAAAGGTTGTTGCAGTTCCTGTTGGTCCTCTATGTTTATGGTAGGCCACTGGTACATGTTGTAATAGGGCCTCAATTTCTCATTTTCACAGTAAAGCTTCTCATAGAAGGTAATGATCTCCCTTTTAATGTTCTCTATCCCCACAATATCTTATCCTCCTACCTGCAGAAGATCAATGTGATTCTTCCTCTTGCAAGCATTTGCAATTCTTTGGAAGAACTTTGTGTTTTTATCACCCTTATAAATCCACAATGTTCTTGATCTTCGTCTCCATGCTATCTCTTCCTTTTTGGCATAATTTTCCAATTCTATGAATAAATTAGATTTCTGGCCTCTTCTTCAGTTAAATTATCTAGAAGAATTCTGGCAGAAAAAGGTTTATCATTATCTTTGAATCTGGAGATTTATCCACTCCATATGGACATAGTTATTGGTTGATGCAATGTTTAAGATCCTTCCACTTTATTTAACCAGTAAATTTCATTCTCGTCTCTTCTTCATCATAGTTTCTATCAGATTGCCTCCCTCTAGTAACTTTTTCTAATAAAAAATATGTCCTCCCCCTCTCAATAGTTCAGCTTCTCAAAAGGTGGAGTGACAACTGACAAGAGTTGTTCTCAATCATATCTTTTTACCATGTGGAATTTGATATTGGTATCTGTTTCACAAGCTTAGTGTCAAACATTTAGAGAACTTCTCAACATGTGAGGTGGTTGACTCAAAGGGAAACAAGATATATTAACACTAGAAATAATAACTATTGACGGATAAAGGTTTCTCAAGAAAAGCATTTAAAAATCCATCATTAAGCCTACTGTAGTTCTGTACATGATACCTCCCCATGAATGTTCCACTCAAGGCAAAATGGCATGTGCAGGCCCAATTTGACAAAGGTATTCTCAAGAACAGATGTAAGAATTGTAATTGCTTAAGTAGCAATTTTCTCCACACTTTTGCTTCTCAATCGATCTTCAATTGAGCTAGCAGAAATGAAACTACATTCTTTCTGTAGTTTTTATTTATCCACTAGGTGACTATCAATTAGTTCCAACAAAGCATGTCGGGAGATGTGGAGGTTCACGATGTGATACTAACGTGTGACTGAAGGAGATACATGCTAACTATGGGTAGAAACAGTTGCATGGCATTTTGTAGACATGGTTTGAGTTGTATCGATTAACACATTATGACCCAATTTATCATGCTGTGAAATGTGAATTCTTCCAAGTAGATAAGTAGCTATTGGCATGCTGGACAGAATATGCAATGATAAAACTAGACATACATCTACCAAACTATTTGAAGATGCATGATGAGTCTGCCTGTGCAAGTGCAATGAATCAGCATGATTCGGGTGCATGACTAAAAATGTATATCACTTGAAACAGAAACGGCAACCATGCAGCACTTGAGGACAAATTACAGTTAAGAGTATGTACCTTTCTCTCCATCTTAAAAGAGCCTCTAGAAGAGGACCAGGTGTGTGTCGAGCAATCATAGCTAACGAATCCAGTACTTGCTCATAGGCTGGATCTGATGGCCGAAGGTACTGTCCATCCTGTTTAGCCCAAGTAAAGTTTCATAATAGCATACAAATCAAGTAAAAATAAAATAAAATATGTCCATCCTGTTTAGTCCAGGTAAAGTTTCAGAATAACACAAATCAAGTAAAAATAAAATAAAATATACTACATCTCTTTAACTTCACATAATTTGTTCTTGCATTAGGATGCAGATAAAATTACATCATTAAGAATCATGCCAATGAAACACAGAGCACATAACTGTAATAGCACCAGTGCCAACACAAAAGAATTATACTTACTCTTTTCTCTTTCTGGTGCTAGAGAATAATTTGTTACTTTTCTCTCTTACCCTTCATGTGATACATTTCAATTGACACTCCTGTGTCCACTGAATTCTTTCCTGGGGAGGGAACCAAAGGGATTGAGATCACATTGACCCACTCTAAGCCTATCCCCAACTCATTCTGCTCTTCTTATTTTTTTTGCTCTTTTCCCACCCAAGTAGTAGAGGCAACCTATCAGGGCCTTCTTATGAATAACCATTAGGACACCGGCAAGCATCTCTCCTTGGAAACTCTCTCTGATGCTTATCTAGGTGAGACTAAAATATATACATGATATGATCCAAAAAAAAGATATTATCTGGACTTAACTATTGCTCTTGGAGAAATTGTGAATCAACTGATTAGGCGAAGACAAATAGCAAAATATCTTTCCAAGTCATGTGACAAATATAGCATGAAAATTTAGTTAAAGCACAAATACACCAAGCATTGTTATACTACCTCCCTTCAATTTTATGTAATAATACCTGATTGACACGAGGTTTAAGAAGTTACTTCGACTTATATATTATACATATTATTAATAGTGAAAGTAAGCATTAAGATAGTGGTTGAGGACCACTAGGTGATTCTTCCCATATGTGCTAACCTTGGGGACAGAATTACGTACCTATTGCCAGTGGGAGGTGATAGGTATCCCATGGAGATAGTCGAGGTGCGCAAAAGCTGGCCCAGACACCACAGTCATAAAAAAAAGATAGTGGTTGAGGACCCCAATGCCAAGAGGACGATATTAAGTTCCAGTGGTGAAACAAGGATTTTCACCAAGGGGATTCAAACTATAAAGAAGTAAGCACATGGAGAAGACAAGCGAATCCTACATCTACTATGTTTTTGACCTCATATATACATTGCAATTTTTCGGCAAAAGGTATCCAGATGAACTCCTTGCACCTTCCTAACCGTCTTGACAACCAAGGTCAGAGTCCCATCAGAAGGACACTAGGCAAATTAATCTCAGCTGCCTAAATCTGGACAAAGTTATATGGTACTCATGCTAGTAGAAAGTAGAAAGTAACCAGTGCCCCAAGCTGGCTTGGATGCCACCAATAGTGGGTGAAAACTTATTTTGGTAGAGAACATCAAATCAAGATGAAACAGTTTAATGAATTCGAATTATTGAGATTAGTACTATGGCATTTCAAATAGAAAGAGTGTCAATGAAGTGGTTGAGACTCCTGAAGTCTCAGTTTCAAATCCAGGGGAGACAAAAACATATCAGATTATTCTTGCTAGTAGGAGGTGGCACGCACGAAATTAGTCTACGTACTTGTCTAAACACCACGGTCCACGGTCATCGAAAAATGAAAAATACCTTACATTAAAATAAGAGAAATAAGAAAAATTAGTAGAAAGAGTACCTGAGCTTGAGCAGTTTCAATGCGACGCCTAGCAAGCGGAAGGAACCTCTGTAGCAATGCATCAACAATCAGCTTCGCCGCACTTGTCTTCATTTTCCCCCAATTTTTTTACACCAGTTGGTTCCAATTACAAACTTCTGATTTCATATCCTACGCAATTTGTCCATTTTCAACATGAGTATCAACATCGCAATGACCAGAATTTCCAAAATTAGAAATCAGGTTTCTTCATCCAAACACAATTTCGTATTGAGATTGGGCAATTCCGGTTGTCTTTCCAGGTAGATTCACCAAAAAAAAATTGTTGCTATGCTCGAGCTTTGATTTGTTGTTCGCTAAAGGCGGCACCCGTTTAAAAAATAAAAGAGTAAACTGTCAGGACCGGTTCAGCTCTGCTATTTTTCTTACTTTGCTCCTGCTGATTCGGGTTGAGCTCTAGACCACTTTTATGTTTTTTCTTTTTTTTTATAATCAGTGAATTCATTCGCCTTTCGGGCGGTCATCAAAAACATAAATAATTTATTAAATACTATTTCAATAAAAGGGGATATGTGTGTATCTCTGTATGTGTGAATTTTAGTTGAAAATTTTAGATATTTTTTAGAGTTTCTTTTTACATAAAAAAGAATATAAAATAAAATAATTATATTATCTATCTATACCTATATTATCTTAAAAGCATGAACTCATAACTTGAAGTTAAATTATCATAATATCTCTAACTTAGGTTGTGCATTTTTCGATGAGTTGTGACTTTTCCGATAAGTTGTGACTTTTTTAAAAGGGTTGTGATTATTCAATGAGCTGTGACTTTTCCAATGTATTGTGAATTCTCTGAAAGGTCATGACTTTTCGGATAAGCCACAATTAACATTTGTTCATACTACCCTTTGTTGACTATAAATAGAGGGGTTTCCTCTCATTTTTCAACAACAATTTTTTTAATCTTCTACTTTTCTTCTTCTTCTTCTTCTTGTATATTATAAAAATTTCGTGTGATTTATTGACGTTGAGTTAGTCCGAAGTTTAGCGGAATATGAGGTACCACTATTCTAATGAACTAAACCGTTCTATCCTAAGAAAATATATTTCATAACCTCGAGTACTTGATGAAAACAATTTTGATGATATAATAATTATTTTTTTACTTAACATATACATTAGTATGTAATATTCCACTATATGAAGTTAACATGATGTAGTCTAAACTCGTTTGTTTTTGTTAACAATTTCTCTTGTGATGTAGATATATGCTTTTGAATAACTTTTTCCAAAATTATTAGACTTCTCAAGAGTTAGATAATTGTCAAGGTTTGTTTTTATGATGCTCAAGACTAAAAATTGACTTTATTTATCAATGTTACTTATGTGATTTGGATTGTCAGAAAGTTTGCTTAGAAAGTTTGCTTCAAAATAGTTATTACTATATAAAAATTGCTCTTTTGTTTTACTTATTTACTATTTCTTAAAATTTCAATATTTTAGACAAAGAAAAGTTCATATGACTTGTAATAATGTCAGTTGAAGTTTGTATTAGTTTAATTTTTATTATTTACTTAATAACTAATTTTTATGAGATAAATATTTTTATTAATGCAAATATATATTATATGTCACGAATGTATTATAAAGCTAACAAAATCTTCTAACTTCAAAATATATTATTTTATAATGTTCTGATATTTTTTTTGAAAAAAAAAATCTCACAACAAATTTGAAAGTATGTGGATATCTATGAATCATTTAAAATTTATCATATACAAAATAATTTGTTATTCAATAATATGGAATAAACATTTTCATGTTGTCCCTACACTAAATTAAAATCTAATAACTATAAAAAAAAATGGGAACATTAATTAAAAGTCCTATTTATTTATGTAAGTATAAAATTTATTAGAAATTCAGCTATTGCACATTAATAATTTAGTTATAACATTATAAATTCTCTTAGTTATTAGTAATTATTGCAAACGTTATTCACACTCTTTTGCATTCTTTAGTTATAATATTATGAATTCTCATAGTTATTACATTAATTATATCTTTCATCTTTCCTTATATTAACCTTTGACCAATAATTTTTCATATTATTATACCTCCCCTAAATATGTTATAACTATATCTTTTTTGGGTGTAAGATAAACATGTGATTATATATATGATTTCATAGAAAAAATATATTCTTTAATATTAATTTTTAGTTTTTCGGTAAAAAAATGAAACCTTTATTAGTTAACTATGACAATAAGATAACTATCTTTTATTTATGTATACAATCAATAGATAAGTCAAATATGCGAGCCAACAACAAAAATTACATATATTATGTTATAACTAATAAAATAAAAATTAATATAAAAAAATAGTTATAAAAAAAATACATCTAAATAGTTTAACGTGGAATACACATGCAAAACACATCTGGTTATACGACAAGAAAAATGCACAACAAATATCGTCTATAAGGTAATATTAGTAAGATATAACTAATTACATGATTGACTCTTATCAGATTGAAATAAATATATGCATTATTACATTAGACTAATAAAATATTTCATTGACCATCTTCATAGGTTCGCGTAAATAAGAGATATATATAACGATCCAAATTGAACATTCACAAAATAATCTTCAATATTATTTTGTGCAAATTATATTATTCAAATCTTCGCTTAAATAAGCAATACTCTTTACTATAACATATATTTTCTGAATTGGTAATCACGTGCAACGCACGTGTCGAAAAACTAGTACCTTCCTATAAATGTGTAGATGTAATATTTGGTTTCATAAAGGAAAATTTTAATTACTTTTTTTACATGTAATCATATTCTTTAAAAGTGAAAGAACATTCTTGTAAGTTATAACGATTTTAAAATAAATAACATAAATACACTATTTTTCAAAGTAAAAAAAGAAAAACAACAGAAGAAGAAGAAATAAATAAATATACTTTTAAATAATAGATAAGATATATTGGGTTTGTTAATTATAATTAATATACTTTAAATGTAAATAAGTAACTGTTATAATTATATAGCGAGTAATGTTTTAATCGTAGAAACTTGTACGTGCTTATTTATCCATATATTTGATGTCACGCTCGAGGCTACCCCCTTGACGTTGCACGGGACCTAGGATCACGAGTGACTCCAAGCTAACTGTCACGATCCAGGGGTACACCCTAGATGTAACATGGCGTACTTGACCCCGAAGGGGTCTCCTACAAGCCCTTAGCATATCATACATAAGATAATAGAAAATGATGCGGAAATTTTAAAACTTTTCTTTACAATCGAAGTCTTTTATAAAAGCAAGCGGAAGTCTAGACTTGTCTCAGTATAGCCATATATTACAATAGTTCAAATGAAAAGGGACACAACCCATACAACCATAGTCCGAAAGTGAAAACTACTAGAAATGAAACTCAAAGTGAAACTCTCGTCCTCGAATCATGAGGACTCACCACAAGCAAGGAGAATAGTCGAATCCAAGCTTGAACCAAATGATAACCACCTTAAGAACCGGACCTACACTTGGGAAAAATATAGGAAAATATAGGTTAATACAAAAATGCACTAAGTATGATAGTCATGCATAAAAACCTTGAAAACATGCTAAAAGAGATATTTTAGTTGAATGCATGCACTTTTGCTAAGTTAAACCATCATTTTGAAGATAGTGTAAAAACACAAGTCATAAGCATAAAAGACATCATACTAAGACATAGGCTATAACATGATAGGCAATAATCATAACTAGTGAGCATAAGAGATATCATCATAGACATAGGCATAATCAATGAAATCTAGTTCAACATAACATAAGAGAAACATTTCATGAGCCACCTCAAGGCAAGCTTGTGACATACATAGATAAGATCCCATAATCTCACTCATGCTAAGCAAGTCACTTTAGGTCCTTATTCATGTTTACCATCTTTTGATCTCATTCTTAGCTTACTTCTCATAGACAAGGGAACATTCACCTTTAGTCAATCATATCAAGGAAAGTAACTCATGGAAACAATCCAAGTTAAACATACATCATTACGAGTAGTTTTCCCATCAAATGCACTTGCCATATAGTCATAAGCATATTCAATACATACATCATCATAACATAAGAGGAACACACCATAATTACCCTCAAAGCATACTTGTGCAATGCATGAATAAGATCTCATACTCTTACCCACACTAAGTAAAGCTTCTTAAGTAGCCATAGTTCATACTAGACTTGACCTTGTGGGAATTAGCCTTAACTGACATAGACCATGCGAGCTTAACATGAAATTTGGTGTTACCCATACCGAAAAGGGTTGCTCTACTTGCCTAAGATAAAACCATTAACTTAGCATTAGGTGGAACCAATAGAAAAATCACTTATGGGGGCACGTAATTATGGGACAAGAAGATTGTTACTAGATACTTGACCTCAAATCTCATGAGGGCATCCTTCTCAAGAGATTCCTCCTAGAAACCCGGGATCAACTCACGTGAGGGCTTCCATCTCATATCAATATCCACTCGGTGCTACACATAATTCCCACAGAATACTTTACTAAGTCATAACTTGATTCATGTCTTATGGAAGGATGTACTAGACAATCAATCCAAAAGAGTTCATTATGATATCTCTTAGATCATGCGTGAGAATAACCTTTCATCGTCCATGTCTTCATTAAACATTAGATTCAATTAGGTGAGAAAACCTTTCAATCATTACAACATCATTATCATAATTGTACATAGGTATGTAAATGATAATATCTTTTCAACTACACACAACAAGAACATAATCACTTTAGTCTCAAAGTATTCTTAAAACACATACATAAATCTCGTAATCATTCATAATTCTCATACTTTCACCCTTCAAGGATCCAAGATCATATTCAATCAATACATATATAATTACTACATTAGACATGTATAATAACATGATTCAAATAATCAATTCACTACATTCACAATTGTATAATATTCTACATGCATCAATCAATACCCACACTTTGAGATCCAATTTGGGAAAATAGGGGAATTCAACATAAAACCATATAAAATCATCAATATATCAATAATAAACCATAATTCAATCATTAAAAACGAATTTGAAAGGAATCCAGGTTTAAGTCAAACCCTAACTTTTTGGGGAAATCTCTATCTTTGAAATTGAGTTTGAAGGGACTCCATGGATGAAGACTATCTATGGATGAAGGACTACCATACCTTAGTTATGATTCTCCAAAGAATTTGAGTGAAAAATCCTTCTTCTTCAAACCCTAGCTTGATTTTCTTCTTCTTCTTCCTTGGAGTTCTAGAGAGAGGATTTTAGGAGAAGTTGGTTTTGATTTGGGAATTTGGAAATTATGATTTGGATGACTTAGTTTAGGGACTTAAAAGCCTTATATAGGTGTTTACCAATAGATTAAAATTACCTCACCTCATATTAATTAAAAATGGAAAACCCCAAAACACCCCTAAATTTAACAGCCAAAAGGCAGTTTCCAGGCCTCACCCACGACCCTCATTGACGAATCGTGGTTGGACCCACGCCCCATGCTAGTGAGGCGTGGGTTGAGTTACTGGAACTCCTCACCTTGGCCCCTTGACCACGAGACCAGACCACGGGGCGTGGACCCACCCACAGGGAGTGGGTCCTATCGTAGGTCAAGGTCTTGGGCAGATGTTTGGGACAAATGCTAGGGTCCTCCTCAAGGACCCTTGGTTGGTCCTTGGGGGGTCGTACCTTGACGTTACAACCCTAAAACCTTCAATCTAAGTACGGGAAGTTAAATCCACGACTCTAACCCTCATGAGAAGCTCTAAAACCCTCACGACAAGCTCTAGTTTAGTCTACTAGTTTCTGAGGTGTTACACTAACCCTGTGCCTGGCATGTCATAAGGATACTGAAAATAACTAAGTAAAACATGAACTATGCAGAAGCTAAATCAATAGATATCTGAAGAAAAACAATCCCAACTAGTCTGAATGTAAATATACCATTATTTACGAGTTTTACTGAAGACTGAAACAGCACTTAATAACTCTCAAGCTGAATCTACTACTATGTATGAAAAGCCCCTAACTGAGTTGAGTTGTTAGGACATTGCCCTAACTAACTCTAACAAACTGAAAACTGAAAGCAAAGACTAAAATAGAAAGCATATCTATTGTCCTCGAAGTATGAGGACTCACCACTGAAGTTATTGAAGTTGAATTGAGAATCAATCTAAGCGTGATTTGGATGCTGAGTGCCTTAACCTACATCATGAAATGATGTAGCGCAAAAGTATGTGTCGGTACTTTGAATGTACTAAGCATGCAGGTTATAGAGATGTGAAGTTGAACAAGGTATATAAGTTGAACAATGCATAACGAGCAATGAAATAATCTGAACAAGGATATAGATATGTACTGAAGTATAACCGAAAGATAAATTGAATGCAATGACCAAGTACTAATCATGAAGATAACATGTTGAACTATATACTGAAGTAACTGCTAAAAACATGGTCAATGCACTAAGAGTCTGACTATAGGTCTACTATTAACCGACATAAACCACGTGAGCTAAACATGGAGTCCGATATATACGCCCTATCGAGAGGACCCAATATACCTTGCCAGGGGTATAGAGGCATGAGTGTGGTGTGATCACTAAAAACCGATGCCCAATAGAGGGGACTTCTGAACCTACGTTGGCATGTAGTTCTGGGACTTTGAGGGTACGCTGAACCCTAGTACCACTCGGTGCTAAGCCTACTCCCAACTAAATATTCATGAAGATAAAATGCACTAACTAATGAATAGCTCAAAATACTGACATGCTAACTGAGAATGCAACATTTATATACTGAGAATGTGCCATTCGAATTCTGAAGCATGATTTTTTGTTTAACTGACCTAGCAAGTATAATTCATTAACTAAGAGAGATTACACAAACTAGGGTTCTGAGTTTTATACGAGGAATTATGCAATGTTTCCAATAAAACATGTTATTTAGACTATGGATTCTATATCAGCTAAAACTACAACAAATTTCTAAGATTTTACAAACCCTAGGTCTAAACAAGTTAAGTAGAATCAAGGAGCAGACTGAATTCTAGGGACCTAATGGATGAAAGGGACCCACTATTGAAATCCCACATACCTGGTGACAAAATCTACGGAGAAATCCTTTGGATTTCGGGGCTAAAATTCGAAGAACACTTCTGCTCGTTCTTGAAAGAAACTAGAGCCTCTTTCTCTTCTTTTCATACTAACTTGGATGATTTTTGGAGAATGGGGGTTCTGGGTATGTCTGGCCAGATTATTAGGCATAGACTGAGTAAAACAACTTAGTTTAGGTGTTAAACAACATAGTTTAAATACCCAATGTGTAGGGAAAAGACCAAAACAACCTGACTTAAAAGTTGATGAGGGCCATCCACGAGGGCCATTGACAGACCGTCGTTGGGACCACGGCCCGTCAAGTGGGTCGTGGTTCTTGGAAAGTTCTATTGGTTCTTAGTACGCCCATCCACGGTCCACTTCACAGACCGTGTGAAGGACCACGGGGCTATGAAGGCCAGTGTGGTTATTTAGAGGCCAGGGTCCACTGAGTCAGGTCGACAGAACAATCCATGGGCCGTGTGAAGTTCCACAGACCGTCAAGTGGTATGTGGTTCTTCCCTTGAGCCATGGTGTTCCTTTAAGCTGGGCTAGAATGTGAACCACGATGAGGGTGACAATTCTTGGTCTTGTTCACGGCCTATGAACCCTTCCGTGGTTCACCATTTTTCTCTTGTTCAGTCTTAGTTAAATGCTGATGTGTTACAATATCTCCCCCTTGGGATCATTCGTCCTTGAATGAAGACTATACAAGCTGAACATGGGGATGAAGCTATAATCCCTACCAACTGGGTGCTAGAAACTAATATCCGACTTAATTGAGTCCCATAAACATGCAAATATGCTTAAATGCAAGAACAACTGAATGAACAAGATACTAAGACTGAATTACACAAGAGTACACTGAGTGACTGGAGAGGAACTATTACCTCAAGCTAAAACAGAATCGGAAGGAAATAGGTGAGGATACCTGCTCATTATGACTGCTTCCGCTTCCCAAGTAGCTCCCTCTACGGACTGACTCCTCCACAAAACCTTCACTGAAGCGACTTTCTTATTTCTCAACCTACAAACCTGACGGTTAAGAATCTCAATTGGCACCTATTTATAAGTGAGACTATCCTTCACAACCACACTCTTTAATGGTACTATCGATGCCAGATCACCTACACACTTCTTCAATAAGGAAATGTGAAAGACTGGATGAACAACTACTAGTTCTATTGGCAACTCCAACTCATAAGCCACATTACCAACCCTTTTTCACAATTCTGTAAGGACCTACATATCTAGGAATGAGCTTCCCTTTCTTGCCAAATATCACCACCCCCTTCATAGGTAACAACTTCAGGAAAACCCAATCATCGATTTCGAACTTTAGGTCCCTTCTCCTCACATCTACATAGGACTTCTGACGACTCTGAGTTATCTTTAGTCTGTCTTTGATGAGCTGAACTTTCTTCATAGCCTCATGAATCGAATCTAGCCCAATCAAGGTTGTTTCACCTACTTCAAACCAACCAATCGGGGACCTGCATCTATGCCCATATAATGCCTTATATGGGTCCATCTGAATATTGGAATGTAAACTATTATTATAGGAGAAATCTATGAGAGGTAGGTGATCATCCCAGTTACCTTTGAAATCGATCATGCAAGCTCTCAATATGTCCCCTAAGGTCTGAATGGTACGCTATGCTTGACCATTTGTCTATGGATGAAATGTTGTATAGAGATTTACCTGAGTACCAAGACCTTTCCGAAACGATTTCTAGAAATAAGAGGTAAACTGAGGACCTCTATCTGAGATGATAGACAAGGGAGCCCCATGCAACCTGACTATCTCATTGATATAAAGTTTGGCATAGTCCTCCGCTGAATCGGTAGTCTCAACAACCAAGAAGTGAGCAGACTTAGTGACTGTCCACTATCACCCAAATGGAGTCATGATGTCTGCGAGTACGAGTTAAACCCGTGATGAAGTCCATGTTTATCACTTCCCACTTTCATGTAGGAATGTTAATCTCTTAAGTCATACCTCCTAGTTTCTGATGTTCTACCTTGACCTGTTGACAGTTAGGACACTTAGCCACAAAATTTGCGATGGCTCTCTTCATGTCATACCACCAATAGACTTCTTGTAGATCATGGTACATCTTAGTGGCACCCGGATGAATAGAATATCTGGAATTATGGGCTTCTATCAGGATCAACTTCCTCAACTCACCCACATTTGGAACACATAAGCGACCCTGGTAACAAAGCACACCATCTCCCTCTTGGGAAAAAACCTCAACTTTTTGTTGATGATCTGCTCCTTTCAACTGAAGTAGTATAGGATTTCTATCCTGCTTTTCCTTCACCTCCGCTATCAATAAAGATTCTGATCCATTCTGAACTATCACACCACCATTTGACGTGTCCATAAGGCAAACTCCTAAGGGAGCAAGCCGGTGAACATATTTAGCTAATTCTTTCTTCTCCTCCTCAACATGTGCTACACTACCCATGGATAGTCTGTTGAGGGCGTCAGCCACTACATTGGCCTTATCCGGATGATAGAGCACATTCATGTCATAGTCTTTGAGGAATTCAAGCATTCTCCTCTAATAGAGATTCAACTTTTTTTGTGTGAACACTTACTGGAGGCTCTTATGGTTTGTGAACACATTAACATGAACACCATACAAGTAGTGTCTCCAAATCTTTAGGGCAAATACTATGGCTGCAAGTTCGAGGTCATGCGTCGGGTAATTCTTTTTGTAGACCTTAAGTTGTCTAGAAGCATAAGCTATGACCTTACCTCGCTACATCAACACACAACCTAGGCCGATCTAGGAGGCATCACAATAAATCACATAACCGTCTGAACTATCTGGTAGAGTCAAGACATGAGTTGTAGTCAACCTAGTCTTCAGTTCCGAGAAGCTTTTCTCACACTCATCAAACCACTGAAATTTGACCTTCTTTTGAGTTAACTTGGTCAATGAGGAGGCTATGGATGAAAATCCTTCAACAAACCTCCTGTAATAACCGGCCAAACCTAAGAAAATTTTGATATCTATTGAAGAGGTGGGTCTGGGCCAATGTTGTACCACCTCAATTTTCTGAGAATCCACTCGGATCCCTTCGTTGGATACCACATGACCAAGGAAAGAGAGTGATTGTAGCTAGAATTCACATTTGCTGAACTTAGCAAATAACTGGTGATCTTTGAGGGTTTGAAAAATGACTTTCACATGAGTCGCATGCTCTTCTTCACTTCGAGAATAAATGATGATATCAACAATAAAGACGACGACGAATAAGTCCAAATATTGTTTGAACACCTAGTTCATTAAGTCCATGAAAGCTTCTGGAGCATTTGTTAGTCCAAAATACATAACTACAAATTCATAGTGACCATACCGAGTCCTGATGGTTTTCTTTGGGATGTCACTATCTCTGACTCTGAGCTGATGATAGCCGAATCTGATTTGATAATTGTCTAGTCACAACGAGATGCAAAGAGTTCACATATTGTCTATGCAACTTCATTTGGCCTCATCGTAGCCGCACATTCATGTTTGTTCGATTATGAGCATTATTCAAGTCATCGGTATTGATCAAAACCGATACTCGAATTTGCAAAAGAACAACCACATTCAACACATACACGAGGTGGCAAAAAAATTTCGGAAGGGTCAAAAATCATTTTCAATTAAAAGCAAGAAGCCACAAGCTTAAACCTTCCACAAAAAGCAGTGTAACACAAATTTATCACAAGGCCCAAATAGATAAACAAAACAGATATGCACAAGGTGGGCCTCACCCCACCTAGGGCTGGCACCAGGTCGGCTGGCCCTAGCCTGCGACCAGTTCAAGAACCGGATCGTCGGACCTGGTCCTGTCACTTTTCGCAAGTTGGGATGGATTCGGGATAGGGGACCGGTTAGGGGCCGGTTCACCCTTTGGTCCTGGTCAATCGGCCCGATCCCTGCCCGGCTGAACCAGTCGATTTCACGGGATCCTTTTTTTTGAATTATATCTGTTGGGGCAACGGCTAGTGGGCCACCCCAACGGATTTATTCACCTTTGTCACTTCCCCAACACCCCCTACCATCCCCCTACTTTTAATACTTTAATTTAAACCATCAAGTTATCATAAATACACTTTAACCAATTTTTAATATTATAAATACCCCTCTATCCCTCATTATTTCTTACAAAATCATCTATTCTCTCATCTATTTTCTATATCCTCTCAATCTTAAATCTCAATTTTTTATTCCATTTAAGTCTCATATTATATCATAATACATATATTTCAATTCTAAATTTTCATATTATATCATAATATATATAATTCTCATATTTGCTATCAAGTATTGGAGTTCCAAATTACAAGTTACAACAAACTACAAGCTTTAAGAATCGGTTATTCAGTTATAACGTCTGCTATTAACGCAGACGTTTGGTACATTCGTCTCATAATATTTATATTTTATTTTTCGTCATTAATTTTTGTGTTATTATCATTTTTATATTACACTTTACATATAATTAAATATGAGTTCTAGCAAAAAAGATACCGGTAAAGGAAAAGAGAAAGAATCAAGTGGCATTAATAAATTATTTAATTTTACTAAAAAAAGTAGTAAGGAAAAAAATAAGAGTAAATGTGGTGGTATTTCTTCTAAATCAATGTCTAGAGTTAGATTTAATACAAATGATTCTACTTATGTTGATGATACTTCTTATGATATTGATTCAAATGTTCAACTCGATCATGAAATATTACAACGAATTTATGGTGATAATCCTTATCTTGATGAAAATTCAGGTGAATAAGTAGAAGTTGGTTCGGGAGAAGATGAATTAGAAGATACACCTACTAGTCTGGTGACAGAAGTTCCAAATGGAACTACAAATTCAACGGAGCAAAATTGTGGACGCCCACCCCTTATACCTCCTACAAGGGAGAATGTGAAGTATCAACGCCCTAAAACTTATGTTGTGTGGCAATTTATGACTTTAGATAAGGAAAACTCTATTGTTATTTGTAATAAGTGTAAGCAACCTTTTAAACATAAACAAGGTGGAGGTCAAGGTAGGATGGGGGGCTTAAATAAACATTTGTTATCTTGTGTGCTGATTCAATATAAAGAAGCTAAAGCATTAGTCGATAGAAAAAAATGAATTTCAGTTAATGATTTTGATATTAATGTTAATGAATCAGTAGGGGCTTCTAACATGGTTCAAGGAACATTAGATCCTTCTAACCCCGGTGGTCCACTAACACAACGTAAATATAATAAGGAAAGAGATCACAAAAATTTGGCTAAAATGGTTTCTGTTTATGGTTTGCCTTATAGTTTTCCTTCACATCCCGATTTTATTGAATATATTCAACAAACTTATAATCCTACTTATAGAGGTTTTTCAAGAAATACTGTTAAATCTGATGTTTTTATATTTCAAGGTAAACATTGTCAATATCTTCGTTGTATATGAAGCATATTAGATTGTAGAGTGTCTATAACTTTGGACATGGGTCGTAGTGTTAATGGACATGATTATTTAACAATTACAACACATTGGATTGATCAAAACTGGAATTTGCAAAAAAGAATCCTAAGTTATAAAGAATGTGTTGAGAAAAAAACTGGTGCATAATTAGCTTCAAATATTTTGAGTGTTCTAGATTATTACATGCTTATAGATAAAGTAATGTCTGTCGCATTAGATAATACATCTAATAATACAAACACTGCTAGTATGTTAAAAGTTAGATTATGTTCAATTGATGTTAAAACTTTTCATGTTAGATGTGTTGCACATGTATTAAATTTAGTTGTACAAGATGGTATTTTATTATTTGATTGTGGTTGTATGAAAATTGATTATGTTGATGCCTGGATTTTTTATGCTCATAGAGCTGCTAGAATTAGGGAATTTAATGAGCGTTGTGTACTATGTGATTCGCCACCAAGAAAAATTCGAAGACATATTAAAACAAGGTGGAATTCTTTTTACGAAATACTTTCAGTTGCTTACGAATATAAAAGACTCATACAAATGGTGTTTAATGCTCATAATGCTGACCCATTAGATAGAATTTGTGAAGAAGATTGAAAAGAAACTAATGAACTATTAGAATTTTTAAGACTTTTTTATGATGCTACAACCATATTTTTTGGAATTTATTATCCTACTATTTCATCAGTATTAATAAATATTTGTACTATTTCAATTCAATTTTCTAAATACAAAAAACTTGAAAAATTTAGAGTTGCAATTGAAGGTATGATTGAAAAATTTTAAAAATATTTTTTTCCTATTCCTCAAATTTATTTAACTGCTACTTTACTTCATCCTGATTATAAATTACGAGGTGTGCAGGGACTTGTTGACACTTTTTATGATACTTTAGAAATTTTACTGGAAGAAATTCCAACTTGTGAAATGTGTAAGTTTAGCATAAAAGTAGAAGCAAAAATTTTGTATGAAAATTTAGAACTACAGGAAATACTCAAGAAGAAGTTGGTCAAACTTCTAATCCTCAAAGTAAGCTCGAATTTCAAGTTATATGCGAGGTTTTCTTGGTCTTAATTCTACTAACCGTGATGATTTTGAAGAATATCTTAATCAATCTTTAGAAATAGTGGAAGACAAAGATGACAATAAAGATTTATTAGCATGGTGGAGGAGGCGGAGCGTTGCATTTCCAATTTTGAGCGAAATGCTTCATGATGTTCTAGCTATTCAAGCTTCATCAGTTCCATCGGAGGCTGCTTTTAGTGCAGCAAGGTTTCAAATTGGCGATCATAGACATTCATTCGTGGAAGAAAGTTTGGAAACATCAATTTTATTTAGAGACTAGGTCAACGCCGAGAGGAGGAATCATAATTTGCCAAGGTTAAGTTCCAAACAAGAAGCTTGGATTAATGCGATAATTGGATCTAGTGATGATGAATTAGAGTCACAAGAGTTTCTAGCAAATTTGCCAACACCAGAGGATGTTACCATCGATATGATGCAACAATTAGAATTGAATTTTAAAGGAGAATACAAATATTAGATTACATCCGAGAACTAATTGAAACAAAACCCTTCCTAGAAGGTGGCTGTGTAAATTAGTTACTCATCTAATATTTGTAGCAAATATTAGTTTTACATATGAGAACTTATTGAAACAGAACCCTTCCTAGAAGGTGGCTGTGTAGATTAGTTACTCCACTAATATTTGTAAATTGTAAGTTAGAAGTTCTAAGTTGCAATTAGATTTTATTGAATAAATTTGAAGGCTTTATTCAAGTCTTTTTTATATAACTATTGTCTTGCATTTTAATTTTAATTTTAAAATACTAACTTTAAAATACTTAATTTAAAAGTTGAAATTTGACGTTTAAAATTTCAAGTTAAATTCTTTTAAAATATTTAAAATACAAATTTGAACTTCTCAAATTTGAAATTTGAAATTTGAAACTTGAAATTTGAAAACTTAAGCATTTTTTATTAGCTAAAAATGTTATTGAAAACTAAATAAACTAAAAATGCTATTCAATAACATATAATTTCAATACAAATAAATAAACATATAAAAAAGATAAAAATCCCACGTCCCATCCCATTCCGTCCCGCCAAATCCCGTCCCATCCCGTATATATAGTGGGACGGGATGGGACGAATTTTTATCCCCCTAATCCCGGTCCCCCCAAAATCCCGGCCAAGGTGTCCCCTGTCCCGTCCCGTCACCCTTCGTCCCGTCCCTAGTCCCCGTCCCCTTGCCAGCCCTAACCCCACCACAAATGAAAAACATTTGTCCTCAAATGCAAACAAAAATATCCAAAAGTGAAATAAAGTAAGACAGAGAGGGAGGTAAGTTGGAGGTCCTGTCTATACAGTCGCTCCACTTGTCTGGGCATTAGTGCCCGGTGCATCACTCTGGTGTCTCAGTACCTGGAGTCGCCTCAAAAGAAACAACAGTACCATTCCCACTAGGAGCTGCCAAGGGTGTATCCACCAAAAAGGCCTGCACAGCTGCATAGAATCCTCGGGCCCATAAAGGAATATAGGGGCCTCGGGGAGTAGTCTCCCTGTCAGAAATGGGCCTCTTGCCCTTGACTTTATTTCTAGGTGGAGGTTCTTGTCTTCCCTTCTTGGGAGAATTTGACCCCCCTTCATTTATTGTGATATCCCGTGCTCTTTTCCGGGGTGGCATGACAATATTGGTCTTTACCATATCTCGGGATACTCAGACTTCTCCCTGCTAGACTCAACAACATGTAAGCACAACCCCACAAGATTTAATCGATTTTAAGGCATAAAAATACGGGATTATAACAATATAAACACTACAGGCATAGGCAAAAACAATTAAGATCAGAGAGGCCCAACACACATCACTAAGATAAGATCATTGCAAATGAGTACAAAATTGCTAAAAATAAATTCGGGGTTGGTAAAACCAACCTTAGATGCGATTTAAAATACTTTTGAAATGCTAGGCGACAATGTAATCCACTCCGAACACAAATCAACGACTAAAATACTTTAAAATTGCAAAAATATAGAAACTAAGGTGCGGATGTGAGTTTGTGACAATTGAAAGTGTAGTAAAGTGAAGAGTTTGAAAGTTTAAACATTTGGCCTTTTAAGAAACCATACTGTTCTCGCCCATTTGGCGACATTAGTCGTGCTCGCTGACTTATTCGGCGACATTAGTCGTGCTTGCCGACCCACTTGGCGACACACCGAGTGGTCACTTACCTCGCCGAGTTTTACAAGATCTTGATGTGGGGATCCAAACGACGGATTAGATCGGGATCGCTGACCTGGTCGGCGATTCACCAATAATTTCCTAGGCTCGCCGACTTTTACAGACTCCAATGTAAAATTGTCTTGAGTCCAACAACGGTCTGGGTCGGGGTCGCTGACCTCTTCGGCGATGTGCTGACTGGACCTTTTGCTCGCCAATCTGCACTTTTTAACAACTTTCCCACTTCGACCTACACAAATAACACACCATTATTTCTTAAAGCAAAAATGAAGCGATAAGGGGTCTTGGGTTGCCTCCAAATAAGCACCTTAGTTAACATCATGGCACGACGCAAGTCGCCATTTAAGTTCCATTAGTGGGGTTTGCCTCATTTTCATAAGGCAGCCCCTCTTTCGGCTCTGGGTAGAGGCATTCCAGAAGCATCTTATCTGGAATTCCATAAGTCGGGCACTGCTGCAAGAGAGCCCTAAACCTTTTCCACAACTCATAAACTGACTCACCCTCCAATTTATTGAAACTTAGGATGTTATCCCTTAGCAGCATCATTTTCAGAGGAGGGTGGTCCATTGGGTCACCGTTGCTAGCAGACATGCTCAATTTTTCTATTCAAAACAGCAACACAAAAAACAAAACTAAAAATTAAGTAAGTTCAACTATAATTATCAAGAACAAAATTCAATGGAACTAAAAATTCTCAACTAACATCACTCCCCGGTAGCAGCGCCATTTTGATGTTTGCGTAATCAAGACACAATTTCCGATGGAAGTGTCTACGATTGTACAATAGTTTAGTAACCCAACCAAGGGTTGGGATCGTTCCCAAAGGAGTGGGTTTGAGAATTAATAGAGAAATAAAATTTAGTTTTAACTAGTCGTAGCTAAAGACATTAACGATTAAAAATATTGTAAATTAAAGGCGAACATAAGAGTGTCAATTAACAATGGGGGGTTTTGTCATTAGTAAGTGAAAACAACAAAATAAACAATGATTTCTAAATAATGAAAGAGGATCCTTGGGATGTGACGGGAATATGGATTAAGCTAGATTAATGTGTACATGCTTTCGATAGAAGATTTATAGAATAATTGTGACTAGGCTAAACTTTAAGGGGGATAAGCTCTCTCTCGAGCAACTTACCCCGTTTCAAATGCGTTCCTCTCAGACACTTACTTGCCGCATGAAGACCAGCCTACGTCTTAACCCACTCACTCTCTCGAGCTAAACCTCATGTCGATCCACTCACACTGGCCATCAATCTAGTGCTCTTAGTTTTATGACCTCTCTCTCGAGCAAGCCGAAAACACATAAATAAACTTGTATTTGCAACTACAAATTCATTAAATTCAACCACAACCACTGAATGAGTCACATTTAAACTACGAATAGACTATCAGCAAGCAAGACCCAACAATTATCTTAACCCATATTCGCTAAATCACACCCCAAGAGTTGGGGTTTTTAGCCACACATATATAAGAGACAGAAATTTATACCAAATTGAGCTTGCATTCAACTGGTTATGAAGATTTAAGTCTTGATACAAGCCAAAATTGAAGAATCCAAGAGACCCAAATCCAAATCTTGAAGAAGAAACCCTTTGGAACTTCAAGTCTTCAAAACCCTCTCAAAATTAGAGCAAAAATATCAAAAAGTACTATTCTATATGAAAATTATAATAATTGTTCGACACTTAAAACTACAACTCTAACTAGTATTTATAGTTTTCACATATTTGTGCTGCAGCGGATCATTCGGCGTCGTTAGTCAGAATCGACGATCAACTCGGCGATTCGCCTTTTGGTGTAATTCATCGCCATCTTGCACCAACCTTTATCATCGTCGTGCTCTGGGTCATTGGGTGACATGGTACTACTTCGCGAAACTTCTCGGTGATGCGCCGACTACTCTTTTTTTCTGCCGACTTGATCCTTTCCTTCAGGGCTCAGCACACTAGAACAAAAGGCGAAGTAAGACTCTTCGGCAACTCGCCTAGTGGACTCGGCGATCCTCATGCCTTCATTTCTTCGTTCTTTTCAGCCTTTTGCTCCTTTTTGCTCGATAGTGTCCATGCTTTCCCTCAAACTTCAAATACCTGAAACTAAAGGTTTTCATCAAATATCGAGATAAAACATGAATTTGAGGACACTAATTTCATCAAAATATAGCCTTAAATGAGTCCAAATTGTGGACTCATTAACACCCTCAACTTAAACTTTTGTTTGTCATCAAGTAAAACTCAAGTTCGGCAGTTCAAAAAGGAAGTCTCAAACAGTGCTACACAAGACTCAATCATGAATGCACACACAAGACTCAATTTACTCATGCGAAGATCAAATGTGCACTCAAATTTTAAAGTTGTGACTCACCAATATTAAAGAATCTCAAGCTCGCTATACTCGCTTCAAATGCAAGTTCAAGCTCAACAAAGGAAATCAAATGCCCTCACACGAAATAGTGATTCCATTTTCACACACAATGGTTCAACAATTTAAAGTTCCAGAATCAAATGCAACTCTCACACTCACAAAGAAAAACACTATGCATGTTTTCACCCATAGGTTTGCCCTTATTTTCCAATTGACAAATGCTTCAGCTCACTTAAGATCAAAAAGGTCTTTTCAAGTCTTGTAATGGGGTTGAGTGCAAAGGTATGGTCATTTAGGCTCAGTGAGTTTCATCCTCATGAAATGTGGTGCTCACAATACTTCCTTTCCTGTTCTTTCATCATTTTCTTTAGTGCTCATAAGTTATCCCATTATTCACTTTACATGGATTGTTTGGAAATCCCATTTCTTTTGTACTTTATTCCATGACTTTTTCTTTTTCATTTTTTTCTTTACTCCTGTCTTTTTTTTTTGTATGGAGGGGTTCCATTTTTCTCAAAACCATGGGTTAAAAGAAACTTTTCTTGCACTTCTTGACTTGCCTTCTCTTTTCACCACAGCCCCAACTTACTATTCAATCAACCATAGATCGCGAGGGTTATAGGTAGTGGATTAAGAAAGGTCATGTTTTCATCAAGTTTCTTCCAGAGAAGGATAAGGCTCAAGGGGTGTTCAAAAGAGATTCACACACGCTCACAAGGTAGGTCACAAAAGAGGTATATGTCAAATTGTTTCACACTTTTCAAAATTGCCTAAGATCATATCAAGAGATAACCTTACTTAGTCAATCGGACCATCGGGGCAAATTTTAGGTGTTATCATGCATGGTTCACAGTAAGCTCATCACACAAGGCATCAACACCAAAGTCAAACAAGACTTCACACTTTCGCTAGTGTGCAACGATCCTCACAAGAGACTTGATTCGATAATTGTCTAGTCACAACGAGATGCAAAGAGTTCACATATTGTCTATGCAACTTAATTTGGCCTTATCGTAGCTGCATATTCATGTTTGTTCGATTATGAGCACTATTCAAGTCATCGGTATTGATCAAAACTGATACTCAAAATTGCAAGAGAACAACCACATTCAACACAGAAGTGATGGCAATTTTTTTTTGAAAGGGTAAACAATCATTTACAATTTAAAAACATGGAGCCATAAGCTCAAACATCCACACAAAGCAGTGTCAACACAATTTAGGCTAAAAACCCAATATATAAACAAAACAAGAGTCATAATCAGCACACAAAGGTGGGCCTCACCCCCCACAAATAAAAAACATTTGTCCTCAAATGCAAATAAAAATTATCCAACAGTGAAATAAAGCAAAACAGAGAGGGAGGTAAAGAGGGGGTCCTGTCTACACAGTCGCTTCGTCTGTCTGGGCATCAGTGCCCGGTGCCTCACCCTAAGCCTGGGCATCCGTGCCAGATTCACTAAGGTCTATTGAGTGTGAGTCCGCTAGAAAGACATGCACCACTCTACAAAATCCCCGGGCCCATGAAGGAATATTAGGGTCTAGGGTAATGGTCTTCCTCGCAAAAGTGGGCCTCTTGCCCTTGCCTTTCCCATTAGTTGTGGGTAGTTTCATAGCTTTGCCTTTCGACGTAGCTAATCCTCATTTATCGCAATCCCTTTGGACTTCTCTTAGGCTGGTGTTATTCTTTCAGCAGCTTTTGATTTAGTCATGTCTGCAAAATCTCTAAGAGAAGTTAGAAAAACGTAAACAAAAGCACAGCAAAATAATTGCAGACAGACTCACCAAACCAGATGATGAATCACAGAATTTCTTAGGCGAGCTCGCCGAAGGAATTAGCTCTAATACTGCAGCAAGTAGGAGATGGGGGGAACCACTCGGCGTGTCGCTGACAACTTTCGGCGAACAAGGATAGGCTCGCCAAAAGGGTTCACGGGTGCAAGCAAAACAATGATCAAAAAGGCTTTCGGCAAGTCACCTAGTGCTTTTGACGATCTCAAGCCTCTCACCGAAAGCTACATGATCCAACATCGAACAAAGCTTGAAATTAATAGCGAGATGAGGAACTTTTGTGAACTGTCGAGTGGTTCGGCAAGCTCGACCCAGCTCGCCAAACGACCCAACGTGCTTATTTTCAACCCACTTCTCAAAATTAACTCTTGCAACCTCCGCAAACAAAATTAAAGCATGCACTAATGAAATCAAGGTAATACCCATTACACCCAAACACAACCCCTCAAATTTTAATCCATTTTAAGGCATACAATTACGAGAACTCAACAGTCACAACTACTCGGGCAAGATTATCAAATTAAGTCATGCATGTAAACAATCTAATCCTATCAGGCAGGACCAGAACACTTTAACAAGATCAGGCTATTGCAAATGAGTATAATTTTTGATAAAATAAACTCGAGGCATAGAAAACCAACCTTTGGTGTCGATTAAGAGAAGATTGAAATACTAGGCGGCAATGTAATCCAACTTCAAGCACAAATCAACACTGAAAAATGCGAAAATATAGGAACTAACGTGCGGGTGTGAGTTTGGGAAAATAAAAAGTGAGGGAAAGTGAATGAGTTTGAAACTTTTAAACCTTTGACTTGCAAAACCGTCCAGTCCTTCGCCCATTCGATGACATTAATCGAGCTCGCCTATCCACTCGGTGACACGCCGAGTGTTCATTTCCTCGCCAAATTTGACAGGACCACTAGTTAGTGTGGGGGTCCCAACGGCGGTCTCCATCGGGATCGCAAACATAGTCGACGACTCGCCAATAATTTCCTGGGCTCGCCGATTCTTACAGACTCCACTTTGAAGATGTCTTGAGTCAAACGACGGATTAGGTTGGGCTCGATGACTGGACCTGTTGCTCGCCACCCTGGATTTTTCAAACACTTTCCATACTTCAACCTATACAAACAACGCACCATTATTTTACCAAAACACAAATAAAAGCAATAAGGGGTTTTGGGTTACCTCCCAAATAGTGCCTTAGTTAACGTCACGACACGACGTAAGTCCACCTTCAAACCTCATTCTTGGAGTTGACCATAGTGTCACTAGGCAACCCCTCCTTTTGTCTTGAATTTAAGTGAGACGACATTTGACCCATTTGGGTCTCCAACTACTTGATTGATACTGAATGGGAGGTAACGGTCTGACTAAGGGTCGACACGTCTTCTTTCATTTATTTCAAGATCTTGTCTGATCCCTCAACTTTTTTGAGGATATGAGAAAGCATATTCTCATACCTACCACCCTCCGAATCCTTTGGATTTTGCCGCTCGTGGGGAGGCACATATCTATCCTTCTCCCCATCCTTCCAATTAGGATTACGGTCTCTCCATTCACGATCTTTCCAACCTTTATCTCTATCCCAACCTTGGTTATCACCCTGCCTTGGGTAGTTTGAACAATAACCACCGCCTTGGTTGGCTAGGAAGTTCACCTCCTCATTGTACAAAGCATCTAACTTTGCCTTTTTCTGATTTGCACACCCGAAACCCATAACATTGACACCCCGAACACCAGCTCCCATGACATTTTTGGACAAAATGTCAAGTTGTGTCATGATCTTGGCCATGTTTTGGTCCCTCTCTTAATCATTTTCCATATGTTCCTTGGTCAATTTGAATGTAAGAGGGGAGACTTGGTCTTCACGGGTGTACTAAGCTCAATTTATCGTGGTCATGCCATCCAATAGTTGAGCTGCTATCACGTAAGTTTGTTGCATCAAACCTCCTGGAGAAAGTTGGTCAGACATCCTTGTTTACCGAGTCTAGGCTCCGGTAGAAATACTGCAGCAATACGTTGTCAGGCAAGCCATGGGTTGGGCATTGGAGCACTAACTTATTGAATCGCAGCCAAGTCTCATGAATTGGCTCACCCTCCAAACGCTTAAAGCTTTGGATTCTGTCCCAAAGAGTCATCATCTTCGGGGGAGGGAATTAATTGCGGTGACCAACTCCTCTCACGAAGTGATTGAGTCGCGTGGCAATTCAGCTAGCCACTTGCATGCTTCTCCCATCAAAGAAAATGGGAACAACCGTAAACGAACTGACTCTTGGGATATATTCTTGAAGGAGAATGGTCTGCACACATCCACAAAATTTTGAATGTGCTCATGAGGGTCTTCATTAGCTAATCCACTGAAAAGCCCATTTAGTTGCAGGAGTTGCAACATAGTACTCGTGGTGTGGAATACAACATTCCCTTCGGCCGCAGGCAAGCGAATGACACCAATACCCCCATGAGATGGGGTCATTAGCATGAGGCTTATTTACATCGTTAAGGTTTCCGATGTCGTCTTAATGGCCTACTTGGCTACCATTGCTGCCGTTCAAACTCATACTTCCTGAAATATTCACACAACCAAACAAAACAAAGCAAAAAAATTAAGTAAGTAAACTACGACTAATAAAAGTGAAATTTGACTCAACTCGAAGTTCTCAAGTAACACCACTCCTTGGCAGCGGCGCCATTTTGATGTTTGCGTAATCAAGACACAACTTCCAATTCAAGTGTGTATGATTGTACAATAGTAATATAACCCAACATAATGGGTTGGGTCGAGTCCCAACGAAGCGATTTCTGAGAATTAAGAGTTAAGCGCGAATATGCTAGAGTTAACCATATATAAAAACAGTATCGAGTAAAAACATGATAAATCAAGGGGTGACACGAATCTCAATTATCAATAGGGGGTTTTGTATTCAACTAGTGAACAAAAATAGTGAAAACAAAAAGATGCGAATATAGGGAGACGAGATTCTTGGGATGTGATAGGAATATGGGATAAACTACAGAATTAGGTAAATGCTATTGATAATCAATTGCTGAACATTTTTAACGAGGCTAGACTTTAGTGGGGGTAAATTCTCTCTCGAGCAACTTACCTCGAATCTACTCGGTTTCTCTAGAACATCGAGTTGCCGCAATTAAGCACAGCCTTCGCCTTAGCCCATTCACTCTCTCGACCTGAATGTGTGGGAAAATGCCTAGGATTCACTGTCTCGAGCTAAACCCACGATGACCTAATAACCACCAGCTATTGATTTAGTAGTCTTAGTTTTAAAACCTCTCTCTCGAGCAAGCCAAAAATACTAAGATGAAATCGTATTTGCAACTACAATCTCCTTAAGTTCAAACACAACTACTAAACGAAATCACATTTAAACAACAAATAGACTAACAATAAGCAATACCCAACAGGAAATTTAACCCATATTCACAAAATCACACCCCAAGAATTGGGGTTTTTGCTAGACATAGAAAAAAGGAAGAAAATGATACCAAATCGTAGGAACATCAACTGGGTATGATTTATATTCACTTCAAATAAGTCTAGGATGAAGAATCTTCAACACCCACTTCCAATTTCTTGGAATTGGAAGTTTTCAAATCTTCAAAAGCTAAGCAAAAATGTTCTCTACTTGAAAACTTAGAAAATAAAATGTTGTATCTGAAATTGCATACTAAGATAAAAATTCAAATTAGTATTTATAGTTGTCAAAAGATGTGTTGCGAAGGATCCCTCGGCGCAGTTAGTCGGCATCGTCGATGCACTCGGCGATCCGCCCTTTGGTCTGCTTCATCGCCTTTCAACTGTTGCCTTCAGCATCTTTGCGTTCTGGATCATTGGGCGATATAGTACTACTTCGCGGAACTGTTTGGCGACGCACCGATTGCTCATTTTCATCGCCAACTTGATCTTTTCCTTCAGGGCTCATCACACTGGAACTTTGGGCGAGGTTAAGGCAATTAGGCGATTCGCCTAATGCGGCGATCCTCAGGCCTTCTTTTCTTCGTCTTTTCAGCTGTTTTGTTCCTTTTTGCCAAGTAGTGTCCATGCTTTGCCTCAAACTCCAAATACCTGAAACTTAATAATTTACATCAGTTATTGAGACAAAATATGCATTTGAGGACACTAATTCTATTAAAATGAAGCCCTAAATGAGTCCAAATTGTGGACTCATCAGGTCTGATCAAGCCTTTATCTAGAAGGTCTTTCAACTGTTCTTTCAATTCCATTAGCTTAGCTGGAGCCGTTTTGTAAGGAGGAATAGAAATGGGCTGGGTATCTAGAAGGAGATATATTCCAAAGTCGATTTCCCTTTCGAGAGGAACTCCGGGAAGATCTTCTCGAAGCACTTTTGGAAACTCATTTACTAATGAGACTTACACAAGAGTTAAGGTTTCAGTGTTTGAATCCTTAACCCAAACGAGATGATAGATATACCCTTTGGAGATCACCTTCCTAGCCTTCAGGTAAGAGATAAATCGAACTATGGGCAATGAGCTACTACCCTTCTACTCCAAGACTGGATTGTTTGGAAATTGAAATCGAATGATTCTAACTCTACAATCGACTGAGGTATAACATGAATGTAACAAATCCATGCCTAGAATGATATCAAAATCTACCATTTCTAGATTTCAAGGTCTACTGAGGTGACTTTCTGAGAAACTATGACATGGAAATTTCTGTATACCCGTCTACCTATAACTGGGTCACCAATTGAGTAGAGACTGAGAAGGGTTCTGAGAGAGTTTCTAGACCTGCATTAGTAGCAAGAGATTCCTTCCACTACTGGTACCAAGTGAAGGCCACTCCCTTCAACTGAATAGGCGGCCAAATCTGCACTCTCGACTAGAGTGACACCTAGTATGCATGTTACCTTCTCGATGCCGTTGAGAACTGTTGTGGATCTTATTCTGACTTAGACCCATGAAACTCATGTAGGTTCATACGAGTAAAGTCCCAGATTCTTACATCAGTGTTAGTTTGTGGCGGAGCTAGGGCCACAACCTTCTGATTGACCTGGGTGGTCATGGCTTGAGCAAGCACTTGGAAAGCAGCCCTAAACTCGGCATGCATGACTTACTCATTCAGTGGGTCTATTGGAGTTGCTGACTAATTCTTAGCGATAGCTCTTCTAGGAGGCATTTTTTGAAACGCTAAGAGTAAGAGGTAGAAAGAGATTAAATAAAGTTTATACTCTATGGAACGAGCTAGAAAAGAAAGAAGGGAAGTTTTTCTTTGAACAACTCATAGCCTTTCTTTCATAGGTGTGGCGCGCTTCACACTCATGTAAGAGACTCTACTTAGTGTGGCTTTCAGACACCCTAGGATTCTTGAACCTGATGCTGTGATACCAAGTTTGTCACACCCTGAGGCTACCCCTTGACGTTACATGGGACCTAGGATCACGAGTGACCCTAAGCTAACCTTGATCCGGCATGTCATAAGTAAACTTAAAATAACTAAGTAAAATATGAACTATGCGAAAACTAAATCAATAGCTATCAAAAGAGAAACAAGCCCAACTAATCTGAATGTAAATATACCATTATTTACGAGTTTTAGTGAAGACTGAAACAATTCTTAAGAAATCTCAAGTTGAATCTACTACTATGTCTGAAAATCCTCTAACTGAGTTGAGTTGCTGGGACATGCCTCTAGCTAGCTCTAAAAAATTGAAAACTGAAAGTAAAGACTAAAATAAAATGCATGTTTATTGTCCTCTGAGTATGAAGACTCACCACTGAAGCTACTGAAGTCGAATCGAGAATCAATCTAACCGTGATATGGATGTTAAGTGCTTGAACCTACACCGTGAAACGATGTAGCGTAAAAGTATGCGTCAGTACTTTGAATGTACTGAGCATGCACGATATAAAGATGCTAAGTTGAACAAGGTATATAAGCTAAACAATGCATAATTGAGCAATGAAATAATCTGAACAAGGATATATCTACGTACTGAAGTATAACCGAAAGATAACTGAATGCAGTGATCAAGTACTAATCATGACGATAACATGCTAACTGTATACTGAATTAACTGGTGAAAACCTGGTCAATGCACTAAGAGTCTGACTATAGGAGCTATTATTAACCGACATAAACAACGTTAGCTAAACGTGGATCCGATGTATACGCCCTATCGAGAGAACCCAATATACCTTGGTACGGATATAGAGGCATGACTGTGGCGTGATCACTAAAAATGGATGCCTAACAAAGGGGACTTCTAAACCTATGTCGGCACGTAGTTCTGGGACTTTGAGGGTACGCTGAACCCTAGTCCCATTCGGTGCTAAGTCTACTCCCAATTGAATATTTATGAAGCTAAAATGCATTAAATAGTGAATAGCTCAAAATATTGACATGCTAACTGAGAATGCAACATTTATATACTGAGAATGTGCCATTCAAAATCTGGATCATGATTTTCTTTTTAACTGACCTAGCAAGTATGATTCATGAACTAAAAGAAATAACACAAACTAGGGTTCTGAGTTTTATACGAGGAATTATGCAACGTTTCCAAGAAAACATTTTATTTAGACTATGGATTCTATATTAGCTAAAATCACAACAAATTTCCAAGATTTTACAAACCCTATGTAACGACCCGAGAGCACCCCCTATCGTTACCGGCGTATTCGACCTCGAAGAGGTCTTATACAAGCCCTTAGCATTCATCATAACATGTATCATAGAATAAAATCAAGAAAAATTTAAAACTTTTACTTTGGAAGTTCAACGTCACTTCATACATGAAAAATAGAATCTAACTTCATCACAATGCACCATCTAGACATAGAAGTATCGAAAGTGGGACTTAGCCCTTAGATCAATAAGAAGTCTAGAAAATAGGAAGTACAACAATGTCTTTCAACATAAGCAAAGAGCTAAACATAGAAGCTAGATCATAGGGTCTTGTCCTCGGACTTGAGGACTCACCAACTTGGGGAAGCAACTCCAAATGTCTTGAGAAGTAATCTTGAATCCTCAATGGCCCGAACCTAAATGTTTGGGAAAAGGGAGAAAATATGGGTTAGTACAACACACGTACTAAGTATGGCTACTATGCATAAAAACTATTGAAACATGCATAAAAGGACATTTTATTCAAAATATGTTTTTTGCCAAGTAAATCCAATATGCACACAAATTAAGTATCATAGTCCAAACCAACATAATATCATCCCAACATGTAGACAACCCAAGCAATACTAGTGCAATGCAAAGAATAGAACCCCATAACCCTATTCAAAGTCAAGTATCACATTAAGCAACCTACATCATGCATACATTCATAAGATCATATTTCATCATAACTTACCATATTCATAATGATCATACATAACATAGTTTCAACATATATAAGTTATAATCATCATAATCATAAGAGAACACTACTACAACAATCTTTTAGGATCCCACAAGTGCAATGTGCAAGAGAAGTCTCATACCCTCCCTTACACTATGTAGAAAGCTTTAGTAAGAGTTCACACCTTTCATACCTTTATTTACTTTTAAATTAGGGAAATATTGCATTAACTGACATAGACCATGAGAGCTGCATGGAATCCGGTGTTCTACTCCCACACCGAAAAAAGAGGGTTAACATTTGCCTAAGGTGTAACCATTCGTACATAGCTATCTAGGTGGATCCACTAAGCTAGAATCCTATGTGGGCACATAGTTAAGGGTCAAGAAGATTGCTTCTAGAAACCCTAACTTACTAAATGTGGGGGTTTCCATCTAATGAGACAACACATACCGTAGGTAATTCGGACTTGCTAAACATGAGGAAACCCATGTGGGGAGACAGACTTACTAAACGTGAGACCCCCATCTCATTTACATGCCCTTTTGGTGCTAAGCATCTAATTCCCTTTAGTAATCATTTTTAGTCATCACATAAGTTCACATTAGCCCTTACCAGACTCTTATGTAGACATCTTACCATAATAGCTCATATGTGTTCATAAGTGAGTAACAATCCTTTCACTTTAGAGACACTTAGCAAGTGAGTAAACCTTTCACTTTACATTACACTACAATCATGAGAACTACCTTTCAATCATATAGCAATCATACCATAATATACATACTTCATAGCTAATTCAAGTGTAGAGGGTTAAGGATGAGGAAACTAGGTCATCAACACCACAACAACACTTTAGGTATAACATCATTACAATCTAAGTAATTCACCTTTCATACTTGAGTTCAAAGAAGAACCAACCTTCATACCTTCTCGCCCTTCATGGGACATTCATACTTCAATTACCAACCAGTTCATAACCAATACATAATGCAAGGTAATTCATGAAGTAATAACATAATCAATATCAATATAAACAATTGCCATATCCCCTTCATAGCCGTCAAGGCTTCATTCAAAGACTCAACCCTAATTTCATAGAAATTATACATAACCTAGGGTAGAATCATCATACAAACATGAATTTCATAGCATCACCTTCAATTCATAGCCTTTAATTAATATCCAACACAAGCTAGGGTTAGAATTAGGAAAGAAGGAGAACACGAGTCTCATGGGGAATTCTTCAAGAAACCACCAATACAAAACATAAATTCATCCATAATTTTCATATAACATCAATCAAAGTCAGTTTATAACATCAATTTCACTTTAGAAAGAAAACCCACATTTTTGGATTGAAACCTAGAATTTGGAGGTTTTGAAATTCATCTTAAAGGGGGCTCTTGGGGAAAGGAATCCCAAGAGTGATAAGCAACCATACCTTAGTTGATTCCTTGAGAATCAATGGAGAAACTCCAAGAAATTTGGGAAAGAACCTTGAAACCGTAGCTCCAATGTCTTCTTCTTCTTTAGTTTTAGAGAGAAGTAGGAGAGTTTTGATTTCAATTGGGTGTTGCGAATAATGACCAATACTCATGAATTTAGACTTAAAACTCAATATATTTTTAACCTCTAATATACCCAAAACACCCCTACTTAAATATGACTTAAAAAGGAAAAGTCCCAAAACTCCTCATTTAAATGGTCCCCGTCAGGGACCACGACCACCCTTCTTGGGTCGTGAAAGTGCACCACGTACCGTGATGCTGACCGTGGTGTTGGAGGCAGTAGCTCCCCTTTCGTGCACAAGCCAACACTTGGCCAAGGCAAGACCACGGAGCCTTCCACGATCCGTGGTGAGTACCACGGTCCGTGGTGATGGCCTTGGTCATGACTTGGCCTTGTGGAGGCAAGGTCATAAAGCCTTGGTGCCAAGTGATGTTCACGAGCCACCCCCTCTCCCTCGTCAATTGCACCACGGCCCGTAGTGGTGTCCGTGGTGCCTTGGGTAGTAGCTCCCCTAACACCCCCCTCCCCCCAATTCCCTAAAAGCCAAGGGAGCTCCACGCCCACCTTCACGAGTCGTGAAGTGGACCACGACTCGTGGTCCCTCTCATGAAGGGTGAGGTAGTGTCTAGAACACTTGGAGGTCCCTCTCCCTTTACCAAGGAAACTCCACGAAGCCTCCCACTTTCCCGTGGTCATGACCACGTGTCGTGGTGGTGGCCGTGGAGTTAGAGGCAGTAGCTCCAAGTTTGGGGTAGCCTTGGCCTTAGGCCTTGGCTTGCCCCTTTTTGCTTGGCACTCCTCCCTTAGGCCTTAACTCATAGACCACTATAGCACTCCTAGATGGTTTACTAACTTAGGGGAATGCATTTTATACCTCATTGACACTACGTTAGGATATAACTTAAGTCATAGAATTTTCGGGGTGTTACACCCTAGGTCTAAACAAGCTATGTAGAATCAAGGAACTGACTGAATTCTACTGACCTAATGGATGAAAGGGACCCACTAGTGAAATCCCACATACTTGGGGACGAAATCTACGGAGAAATTCTTTGGATTTCGAGGCTGAATTTCGAAGAACACTTTTGTTTGTTCTTGAAAGAAATTGGCACCTCTTTCTCTTCTTTTCGTTCTAACTTGGATGATTTTTGGAGAATGAGGATTCTAGGTATGTCTGACTAGATTATTAGGCTTAGACTGAGTAAAACGATGTAGTCTAGGTGTTAAACGACGTAGTTAAAATGCCCAATGTGTAAGGAAAAGACCAAAATGATCCTAACTTAAAAGCTGACGAGGGCCATCTACAAAGGCCACTGACGGACCGTCGTCAGAACCACGACCCGTCAAGTGGGTCGTGGTTCTTGGCCAGTGCTACTGGTTCTTGGTACACCCATTCGCGGTCCACTTCACGGACCATGTGAAGGACCACTGGTCGTGAAGGCCTACGTGGTTCTTCACAGAGAAGGGGTCCATTGGGTCAGGTCGACGAACCAATCCACGGGCCATGTGAAGTTCCACGGACCGTCAAGTGGTCTATGGTTCTTCCCTTGAGCCATGGTGGTCCTTCAAGCTGGGTGGGATGTGAACCACGACGAGGGTGACGGGTCATGGTCCTGTTCACGGCCCGTGAACCCCTCTGTGGTTCACCCTTTTCTCATGTTCAGTCTTAGTTAAATGCTAAGGTGTTACGTTTGACTACATATACATACATCATCTTTTTATTTTAAACTTTGGTGATAAATCTAGCACTAATTTATAATTTTCTTAGTATAAAACAAACTAATATTAGTTAATGCTTTATATTATTCGTTTGCATTGTTGAATTTGACTTTATTCATTTGGATCTTTTCTGCCCTCCTCTAAATTTGAATCGTAATTATGTTTAATGAAATAAATTTTGTATAAAAATAATAAACAATTGTTACGGAGTCATAGAAAATTAATTCAACTTAACCTTGATGAAAAAGCAAGCTATACCCTTTATTTAGAATCAATAATAATGATTGTGTCTCAATTATTTTAAATAATATAAATGTTTCTTCTTTGTGCATATAATTTTTCAGAATTACCTCATCCTCTGACTCTCAATGTTACTTTATATTTATCTTTTAAAGTTTTCTCGCTATAGTTTTAAGAACTTACATAACAAACACCAAATAAAGAATATATTTAATCATTAAATTTTTTTTCTTTTAAGCAATCAAATTTTAAAATTTTATTAGTTATTGACAGATTTTTCAACATAATTAAGTTACTAATTTAAACCAAAAGAAAATAATTATAAATTTTAAACTTGATTTGTACTTATGGCAGAATTTCAACCATAATTATACAAAAATAATTGTGTCAATTACTACTCCTTCATTTATTCATCTACTTTAATATAAAAACTTAATTGTCTTGAATTTTCATATCTCTCATGACTTTTGATGATCATAACTCCTAAATACACTAAAGCACTTAAGGAGGCATTTCCGCACTAATATTAATAGTCATGTTTATATATATATATATTAGTGTGTGTGTGACATTTCATATATTGTCTTATAAATAAAAGCATTATAAAATTTCATTATAATTTTTATTTATTTATTTTTATTATTATTTTTATATTATTATTATTATTATTATTTTATTTTTTATTATTGTTTTCTTTTGTTACAGTATATATATATACTCCAAAAGAGTTTTTTTTTTCGTCCATTCCTTTGGTATTTTTTCTTGATTTCTCCACTTAATTTACTAACTAATTAAATTAATAAATATTATATTCCTTTGTAAGAACCAATACGCGTACATTAAAGAAGTAACCTTCTAATTCAGCTCATGACTATAATATTTAAATATTTGTTACGACATTAATTTTACTTGCAATAAGGTAGAGTCATTTTCTCCCCACAAATGATATATTAACTAATGTTAATTATAATGATAATTGATTTATGTGCCTTTTGATATTCTATTATATGCCCTCTATATATCTTCTTATTCATCTTTTTTTCTCATGTATTGTCTTTTTGTATGTATTTTTTATTGTGCAATAAAAAATAGTATTTAAAATATTTTGTCTAATCTTATTTTTTAAGATTTTCATTCAACAAATTTGCTTTTTCTATCCTCTATTGTTTTAACGGAAGAATCTAATAACACAATACACCTATCATCATGATTTTAATCATTAAAATTAGAAGAAAAAACAAAATCAATTATGCTTCTTTTTTTTTCAAATCAAACAAAAGCAAGGAGACATCACTCTTGTTGATATCCATTTCGGCTTCCTCGCCTACCGGTTTCAACATTAGGATGGCATAGTATAGAAGTTTTTTCCCTGTTTCCAGTGTGCTAATAAACTAGAAATCATGATTCAAATAATTCTAATACATAATAACTAACATAAATTTAATCAATCATATATATGATATTCAGGAATATATGAAATTAGTTCCGCATATTTTTTGAACAATATACCTTTGCCTCTTGCTTAGCCATGCTATCTGAAATATCTGACTGGATTTTAGATTTATCCATTAACTTTTAAGTAATTAGTATCTAGAAAGAGAGAGTGTTTATAAGAAAGTTTTTATTCTTTTAGGCAATGCCCGTCCTTTACAATGGTTACTACTAAGTCTATATATAGACACACAAACTTACTATTCTAAATGCTTATCCTAACACATTTTTTACACATGTCTACTTACTATTCATGACTACTATTCATGAATAGTTTTATTTTGTCTACTACTATCTACTTTACGACTTTTGGATTGTTTTATTTATGTTTGCTACACAGTCTAAATCTAAAAATTCATGTTGTCCAGTTATTGGTTTAGACGTCCATTTTTTATTTAATCTTTTATCCCATGTAGTTTTTTCTTTATTATTTGTTCATAATTTTTATTATAATATTTTGGATTAAAATTTAACAAATGAAAGCTTAACAACTTTAAGAAATAATAAAAAATTTGATGGTGGAATAGCCACTACAACCATGGAAATATTATATAAATACGAAATAGCTATAAGAAATGAATTTAGTAGTATGACAACAAAAGTAAAAGAACAAAATAAAGAAAAAATCATAAATCGGAATCTAATGACAAAATTAGCAATATGCAATATGTGTTACATAGATGAATATACATGTGCATTTAGAGAATATTATTATAAAGGAACATATAGCACAGAAGAAAGTAAAGAAATAAGAAAATTATATTTTACAAAATTACCAGAACCTTTTAATTCAAAAATAATAAAAAGTTGGAATGAAGCAGAATTAACGGACACCTTAGGAGCTAGAATGAAATTCTTGCAACGATGGTTTATGGAACTATGTGAAAAGCATAAAAAAGAAATAAAAATGGAAAAAATATTAATAAAGAACTTAGCATGTTGCAAAAATAAAACAGCACCCCAATTTGGTTGTACGGATAAGTATTACAAAAATAGAAAGAAATATAATAAAAAATATAGATCAAAATATAAATATAAAAAACCAAGAAGAAGGTACTATGTAAAAATTTACAAAACCAAAAGACCATATAGACCAAAAAGAAAACTAACGGAATGTACTTGTTATAATTGTGGAAAATTAGGACATATAGCTAGAGATTGTGAATTACCTAAAAATCCAAAGAAAAAACAAATATCAGAAATAATAATAGACGATGAAAAATATACACAAATAGAATATGTAGATTATGAATTAGAAAGCAATGATAGCATATATGAATTATCGGAAAATGAAATAGATAATGACATAGAAATAGAATCAGATAATGAATCCTATAATATAACAAATGACTGAAGCAGATATACAAACGATAAATAAAGAAAAGCATCAAGACGAAGAATATTTAGAACAGAAAATAATATTTGATAATAGTATATTTGAACAAATAAAAGGAAAAGAATTAGACCTAAGCGTAGCAAAAATATTCGAAATACCAACAGTAAGAAACTGGTTTAAACGACAAAAAGAAGAATATTATGTAGTAAGTCAAAGAGAACATATCATAGATTGCAAATATACTAAAGGAAAGGCCAAAATACCAATAATAAGTAAACGAATAATAAATAAAGAAATACAAGATATTAAGGCTAAAAATCCAATTAAATATGTACATTTAGGAGGAACAGAAATATTAATAAAAGCATGTTTTAGAGAAGGAATAGATACACCCATAGAAATATACTTAGCGGATGATAGAATTATACAACCCATAGAAAAAAGTGTAATAAGTGCAGTAAGAGGTAACCTCATATACCAAAAATTTAAGTTTATAATAAGTGCGAACTACTCAGTAGCAATAAATGACAGGAATATAGATAAATCACTAGTATTATACTGGCGAATGTCGGGGATAGAACTAGCCCCAGGAAGTAAAATATTTACAGCTAGATGTAAAAACTTATATGTTCTAACAACAAAACATAAAATAACAGCAAAAAATAAAATAGATAAAATAAAAATAGAAGATCCCTTTGAAAGAATAGTTACAGTCATAGATAAAAACGATTATAGTTATAATGAAATTGATATAGAAGAAGATTTAGAAATAGTAAAAGAAAGACTAAGCACATCGAAAAGAATAAACGATGAGATACCCCAAACATCATCAAAAATGAGTACCTCAAGGAGAATAGATAAAACCCCACAAAAATCAATAGAAGAAAATATAAAACCACATCATTACTACATAACGGGAATAATGGAACAACGAAAATATTTAATATTAATAGATACAGGACGAGAAGAAAACTATATTACAAGAGAATTAGTAACGGAAGATGAAATAATAACTATTGAACAATCATGCTCCAAACTACCAAAAGCATTAATGTATACCGAAGAAACTACGGAAAAGGAAATAATCATCGGAGGAGTACCAATAGTAATAAAATTCAAAATATATCAAGGAAATGATAATATCATTTTAGGAATAAAATGGTTGGAACAAGTAAAACCATATAATCTAGAAGACAAACAGTTAACAATAAATTATGAAAATAAAAGAGTAATAATAAAAAGGACTTTGGTATGATAAAAATATGAAAATATATATACTTGCAAAGATAATAATAGAAGGATATTACAACCGATATTATACACCAATGATAGATACGGGAGCAGAAGCTAATATATGTAAATACAATTGTTTATCAGAAGATAAGTGGGAAAAACTAAAAACACCTATAGTAGTAACAGGATTTAATAATGAAGGAAGCATGATCACATATAAGACAAAAAATATAAAAATACAAATATGGGATAAGATATTAACTATAGAAGAAATATATAACTTTGAATTAACTACAAAAGATATGCTATTAGGAATGCCATTTTTAGAAAAATTATACCCACATATAATAACAAAAACACACTGGTGGTTCACAACACCGTGTAAACAGAAAATAGGAGCAAAAAGAGTAAATAATAAAAAACGAAAAACAACAGAATGGATAAAAGGAAGTGAAAAAATTACACAAAAATTAGAAAATATAAAAGAAGAAGACCCTAAAATAGAATTAATTATATTCTCTATAGATAAAGTAAAAATAATTCAAGATAAGTTAGAATTATTATATAGTGAGGATCCTTTACAAGGATGGGAAAAACATAAAACAAAAGTAAAAATTGAGCTAATTGATAATAACAGTATAATAACCCAAAAACCATTAAAGTATAACTTTAATGATTTAACTGAATTTAAGATACATATAGATGAATTACTAGAAAAAGGATATATACAAGAAAGCAATAGTAAGCATACAAGCCCGGCATTTATCGTAAATAAGCATAGTGAACAAAAAAGAGGAAAAAGTAGAATGGTTATTGATTATAGAAATTTAAATGCAAAAACTAAAACATATAATTATCCAATACCAAATAAAATACTAAAGATAAGACAAATACAAGGATATAATTATTTTAGCAAATTTGATTGTAAATCAGGATTTTATCACTTAAAACTAGAAGAAGAATCTAAAAAACTAACAACATTCACTGTACCACAAGGATTTTATGAATGGAATGTATTACCATTTGGATATAAAAACGCACCAGGTAGATATCAACACTTTATGGACAATTACTTTAAACAAATAGAAAACTGTGTAGTGTACATTGATGATATATTATTATATTCTAAAACACAAGATGAATATATAAGATTATTAGAAAAATTTATACACATCATAGAATATTCAGGTATAAGTCTAAGTAAAAAGAAAGCTGATATAATGAAAAATCAAATAGAATTCTTAGGAATACAAATCGATAAAAACGGAATAAAAATGCAAACACATATAGTACAAAAAATAATTAACTCAAATGAACAACTAGACACAAAAAAGAAATTACAATCATTCTTAGGACTAGTAAATCAAGTAAGAGAATACATACCAAAATTAGCAGAGAATTTAAAACCATTACAACAAAAATTAAAGAAAGATATAGAATATCAGTTTGATAAAAAAGACCAAATACAAATACAAAAGGTAAAATTATTATGTAAAAACTTACCTAAGCTATACTTTCCAGATGAAAACAAAAAATTTACTTATATAATAGAATCAGATGCGAGTGAAAAAAGTTATGGAGGAATACTAAAATACAGGTATGATGACACTACGATAGAACATCATTGCAGGTATTATTCAGGAACATTTAGTAATACAGAAATAAAATGGGAAATAAATAGAAAAGAATTATACTCAGTATATATGTGTTTATTATCATTTGAACCATATATTGTATATAATAAATTTATTATAAGAACAGATAATACACAAGTAAAATGATGGCTAACGAGAAAAATATAAGATTCGGTAACAACAAAAGAAATAAGGAGATTGGTATTAAATATATTAAATTTCACATTTACAATTGAAGTAATAAAAACTGATAAGAATGTTATTGCAGATTACTTATCAAGACAAAGCTACTCAGACTGAGAACGAAAATACAATGGAAGAGATACTCAAAGCCATAACTACACTTTGTATAAAAGTGGACAGTATGGACAACGAGATACAAAAGCTAAAGACTAATGAAGATAATTTGAAGTCTAAAGCTAGTCAGCAGCATGACTATAAAAATGCGGAGCTACGTCAACCGGAAGACGGAAAAAAGCCAGAGCTAAAAGGAGACGATGGGAAACTCCTTAAAACCCATAACGTTTGTTTAAATACAGCTGCAGGTACAAGCAAACAAGTTAGCGATAAACAACATAAAAATGCTAACTTAAACCAGCTATTTGCAAAACCATTTACCCAAAGGACACCTAGACATGTATCCATAGAACCACAAACATCTACATACGCAGATAGTTTGCAAAACCAAAATGAGAAAAAGACATATAACTACATCACACGAACCTATATTGAAAATATCCACAAAATCCAAACCTATTTAAACCGCAACCCCAGATCAACTACAAAAGAACCAAACCAAGATTATTTGACACAAAAATTACAAGGATATAACAAGCTAATTGCACAACCGAAAACTAACGCTAATTTAGTAAGGACATGTTACAACTACGGACTGTTAAATACAATATACACATATGACGGAGAAGAAGTTAGTGGAATACCAGAACTACACAAAGCATTCATCACGTACAAAAGAGTTACGAAAGGAAATTTATTTTATATAAAATTCTATACGGCACCAGCGGAGATATTATATGAGGAGATAAAGCCTCCGATACAGGTTATCAAGATAGGACTGACTAAAGATATGATTATACCCGAGGACATCGGACAACAAGAAGAGATATGCAAAATAGAGATACCAAGTTTTTATGCCAACAAAAGAATAATTGGTATATCAACTATCATACAAGAGCTAGCAAACAATTATTTAAATGGAAATGCTATATGGAGCTACTATGCAAGAGATCAGTTAATGATTTATTCTAATTCAAGGGAGCTAAGGAAAGCAGATATGGATGAAGTCCAAAAATGAATTTTATCACTACTAAAGCCAGAAGAACGACCTACGACACGAGCATTAAAAGAAGGATTTATTTCAGCAGAATTATTAACCAGATATTGCAAGCTAATTGGTCATAAATACCCGGACCATATATGTTCAAAGTGCAACGGAGAAGATAATATAATTCCAGATGTCCAGCTGGAATAATCAACGAGGAAGAAAACAAGAAGGAGAAGATAAGAGCGGAAAAAGTTATGTAATAATGTAATAATGTAACAAGATATGTAATAATGTAAAGTTGTCAAGATATGTCATAAAGTAGGTATGGAATAGGTATGGGTCTTTTGTCAAATAATGACAAATGTAGTAGATAGTGTACATTATTGTGCAAATAAGTCGTAAAGTAGATAGTAGTAGACAAAATAAAACTATTCATGAATAGTAATCATGAATAGTAAGTAGACATGTGTAAAAAATGTGTTAGGATAAGCATTTAGAATAGTAAGTTTGTGTGTCTATATATAGACTTAGTAGTAACCATTGTAAAGGACGGGCATTGCCTAAAAGAATAAAAACTTTCTTATAAACACTCTCTCTTTCTAGATACTAATTACTTAAAAGTTAATGGATAAATCTGAAATCCAGTCAGATATTTCAGATAGCATGGCTAAGCAAGAGGCAAAGGTATATTGTTCAAAAAATATGCGGAACTAATTTCATATATTCCTGAATATTATATATATGATTGATTAAATTTATGTTAGTTATTATGTATTAGAATTATTTGAATCATGATTTCTAGTTTATTAGCACACTGGAAACAAGGAAAAAACTTCTATACTATGCCATCCTAATGTTGAAACTGGTAGGCGAGGAAGCCGTTTAGGGGAGTAAACAAAGTTGAGGCGCTGATAAGAAGGAAGTATCCGCTAAAGTACGATGCTAGTAGTGACAGGAAAACATGATAAACAGATAATCTAGTTCATAATAATCTAATATGAATTTAATCGATTATGAATATGATAGGAAGGAATAATTGAAAAATCTGCATAATAAAGAACATGATTACATATATGCATGACGAGATGATAAAAAATTATGAAACTTTAATATTATATATACTTAACGGTATAGAAATAATTGAGTTAAGAAGAATCATATGGGAAAAAATATTTGATGACTACGGATCAGAAAATATATTAAATCAAGAATGGTATGAAATAGATTTACAAGATCTATATTTAGATAATGAAAGAATAGAATGGTACGATTTAGAAATAAATTCAGATTAAAATGAATTACGAATATTTACAATATTGGATAGAATCTATGGAAGATATAAAACTATTAGAACAATTAATAGAGGAAAATTTATCTATGTACCAAAGAACCGAAGATATGTTATATCTTGAATATATCATAAATAATATTAAAGAAATATTCAGATTAAAACAACTATCGGAAGAATATTACAATAAATATTATTACATTTTACCATGAATTTCACACTACCAAAAATTAACATTAAAGGGATATCAAGATTAAGACACTTAGCAAAAGAATACTACAATAAAATCTTTAAAATAAAATACTCACTTATCACACTACCACCTACCACACTACCACTTCCATGAATCCCCCAACTACCAGTTCCGCACCGAAAAATGGGCATTATAGAGATACATAAGAAAAAAAAGAGAAAAAAGACAGAAGAAAAACGAAATCCATACATAATTATCTAAGCTCTTGTCGATATCCACTTCACAAGTCTATCACTACTGAAGAATGTTCTTCTTCTTTTTCAAGCCAAACAAAAATATGAATACAATACTATAGTGAAAATGAAGAACTTTGGATAGAATCTCATGAAACAAAAAATATGAATTTATATAGAAAATGATAGAGAAATGCCATAAGGTATCTTAACTTTCATATTTAATATTTAAGGGTTATGAATATGAAAAGTTGAAAATTATGAGAGAGTTACAAAATATATGCACATTATATCTAAAAAAGAAGATATATTATAGTGGGAAGTGAAAAGTTGAGTAGTTGAATATAAAGACTTTATGAGATATTAAAAATAAAATAAATAATTAAATAAAGAAAGATGATCAAAAAAGGAGAAAAAAAAGATAAATATGAATGGACAACATAGAGAGGTGCCACATCACATTGTCTTTTGAGGGGTTTGGATGAAAAAATGAAAAAGGTCTCTTATGTTGAGGTTGCTTTAAAATATATTCTTAAGACAAATACACTATAACGGTTTTGATCCTATAAATTTATTATAAGCTAACGAATATGGAATTTTATATTTAAAGATAGATATAAAATAGTTTCTTGAGTATGCACTTAATAGTTTTATTATAATAATTTTAATTAAAAGGGTTAAACATAAACTGTAGAGCTCGAATTTTTTTTTATTATCCTATGAAAGAAAAGTTATATTGATCACTAATGTACAATACTGTGTTTATATTTATCTTCTTTCAATTGTAGTATCATCAAAGTATACCACTAATGAGCTTCACAAAATATTTGCAACTGAAAAGATATGACACATAGGCCTAACTCAACCCTAAAAGCTAGCTCATGAGGATAGGATTGCCCAAATTCATATAAGGAGACCACTAGTCCATTCCCCAACCAATGTGAGACTTTTACCCACTCTAACACCCCCCTTAACGCCCAGTCCCAATTGGCGCGTGGACGGGAAGTCCAAATAGGAACGAATATGGCTCCGATACCATGAAAAGATATGACATCTAGGTCTAACTCAACCCCAAAAGCTAGCTCATGAGGGGAGAATTGCTCAAGTCCATATAAGGAGACCACCAGTCCATTCCTCAACTAATGTGGGACTTTTACCCACTCTAACAACAACGAACATAAAAAAACTATAGCAAGTCATGCATACAAATATAGTGAAACATATCAGGACTGAATTGAGCTTTTATAGAACTCAGTGAAATTATGATAAACCTTAGTGAATATCGACTAGTATAGAAAATTTTAAAGTTAAAAGTGCTTGAGACTATTTAGGTAGAAGAAATACAATTTCATACGTTACAACAAGTTACGGACAAAAGGAGCGAGTCAGCCTCCTTTAAAATCTCATTCTTTCTTTGAAGATGTCACGACCCAAAAATGGACGTGATGACACTCGTCTTAACCCACAAAGACAAGTCAGCCTAAAATTTAACCATTACAATAAAATGCGGATATTTTTATAATAAACTCAAAAATACCCCCAAAATTTGGTTGTCACGTGTACAAGCCTCTAAAGTATTACAATTGAATCAAAAGAAAAATAAAAGTCTCATATGACATTGTTTCTAGAGTAGAACAAGATCATAAACAAGAGTAAGAAGGTCTGCTGAGTTGACAAATATCTACCTCACAAATCTCCAAGAAGCCTCGAAAAAGAAGAGAATATATCACAAAGATCCGAGCTAGTAACCTACAAATAAATGTAGTAACAAGGGGTGAGTACCAAACCACGTGGTACTCAACAAGTGAACCTCTAAACACAAGCTAAGGGGATAGAATACGGGTACTCCTTACACCCCAACCGAACCTCCACAACTACAACTTGCATAAAATCAACCCAACCTAACAGTTCACAATTCACATAGCACATATCTCAACAGCAACATTCTAACAATCACATATTCTCAACAACAAGCTTAATATTCATCAATTACAATCTCCACAACTACAACCTGCTTAAAACCAGCCCAACCTAAGAGTTCATGATTCACATATCATACAACAAAACAACAACACCCTAACAATTACATATCCTCAACAACAAGCTCAATATTCACCAATCAAAGTTCCACAGAAAGGCACTCACAAGATCAGCAAAACACAATATCAAGTTCACTAATGATAAATATGTGCAATGCAATGGAATGCAATGTCAAGTATAGTGATGCATGTCTGACCTAGTCATACACACCCGCTGTCTCTCAGTCCGGGACCCATGGGGGACATATATGTCCATGCATCCATCGCAGTGCGCAATATGACCCTCGCTAATAGTAAACATCGCGGCGCGCGATACGTCCCTCGAAAAATAGTATCCATCGCGGTGCGTGATACGTCCCTCGAAATGGTACATCCTCTTTAATTTTTTATTCTTTTCCAATTCACATAACACTTGTCACAACCATGTCTCAGAACAATGCAAATGACATGTTCACACAAATAATAAAGAGATGACCATTTTCATAAAATTGCACAATTCACCACAACACAATCATGATACAACATCAACAATGATTCAACAAGTCTTTCAAACCATTATCAATTCTCAACACATCACACACAAATAATTATCACATTGCCTTTTATTACCCCTTTTTCATCATTAGAATTAATCAATGTGGACAAGTCCACCCATCACTAAGTCTCATTACCCCCAAACAATTATTACAAGAAAATACACGAATTTCATACACTTAACAAAGGTTTAGAAATCCACTTGCCTCAAATCATCGAACAATCACTCCGGAACTTGAGTCCTCCCCTTTTGTTAGGCTTCCAAATCAGTGCAATCTATTCAAATAATCAATCACAATAAGTTTTCGAAACTAACAACACTCATATTACAATAGGTCTAGCCTAGACCCAAAAACTTACACAAACCTAAAATCAAGTTCCTAAATTTTGATGTCAATCATCATGTCAACCCTCATATTTTAAAATTTAAGCCTAGAGTTGCGTTCCAACTTCTCCAATATCATAATTCTAATAGTACTAGTATTCATATAATACAGGAAAACCAAAACTTTTCAGAACTCAAATTGACACAAGTTAATCTCAAAATCCTTTTCTCCATCCTATCCTTCTAATTATTATACTATAATTTGACAATAATTACTGAATGATTACAAACATATTATCCTACCAAACCACACTTCCCTTTGACCAACATTTTGCTGCCATTCACCAAACTGCAAACAAAATTATAATTTCCTCATTCTATACCCACTAAATACCTTAGCCATTAATAGTCTTGCATACATTAACCCACCAACATGACACACCCACCAATAGGAATAACGATCATAACCAAATTTGAAAACTAAATTGTTACCTCTAACATAGAGTAATAATAAATTAACAAAATGTCACCTTTATGCATATACTCAATTCACTGTTTAAAGGCGTACCTACCTGAATCATGAAGTTTGGCCCTTTTTTTTCCTCTCGTTCATCCGCCTAGTTAAGTTTCTGCCTCCCTTTCTTTTCTAAATTAATTATTTATTAAAACATGACAAATCCCTAACTTATTTTAATAAAGTATGAGCTAAGGGGTATAGGATCTTAAATGAATTTTCAGACTTTTCCCATTATTATCAATTAACTAAATAAATATCCGTTAATTTAATAATTGTAGTTATCGAATATCTTCAAAATTCTCAAACCAACTTCACCGACTAATCAGGAATGAATCGGGGCAACTATCGGGATGGGTGAAATGGAAATTTTATAGAAATTTCAAAAAAAGATGTTTCGGGTTATTACATTATTCACCACTGAAAATCATGTTCGTCCTCGAACATAAGGAAGAAGAAGGAAGAATAACCGATGTTACCAAAAACTTGTACAACCTCCTAGTCGGTGTTCATCCCTCCAAGTGAGCTCCTCCTTAAGATCATTCCATCAAGATCAACTACTAATTACTGAACTTTCAAATGAAATTTGCCAAATTTATAAATCACGAGTGATTACCAACCCACAGACTAATCAATGAACCAAATCTAAACTGAAACCCTCTGGATCATAACACACTCCCCACAATGAAACTTTTCTCACATAACCAAAATAACATTCTGAATCGATACCGGCTACAACCATAAGTGAATTACAATTAACCACCACACACTCATAATGCACAAGCCATCACAGATCTTATCAAGATTCTCTTTCCACAACACAGTCTTTTCATGAGCTTAAGTTATAAAAATCTGATCTTTAGACATCGGATACTCACCAAGGGAGGATCAAAGTTATCTAACCCAACGAAGGAAATGATTAAGTAAACATCCAACAAACGATACACTCCAAAATGCAAAATCACTAACAACACTTTTAGACAATTGTAACTCTTCATATATAGTAGCTCTTGTATAAGTTCTCATAAGCAAGGTTGTGCGTGTAGAATCACTAGTATACTTCAACTATCCCAAACAACACCAAATCTTCCATAACTGAAACGAACAAGTCTAACCAAGGATGTCACCCTACCAAGAGGACAATCACATGATCGGTACAACCGATCCACCACTAGGAATTCACCCATAGATATGAAAACACGTGTGGGTATAGGTAGTTAATCACATTCCAAACTATATCCAAAACGAAGTAGATGGTCATATAAGAATATACAAAACCAAAGTCGAATAACACTAGATACTTCTTCCATAGTGGCCATATCAAACATTTTCATTCATATGACTCTATCTGTTTAATTTTCTAGCTACCCACAATCAACCAGACTGACCCCATTACAATATTACAAATACTAGATTCATCAAACCCCACATACTTCTCACAGTACTCCATTGAATCTAACACTCTTAATACCAACAAACATCATAACTACACCAGTCATTTACCTTAATCTCAAACTGTCACTAGTATCAAAGTATTCTTATCAAATACATTATCGCCTCCAAATTTTCAAACTGTGGCGCTCTCTCTTTCCAAATAAGCATTTTAGGACAGATACGGGTCCCACCCAATGCTAACACTAATTTCGAATCTAAAAGTATTTTCTCATCAATATAAAGTTATTGAATCACGTACAATGTCAACTCCATGTAATCTTTCAGATGCCAAATTTCGACTAACATTCAAAACCATCATATACCTCATACCAACACTTAAGAAATTCTTGGCCACTCCAATAATTCGGTATACTATAAGCTCATAACCTCTACTCACCATCAAATACCTATGTAACACATCATAACAGTATGTATCGTCCCATCAACAAGTAGTTTCAATCCACTCAAAATCCTCATTAATCATATAAAACAGTAGGTCCACACCGTTGAACATCAATAAGTTACCTATCAGAATTTGAACAATCTAGCTCGACATAACCACATAGAATCTTTCACACATCACTGCTTGTCACCCAAACAAAAACTCAATACTTAGAAAAGTCGATGATACATTCCTAGTAAGTCTGTACCAAACTAGTCACATCTCACAGTCATATCTAAACTCATAGGCAAAAATCAATAAATTCTTCAACTACAAACCAAGGGCTTATACGAGAGGTCTTATTCCTCCACTTTTCTTAATTCTTCCCATGACACAAAATTCTATATATCTTGAACCCTTCAATACATCAAACTCTTGTCTCTTTTGTTGACTCGCTCACCAATCTTATTCTTTGGCCAACAATGCCTGACATTTTTACCCTTATCCTCAAAATAAAGACTTTAAATTAAACCCTTCCTTAGGTCCTTTGAAAATCAAAATAACACACTTTATGACTCAAAACATATACAAGTTCTTCCAAATACTCAATATTCAATGTGATCGATCATTTCTTCCCTTACCAATCCACACCTTGATAAAACATACTACCACAAACATAAACTCACTATGAAAAACTTGATTTTTTTTAACACAACTATGTACACAATCCCATTATCTATCAACATTAGCTCACACCTTGAAGATATTTATGAATTCACGTATCTTAGCCTATAATTGATCGCCTCTCCATTGATCTTATCGTAACTTTCATTAAAATTCAATTGTACCAATTACCAAACTCAAAACAATAAAGCACTTATCATCACACTCGAGTTAAACGTCTATAGACTTCTTTCTCAAATCTTATCCAACAACTTTTAACTGATATGAATGACACGCAACACTATCACCATAACCATAGTAAAACAGATGGAACCACATGTCTTTATACCTCAATTCTCAATCTCTTTGAAGATACCTCTTTAGCCCTTGCGATAAGAGAAAATATAGTTACTCTCACCTCTTTCTGAAGGCTCCACTATATGCCACACTTATCATTATGACTCTAGTTGCTTTAAATTTTATCCGAGCGAAGTCCCTACATATTCTTAGACTTTCCATACAACCACATTACTCACCAAATAATGGAAAACCACAACATTAGATACTTGCTAGTCATTATTACCATACAAAATTCGTTTAACCAACAATCCTTATCATATAGTTGCATTTTAATCACAATTCCATCACAAATTCTTATTATCGTTATGCTCATTAGACACTTTCCTCATCTCGAAGTTAACTTTGTCATCGACATGACATCTCAAACCCAGCTATACCAATCAAATTCAAAAGACTAACTCAATTTTATATCCGTTTTCATATAACATTAGTACCACATCGTGAAAGTTCGTTAGATCAACCACTAGAACACATCATAAATGTCGAGAAGATTGTACCCAAATCTCACATATTTCTATCCGTTGAATAACTGTAAAACATTATCAAATTTGTTCTGTCTCTAGCCCAAGCGATATGCATTCTTTCATAGATCAGATCGATAGCAGAAGTAACACACCCCACAACTCTAACCAAGTAGGCATCAATATTGTTGTAGTAGTCATATTATGATCCTCTTAAATATATACCCAATCTATAAAATCGTAGTAGAGATTCTGACCTCGTTTATTACAACATCATTCTCATCATACACTAAACAACCCATACTTATACAACTTTATTAACTATAATTTCCGAAGTCACACTGTTCATTTCCTATCCATCCTTTTAACTATTCCACTTTCAATTATCGAACTAATCAAGATATTGCATATACCACACAAGTACTATTCCCTCTATTAGGGTAACTAAACAAAAGAAATAACCACGTTCATAAAATCTCCAAATATTTGTTCAAAATCATCATCAAATATCCTCAAAATGCATCATTGAGCCATCACCTAACTCAACCCCTTCAAATTACTAAACATTTCGAATCCGACTACACATCATTTTCATAAGTCTATTACTTCCACCTTAATACCAAACTTAACATTCAAACCATACATGACATCAACTACTCACATGAGAAACCACGCACAAGTCATCACTATAAGCGAAAGTTAATGAAGTGAAGCGATAAGAATCAAAATCGGACCAAGTACGCATGATAGATATCTAAGAAGTGAAGATTTTTCCTGAAAGTCACTATAGCCTCTCAAAGATAAGTACAGACGTCTCTGTACCAATCCTCAAGACTCTACTTAGACTCGACTTGTACACACGTGAGACCTATTACATCTCGCACCTAGAAATGTCTATAAAGAGCTTAAAATATAAAAATATTGATTTTTGGAAAGAATAAGGAAATCTGGAAATTTTGTCTTAGTTAAGAAAGTGAGTTTTGGCCATTTTCAAACGGCCATAACTCCTAGCTCAGGATGTGTTAGGAGTAACTCTTGACATGATTGGAACTCCCTTGGAGAGATATTTCCAACGCTGCCAAGTTTGCGCGATTTCGACATGATATGAGTGAGATATGCCTTTTGGAAGTTGGGTTGTTGGATTGAGGAAAGTCCCAATCCAAAATTTAGGAAGGTCAAAATAGTCTTTTCTCTACTTTATTTCCTAATTCATTTTTAGGGATTTATTGGGGTAAAAATCTTATTTTTGTCAGATTAGAAAAATTAAATTTACGCTTAGGGCTTGGAGAAAAGAGAAAAAAAGGAAGAAAGGGAGAAAAACCAAGATTTCACCAAGAACGTCAAGCGTTTGGAATGGAATTCGTCGGTGGTGATCCCTATTAAGATATGTGAGATCTTTTAGTGATGGGTTAGTTCACCCACACACCAACTTGTTTCAATTTAGAAATTTTGGAGTTGTTGAATGTTAAGAAAGTGAAGTTCTTGAAGAACATTGTTGAATTCTTGTTGGTTGATTATTGAATGCCAAATGTTGATTTGATTCGTGTTTCTGGTTTTTTTTTTTTGAGTTAACTCTATTGGGTATTGAGAATACTAATAATCCTAAGTGTTTGGGGAAAGAACTATGGAAGTTAGGAGTAGAGATGAAAAACGGGAAGAAAAATCGTCAAAAACCTGGGGAATGGGGTGAGGCATCGCGCCAACCAGCGCCCTCCAAAAAGGGCTCTGAAGTTCACCCTCTGGGGCGACGCACCAGCCAGCGCGCCCCAGCAACTCCTCTGAAGTTTAAGGGTTGGCGTCCCGCGCCTCTCAGAGCGCCAGGGACTCCAGTTCTCCCCATTCTTCCCCCACTTTTTCGTATTAGTTCCTAAGTGATGTACCTATGTTTCATAGTTGTTTCTAACACTCTGAGGTACATCTAAACATCATGAAATCATCCATAAACATGAGATCATGAACCTTGAATCCATAATCCAATTCAAGGAAAGTTAAGATCAAAGTTAAAGAAGTTAAGAGTCAAGTCTAGAAGTTAAGAAGCAAGTCAAAGCAAAGTTTCTTAAAGTTTTCAAGAGTCTTTAACAAACGTTTTAACTTCGTTTTAAAGCTCAAGTTTCAAGTTAAGCAAAGAGTAAAGAGTTGAGTCCATTTCTTAAAAAGCTATAAAGGAAATAAATATTCCCAAAGAGTTTATAAATGTTTTCACATTTGAACAAGAAAATGGATCATCGATTCCAAGAGAGTTTTTAAGCTAAGTTTTGAGTAATTATCTCAATTGAAAGAAAGAGTTTTGTTTTTACAAACATATGAGCTAAGTATATTTTGGGAGTAGTATTGAACACCGATATAGGCATGCAAGTTCATATTAACTCAAGTCTCCATAAACCATGTAGCCATCATGGGTAGTAAAGGATCATACTTTTTAGATGACTCCTTAAGATGCTTTTAGAATATACTAGTGGATCCACTAAGTTAAGCGTTCTATATGATGACAAAGTATAGGACAGTTCTGGCAGCGTGGGCAAGACGTTGTATTACCACTTAGGCTCATAGTGGTGGTTGTTGGTTAGAAAATCTCCCACAAAAGTTATATTACTTTTATATATAAGTAAAGTTGAGTTTGTTATTGCTTTATCTTTAACGAATCAAGTTGTTTACACTGTATTACAAGCTTTATATATATATATATTCCATGTGTCTTATTACTTTATATTGAGTTAAACTATTCATGAGTTGTACAGAGCCAAGGTAAGTGTTCCTTCTTACTCTTTTCAAGCTTAAGTTGTTGTTTAGCATTCCAACTCGCATACTCGAACATTCAATGTACTGATGCCAGTTGGCCTGCATCATCTTATGATGCAGACGTAGGTAACCAGGATCAACATCCAGCACCTCGTTGATCCAGTTTGAGCATTCAGAGTTTGTTGGTGAGCCTCCTTGCATTCCAGAGGACCCCTTTTATTCGCTTTCTAGTTTAGTTCATTAGGATGTTGTGGGGTTTGTCCCAACACCCATCCCAGTTGTTTAGAGGCTTCATAGACAGTTAGTAGTTCAATTGTCTTTACATTATCATTCAGGTGTTGTTTAAAGACTGAGTTGCCTTTTTGGCTAAACTATTATTTCTCAAGCTATGCATGAGTTATATTTTCTTATGTTTAAGTCTTCTGCTGAGTTAAGTAAGCCAAGCCAAGGGTTCGCTTGAGTCTAGCAATGGTCTTCAAGTGCCAGTCCTGCTCAGAGTGTAGGCTCAGGGCGTGACACCTATGAACCTGGGGATCTGATACCATTTTGTCACGACCTAAAAATGGACGTGATGGCACTCGTCTTAACCCACAAAGACAAGTCAGCCTAAAACTCAACCATTACAATAAAATGCGGATATTTTTATAATAAACTCAAAAATACCCCCAAAATTTGGTTGTCACGTGTACAAGCCTCTAAAGTATTACAATTGAATCAAAAGAAAAATACAAGTCTCATATGACATTGTTTCTAGAGTAGAACAAGATCATAAACAAGAGTAAGAAGGTCTGCTGAGTTGACAAATATCTACCTCACAAATCTCCAAGAAGCCTCGAAAAAGAAGAGAATATATCACAAAGGTCCGAGCTAGTAACCTACAAATAAATGTAGTAACAAGGGGTGAGTACCAAACCACGTGGTACTCAACAAGTGAACCTCTAAACACAATCTAAGGGGATAGAATACGGGTACTCCTTACACCCCAACCGAACCTCCACAACTACAACTTGCATAAAATCAACCCAACCTAACAGTTCACAATTCACATAGCACATATCTCAACAGCAACATTCTAACAATCACATATTCTCAACAACAAGCTTAATATTCATCAATTACAATCTCCACGACTACAACTTGCTTAAAACCAGCACAACCTAAGAGTTCATGATTCACATATCATACAACTCAACAACAACACTCTAACAATTACATATCCTCAACAACAAGCTCAATATTCACCAATCAAAGTTCCACAGAAAGGCACTCACAAGATCAGCAAAACACAATATCAAGTTCACTAATGACAAATATATGCAAAGCAATGGAATGCAATGTCAAGTATAGTGATGCATGTCTGACCTAGTCATACACACCCGCTGTCTCTCAGTCCGGGACCCATAGGGGACATATATGTCCATGCATCCATCGTAGCGCGCGATACGACCCTCGCTAATAGTAAATATCATGGCGCGCGATACGTCCCTCGAAAAATAATATCCATCGCGGTGCGTGATACGTCCCTCGAAATGGTACATCCTCTTTAATTTTTTATTCTTTTCCAATTCACATAACACTTGTCACAACCATGTCTCAGAACAATGCAAATGACATGTTCACACAAATAATAAAGAGATGACCATTTTCATAAAATTGCACAATTCACCACAACACAATCATGATACAACATCAACAATGATTCAACATCAACAATAATTCAACTAGTCTTTCAAACCATTATCAATTCTCAACACATCACACACAAATAATTATCACATTGCCTTTTATTACCCCTTTTTCATCATTAGAATTAATCAATGTGGACAAGTCCACCCATCACTAAGTCTCATTACCCCCAAACACTTATTACAAGGAAATACATGAATTTCATACACTTAACAAAGGTTTAGAAATCCACTTGCCTCAAATCATCGAACAATCACTCGGGAACTTGAGTCTTCCCCTTTTGTTAGGCTTCCAAATCAGTGCAATCTATTCAAATAATCAATCACAATAAGTTTTCGAAACTAACAACACCCATATTACAATAGGTCTAGCCTAGACCCAAAAACTTACACAAACCTAAAATCAAGTTCCTAAATTTTGATGTCAATCATCATGTCAACTCTCATATTTTCAAATTTCAAGCCTAGGGTTACGTTCCAACTTCTCCAATATCTTAATTCTAATTGTACTAGTATTCATATAATAAATTACTCCTTATATTCAATTATCTACCTTTATATATCAAAACTTGAATCATAATATGATAATTATAAGAAAGAATTGGAGAAACACAAAAAACCCGAATTATGAACATAGCTTTTTAGGTTACGGGAAAACCAAAACTTTTCAGAAGTCAAATTGACACAAGTTAATCTCAAATCCCTTTACTCCATCCTATCCTTCTAATTATTATACTATAATTTGATAATAATTACTGAATGATTACAAACATATTATCCTACCAAACCACACTTCGCTTTGACCAATATTCTGCCGCCATTCACCTAACTGCAAACAAAATTATAACTTCCTCATTCTATACCCACTAAACACCTTAGCCATTAATAGTCTTGCATACATTAACCCACCAACATGACACACCCACCAATAGGAATAACGATATTAACCAAATTTAAAAACTAAATTGTTACCTCTAACATAGAGTAATAATAAATTAACAAATGTCACCTTTATGCATATACTCAATTCATTATTTAAAGGCGTACCTACTTGAATCATGAAGTTTGGCCATTCTTTTTCCTCTCATTCATCCACCTAGGTATGTTTCTGCCTCCCTTTCTTTTCTAAATTTATTATTCATTAAAACGTGACAAATCTGTAATTTATTTTAATAAAGTATGAGCTAAGGGGTATAGGGTCTTAAATGAATTTTCAGACTTGTCCCATTATTATCAAATAACTAAATAAATATACGTTAATTTAATAATTGTAGTTATCGAATAGCTTCAAAATTCTCAAACCAACTTCACCGACTAATTAGGAATGAATCGGAGCAACTATCATGATGGGTGAAATGGAAATTTTATAGAAATTTCTAAAAAAGATTTTCCGGGTTATTACAGAAGATTATAGAAATATAAATTGTGTGTATGAGGTGCTTAACATAATTGATATATTTGGTTATTAAGATCTAGGTGTTGTACTTGACCTCGATTGTAAAATAGTTATTCAGTTATTTTTTGCTAGATCTATTGTTAATACAGTTTTATCGTATTTTACTGGTGTTACAGAAATATACTGTCATTTTTTTCAAGTACATCAAGTCATCCTCCCAAGTTGAAGCCTATAAAACCTCAAAATTCAGAAAAGAAGGCCAAAATATGACTATTGGTTTAAGTCCACAAGACTAGTCTATGAATCGTAGACCAGTCTCGTAGGAAGTGGGAAAAATAATTTGGAAATCAAGTCTCAATAAGTCATTCAACGATTGACTAGGACGGTCGTTCGAATATTCTACGGATCGTAGGAAGGTCCCGTAGAAAGGTTCCAGACTTAGTGAAATTTTGGGGTAAAAGTTGAGTTCTACGATTTGGGTCTACAGACCGTAGAAAGGTTTTGTCAAAGTTATGTCATTTTAATTTGACCATAATCCTAAGTCCTATATAAGGTTTTTAAGTCCTAAAACTATCCACTCTAAATTCATTCCCCTAACTCCCAAAATTCCAACCAAATTCATCTTTCCCAAATTCTCTCCAAGGCTCTCAAGAGATTCTAGGATTCTTCAAGTTCAAGTCTCCTTTCTTCATCAATTCCTTAGGGCTACAAGATCAAGGTAAGTAGGGAGTTCATCAATCAGTTTCATTCACCAATTGAGTCTCAAAGACTTCTCTAATTCTCCAATTCAATTTTCCTAAATTGGTTAGGTTTTCATTCAATTCCTCATGGGTTCTATTTGTATGGATTAAAATTGTTTGATTTTGATCATATTATTATTTTTTAGACTCAATTAAATTCTTTCTAATCAATTCCATATGAACTCATGCATTGATCATGAATTTGACTATGAAAACCTTAATTTATACGAATTTGAAGAAAGGCTATAAATCAATGAATGATATTTTCACGAAGTAATGCATGATTTATGAAAATGGATTGTTTTCTAATCTAGTTAGCTTTAAGATAATCATCGATTAATTGTAAAAGGAGTTTCTCACATGTGCATGAATTGTGAAAGGTTTAGTGTCACGACCCAAAAATGGACGTGATGGCACTCGTCTTAACTCACCAAGACAAGTCAGCCTAAAACTCAACCATTACAATAAAATGCGGAAATTTTTATAATAAACTCAAATATACCCCCAAAATCTGGTTGTCACGTGTACAAGCCTCTAAAGTATTACAATTGAATCAAAAGAAAAATGCAAGTCTCATATGACATAGTTTCTAGAGTAGAACAAGATCATAAACAAGAGTAAGAAGGATCGTTGAGAAGACAACCAACTACCTCACAAATCTCCCAGAGGCCTCGGAAAAGAAGACAGTAACAAGTACCACAAAAAATCCAGGCTCGTAACCTACAAAAATTTGTAGAAGCAAGGGGTGAGTACTAAACCACACGGTACTCAGCAAGTAAACTTCTAAACACGAGTTAAGGAGATAGAATACAAGTACTCCTTACACCCCAACCGAACCTTCACAACTACAATCTGTATAAAACCAGCCCAACCTAACAGTTCACAATTTACAAAGCACATAGCTCAACACAACACTCTAACAATTTCATATCCTCAACAACAACAATAGTTTCATATCCTCAACAACAACACTCTAACAATTGCATACCTTCAACAACAAACTCAATATTCATCAGTCACAAGTTCCATAGAAAGGCACTCACAAGATCAGCAACACACAATATCAAGTTCACCAATAATAAAGAAGTGCAATGTAATGAAATGCAATGTCAAGTATAGTGATGCATGTCTGACCTAATGATACACACCCGCTGTCTCTCAGTCTGGGACCCATGGGGGATATATCTGTCCATGCATCCATCGCGGCGCGCGATACGACCCTCGATAATAGTAACCATCGCGGCGAGCGATACGTCCCTCGAAATATAGTATCCGTCACGGCGCGCGACACGTCCCTCAAAATATAGTATCCATCGTGGCGCGCGATACGTCCCTCGAAATGGTACATCCTCTTTATTTTCTTATTCTTTCTCAATGCACATAACACTTGTTAGAACCATGTCTCAGAACAATGCAAATGACATGTTCACACAAATAATGAGGAGATGACCATTTTCATAACATTGCACAATTCACAACAAGACAATCAGGATACAACATCAACAATGATTCAACAAGCCTTTCAAACAACTCTCAACACATCACACAAACAATTGATCACATTGCCTTTTATTATCCCTTTTTCATCATTAGAATTAATCAATGTGGACAAGTCAACCCATCACCAAGCTTCATTACCCTAAACACATATTACAAGGAAATACATGAATTCCATACACTTAACAAGGGTTTAGAAATCCACTTGCCTGAAATAGTCGAACAATCACTCCGGGACTTGAACCTTCCCCTTTCGTTGAACTTCTAAATCAATTCGATCTATTCAAATAAATATTCACAATAAGTTTTCAAAACTAACAACACTCATATTACTATAGGTCTAGCCTAGATCCAAAAACTCACTCAAAATTATAATCAAGTTCTTAAATCTTGATGCCAATTAACATTTCAATTATCATATTTTCCAAGTTTCAAGTCTAGGGTTAAATCCATTTTTTTCAATATCATTATTCGAATGGTATTCATGTTATATAATATACTTAATACTTATTTATATGTACCCGATATTATATATAATAATTGAAGTTGCGACACGATGTTCATAAGAGATTTCCAACATGAAACTAAAACACGAAAACTGTATCAATTCATGTAAAATCCTACACCCACCCTTCTATGAATTTGCTTAATAATTGGCTCATCATTGCGCCATAATTGATCCACTATCTATTGTATCCTAGACTCACAGAACAACACTAACAATGTTACAGTATTTCTCTATAAAGAGTGAAAACTCAAAACTTACCAATATATTTTAGCATGTAGTTGTTTCATATACAACAGTCATTGTACACTAAGAAATAACTAAACAAAACAACAATTATAGACTAGTCTAAGTACATTGTCCATTTTTCTTTCATAACATTATTATATTAATATATGTATGTAGTATCCTAACTTCAATATAAATGGAAAGAGTTGGAACTGTATTAGTTCTGACCTGGAGAAGTACGCCTCCCATTTTCCATTCGTCTGACGCCGCTGCGAGTAAGTCCTCGCCTATTCCCTTTTATCTCTTTTCTTTTCTAAATAAATTACTTTTGTACCAAAAAGTGACAAACCCTAATAGTTTATTTTAATAGGTATGAGTCAAATTGTATAGGTTCTTAAATGAATTTTCAGACTTGACCCATTTTTATCAATTACTAAATAAATACCCGCTAGTTAAATAACCATAGTTATTGAATAGTTTAAAATTCTCAAACCAACTTCACCGACTAATCATAAATGACTCAAAGCAACTATCGGGAGGGATAAAACGGTAATTTTTTATTTTTTTTTTTATTTTATGAAAGTTTTTCTAAAATGATCTTCCGGGTCATTACATTTAGTCACATTAAGGGATCGTGGTTTGGTGAAAGGTTCTCTCACTCATGCATATTCAAGATTTTAGGAGCTATTCTATGATGTTTTTAGCTTCAATTGAAAACTTAATTGTGCTATTCTATGGATGATATTATGTTTATGATTATGACTAATTCCGTTGGGATTTTAATTAGCACCGAGAGGATATTGAGATGGAGGTTCTCCCGTTAGTAGAGATCGGGTCTCTAGTAGCAATCTCCTTGTCCCTAAATATGTGCCCCCATAGGTTGTATTAAGTGACATAACTAGTGGATCCACCTAATCTAGAACTTAAAGTCCTTTTCTTGGCAAGTAAGGACATATTTTTTTAGCGTGGAAGCAAGACATTGTATTCCATGTTATAGCTCACATGGTCTATGTTGATTAATAGTAAATATCCCACAAAATAAACCAAGTGATTCTTAAAGGTTTTATGAAACCTTAATGACGATTTTAAGATGCATTGACCATGTTCATGATTTATGAAGCCTCTTTAAAGTTTTACTATGTTCAGCTTGGTCGTGCATTTCATGTTTTCGATTATGTCCTCTTATTATCATGTTTCATGTTTTATTGTATTTCTTTCATACTTAATACATTACATGTACTAATGCATACTTGTGCCTACGTTGTTTCACTAATGTAGGGCTTGACAACTCTTCTCCCTCCGTTCATGGCTAGTTGATCATCTTAGAGATTGAAGACTTAGTGAGTCCTCATACTCTGAGGACCGTGTCACCTTTATTAATTTTTTATGTATTTATGTTGTTGGATATTGTACGTGGTGTACGGGTTACGTCCTGACCACTTCTTTTGATGTTGTAAAAAGGCTTGTCAAGGCTATGTTAGACTTTCGCTTTTAGATGTCAAACTCTCTTATTGATATAAAATCTCCTACTTTGTCTATTATATTGTGTTTATATATGTCATGTGGCTTGTGTAGGAACTCTCGAGATTTTATATGTCATGTCACATCTAGGGTGTACTTTGGATAGAGACAAGTCTCTATACCAGGAAATACCAACTCTAGTTTTCTGGCAATGGCAATTCTAAAAAGAAAAGAAACACATTTGTTCATGGTGACATCATAATTATGAGAAGATTGATCTACGAAGTCATAACAACTTGTATTACCTATCTAGAATAAGATATCCATAAATATAATATATCACTAATTTGGCCTCGTATGGTTCAAATTTTTGAGGAATATATGTCACAAGTTATTCATAAGATTCTGTAATGAAAATGTCCTTCTATAATATGGTTAGAATCATATAATACAGATGGGACCTCACAAGGTAATCCATGATTAAGCTCTGCATTACTTTTTTGTGGGAGAAACAGTAGTGGGGATTTGATTTATGCAAGTTTTAAAAAATGAGTGATACCACAAATATGTGTACTAAATCAAGAGAAATATATGATGGTATTAATGTTATCTATTGTGTTCAAAAAAGTAAATTAGAAGTATTTTCCAGTTAGAAAGAAAAATATCTGAGGCGACACAATTTAATATGTGCCCTTAAAATTTTAATCCCTTCTTTGTATTTGAATTTGTGGATTATTTCCTCTCAGGATAAAATAGATATACTTGTTCAAGCACTTCAAACTTCAGTAACTTTAGCGAACTCAAAAGTCATTGACAAAATCACACAAAGACTCTACTTTGTTAGTAAAAAACTATGTGTAGAAGAAAAGATTTGGATCGAATAGGTGTGAACTCACTATTTACGGCTAATGATTTGGATCGAATAGGTGCGAACTCAACTTCTCACAATAGACTCATATGTTATGAACATGTATGGTATATGTTGGAAGGAAATGTCTCTTCGGAAGGAGCATGTCATTTTTGAAATAATTCATAAATTTCAAATTAATTCCATTTTGCAAATTAATTAGTTCATAATTTGTAAATTAATTAATTAATACATAATTTTGTGAATTAATATTATGAAAAAAAATTAATTGATGAGACTTTATCTATAAAATTATCAACCAAAGCTGAAGACGAGTTGAGCGAGTGACAATGACGATGACATGATGGGAAACTCTCTTCTTAACACTTTAAGAGCTAAAGAAAGTATTTTCTAATATAAGGACAAAACTTTTTCCTTTTTCTACCAATCAGGAAGAAATAACTTCTAACTTTTCAATTCATTTAGTTTCCCCACATTTTTCAATTCTCATTTCCCAATTGACACATTACTTAAACCCAACAATATCCGCATGAATAGGGAATTACTATTGTTAAAATATATGCATAAAAAAACTATGATTCGTAAGTAAGGATTAATTACATCTGAATAAGTAGGTTTCCCTTTGAACTCTCTATAATGAACATATATCATATATACTCGGTCAATTAGTAGATTTGATATCATTGAACCATCGATCTTAATTGATGTATACCTAGACAACATAAGTCACACAATTGACATTTTAAATATTTTTGGTTCTCATTGTTTCGTTCGTTTCAACCATAATCACTTCCTAGTATATAAGTGCGTAGAGAATTGGCATTACAAAATTCTCCTTGAAGCGCTTTACACTTCACACTTATATTGGTGATTTCTAAATATGTAGTCCTATAGATACACTAAGTATTATTCTACCACAACAAGACATACATCATCCAATCGAAGGTTGAATATAACGCATCCTCATTCCCAGGTTAAGAATGTTTCTACCCCGCCAACAACTCTCTCATCACCACAAATAATTAAAAGGTCTCAATAATTTATTCTTAATACTGAATATTGTCATTTCATGAGAATAGATCATAAGTTTATTTTGACAATGTTCAATCGTTAATCATATAGTCAATTATAATAATTCTACTAGAGAATAGTTGTCTAACGGTATTGTGTCTTCGTTGTATGTGACGAGACTTACCGTAATACATAATGCTCTCAGCACTTCGTATTGATTCTTAGCTATTACAATGTATGCATTTGAGAGTCAATGATTTGGGCCAATATGAAATGTCTTCTAACAAATTCTAGCGTCATTCAACTTGTTCATTGGTCTTGTCTAAAAATATGACTTCAGATTCCATTATTGAGTGGCGATACATGTCTATTTGGATGATTTCCAAGATACTACTCCTCCATTAATGGTGAAATCATATCCACTTGTGGACTTAGTTTCAGTTGACCAAATGATCCAATTTGCATCACTATATCCTTGAATAACTATTGGATACTTATTGTAATGCAACACAAAGTATTGAGTATGTTTCAAGTACCCCAAAACTCATTTCATAGTGTGATTAAATGATTCTAATCAGAATTACTTGTGTAACGACTTAGTTTACTTATTGCACAAGCTATATCTGATCATGTACAATTTATGATGTATATTAAACGTTCTAACACTCTTGCATAATTCAATTGCGACTTACTTTTATATTTATTCTTTGTCAAAGAAAGGTTCACATCAATTAGTGTTTTTGCAACTTTGTAGGCTATACACTAGAATTTCTCAAATATTGTTTGGATATAATGAGATTGAGATTGTGACCTTGAGGAATTTTGAGAATATCAATTTTAAATATTGCATCTGTAATACCTAAGGCTTTCGTATCAAATTTACTAGAAAGCATACACTTAGTAGAATTTATGTTAAAAATATTGTTAATGATTATTAACATATCGTCTACATATAAGCAGACAATGATGAATAGATTTGGAGTGTTGTTAATGTAAACGCATTTATCACATTCATAAACTTTGAAAGTATTTGACAACATTGTATGGTCAAATTTTGTATGTCACTGTTTGGGTGCTTGTTGTTTTTGATCATACAAAGATTTAACAAGGCAACATACCTTCTTTTCATATTCAGGAACCATGTATCCTTCAGGTTGTTCCATGTAAATTTTTCTTCTAAAACTTCATTTAAGAAAGTTCTTTTCACATTCATTTGATGAATCTCAAAACCATATACGAGGGCTAATGCTATTAACACTCAAATTGATGTAATTCTAATTATCGATGAGTACGTATAAGTAATCAAGACCTTTAAATGTTTAAATTCTTTGACGACTAATATTGCTTTTATATTTGTCAACAGTTTAAGCATTTTTTTAATTTTTCTGTTGAAAATTCATTTGGAACTTAAAGATTTATTTTTGGGTGAAATATCAATCAATTCTCACATATGATTACTCATTATGGATTCAATCTCACTATTGACTACCTCGTACTACTATTGTGCTTCCAAAGAAGTCATCGCTTATTTAAGAGTTCGAGGCTTATTTTCTATCACGACCCAGACCATCGTGATTGGCACCCACACTAACTCTCTGGTGGGAGAACCATTACTACAACCCAGACTAAACAACTTAACCCAAAACTATGCATTTAAAGATACAAAAACATGTTTAAATGACAATAAAAACACGGAGTTCCCATAAACTCCAAAGGTTTAAATAAAACTACACAAATTAATGCGGAAGAACAACCCCTAGAACCTGAAAGTCAATTACCAAAACACTACTAACGACAAGTCTAAGAACAAGGGGTACAACCCCGAAACTAAACAAACACCCTTAACAAATAGTCTGAGTCCGAAAAGTGTGGACTTAAACCAGAAAGATCCATGGCAACCTAAAAGAAATGGCTCACCCTTGAATCCGGTCATGCTCAATAGTCACCTAGTTGAGGTCTATCAATAGCCGCCTGAAGATGCCCTGTACTCAACAAAGAAAAAGCAAGTACAATATGAGTACACAACCACAGTGTACTAGTAGGATCGCGCGGCTATCCCAATAAGTAAAACACATGCAAATAACCACAATATTATAAAACATGCATATACCGAATATATACAATATTAGTCATCTTTTTCAGGATCAATGTAGCATTCCACGTCGTCAATAATACACATAGGTTATCATTTTAGAGCAACATGCAGTCTTCCAATATCAATCATCATTAGATATGAGTGTAATCATCACAAGTAGATAAACAACACAATTCAATAGTCCTCTCACGGAACCCAATTCAATGGTCCTCTCATGGAAACCAAGCCCAAACTGTTAATGTACCGGTTCATGGTACCCTATCTAATGTTTATACTGGAATGTGGCAACCGATCCCATATTTATGCCGGAACGTGGCAATTGATCCAAGTTAGTGTGTCGAAACGCAACACCTGATCCATTCAACAAGCCACAATCACAATCATAAGTACTTTCTCATAATCATACAATTAAGTCATGATTTCATGGCAAACAATTATTCAATCATCCTCATTTATGAATAGTGTGATCAATAATGCAACATTCGCATACATACACGTATTATAATGAAAATAGAACAAACATACATCACACAACATGACATCACAACCATCACCTACCTCGAATCCAAGCTTGAATCCCCTAAGGCACTTGAATTTTCCCTTTCCAAATTCTTTCCATTTGTTCTAGATCTACAAATAAATAATATACGCAAGGATCAACACTGAAAGGTCTAATTATCCGGAATATAACAAACCCAATAACCCTAGACCAAACTCAAGATCCTAATACCCAATTTAGGGCTTTTTCCACCATTAGTTTCGGATCAAAACCCTCCCCCAATAGTAATTAACCAAGAACTCAAGTTCTACGGATCGAAAAATGGATTAGGAGAGTAAAATCCTTACCTTTAGACTTAAGAATGGAGAAAAACGGTCAAGAACTCACCTAGAGTCGTCTCCTAGCTCTCAAAGTCGAAAAGTGCAGAATAAAATATTTTTGCAATTTATTTTCGACTTATATCGCGATTGTCCCGCCACAGCGGACCTTGTCCTACAACAGCGGCCCCGCCCTGGTGGGAATAATCCTGCCCTAGCGGCTTGCACGGATACACAGATCTAAATTAAGAGTTTCAAACCCCCATTTCACAACACACTTTCATCCCATGATACTCAAAAAAAAAACATTCATGCTAAGATCAGTTTCGGGAGTTCTACTCGCCCGAATTCGATTCCGTAAAGTCGTACAAATTCCTTAACATCTTAGCTATCTAATCATGCAATCAATTTCATTATTACACTTCTCATTCATTACAACATTTCCCTAGACTCGCATGACTCTGATTTCGTCCAAATCTGGACTAGGCTAGGAAATTTCAAGATACTACTCAAAAGTTTTTCTGGTCCAATTCTTTCCCATTGGATTTTCCCTAATCTTTCCCATTGGATTTTCCCTAACGACGGAATCAGGTCGTTACATTTTCTAATAAAAATGTAAGATATTCCTATTCAAAAGAAGTGGAGGTCCTTGACATTTTTCACATCTTGAATTTCTTCGTTATGAATATATTCATTTGTTTCTTTCCGAGTTCATTTACTTCATACACTAATCGTTTCATATTTATGTTTATGTGGATATTCGATTGCTGCGAATTCAACATTATCTAATTCTATTAACGTATTAACATGAATATCATGATTGTCTGTTTTTGACATGAAACCTATATGCCTTGTTATTTGTGGCATATCCTATGAAAACTCAATCATCTGTTTTCGATCCTAGTTAACCCTTTTGAGTTTAGAAACTTGCACTTTAGCAAAAAAAAAACATTTAAAAATATTTTAAGTTGAGTATCCTTCCTTTTCATTTTTCATAAGGAATAAATTGTGTTTTGTTTAGAAAAATTCTACTGAGTATTTTATTAGCCGTAAGGATGACTTCCCCACAAGTTCTGGACTAAACCAAAAATGATCAATAAGACAATCATCATCTCATTTAGAGTTCTATAGTTCCTTTCTACAACTCCACTAGACCATGGAGAGTAAGGGGATGTAGTTTTATTAATATCATATTCCAAGCATATTTCTTCAAAAGGAGATTCATATTTGCCACCCTTATCACTCTTTATCATTTTAATCTTTTTTTTTAGTTGCGTTTTAGCTTCATTTTTGTATTGCTTGAATGCATTAATTGTGTTATTGCTACTATTGAATAAGTAAATATAGCAACATTTAGTACTGTCGTCAATACAAGTTATGAACTATTTTTTCCCACCACAAAATGATATTTACTTCCTGTCTCAAATATCTGTGTGAATTAAGTCTAAAGGATTTGAATTCCTTTTAACCCACTTGTAAAGATATTTAACATACTTTGCTTCCATACAAATTTTACATTTTAATTCATTGAATTCGAGCTTTGGCAATACTTTTAAATTAATCATTTTCCCCAATATTTTGAAGTTGACGTGACCCAAACAGAAATGCCATAAAGAATTTGACTTAAGCAAATAAGAAGAAGCTTCAACTTTATTCGTATCAACATATATTACATTGAATTTGAAAAGTCCCTCATTGAGATAATTTTTTTACATACATCTCATTTTTGCTAATTATAATTTTTTCAGAAACAAAAATGCACTTAAACCCATTTTTAAAAAACAGTACAACAAAAATTAATTTCTTTCGAATTTCTAGAACATGAAGAACTTTATTGAGAGTCACTATCTTTTCAGAAGTTATCTTCAAGCAAATCTTCCCAACTCCTTCAATTTTCGCAGTAGAGGAGTTTTTCATTATGAGAGTCTCATCCGGACCAGCCACAGTGTAGGAGGCAAAAAAATTTCTGTCGGCACAAATATAGTGAGTGGCCCTTGAATCAATCTACCACTCCTTGGAATTTCCAATCAAGTTACATTCTTCAAAGATTGCACATAGATTATCTACTTCCTCATTCTTTTCAATCGTGTTTGCTTAATATTTTTTCTTTTCCTTCTTTAAAGAGCGATAGCCAACAACTTTGTGTCCAAACTTTTCGCAGTTATGATAATTTCCTTTGAGCTTCCTTTTAGGCGGGTAGCTGTCATCCCCCGAGCCTACACCCTGGGCGGGACTGGCACTCGAGAACCATTGCTGGCCCCAAGCGAACCCTTGGCCTGACTTACTACTCAGCGGAAGACTTAAACACAAGAAAATAGTCTCAAATGATGAACTCATTAAATAAACTTAGAATGTCTTAAAAGAACATTCAACTAGCCAAGATGGAAACTCAAGTCTCAAAATATAAGCCAATAACAAAATAGTGACAAATGATCTAACTAACTGTCTATCTATGAAGCCTCTAAAACTGGGAGGGATATCGAGACAAGACCTCCGATCATCCTAACAACTGAAAAACTACTAAAGCAATGTAAATAGGGATCCTTCAGAAAGCAAGAAGGCTCACCACAAGACTCTGAATGCTCAACTGGATCAACGATGCGCTGAATACTGATCCTGGTTACCTGTATATGCGTCATAACATCGATACAGGCCAAATGGCGTCAGTACATTGAATGTATGAGCATGCGAGGGGAATACTAAAACAAGACATAAGCTTGAAAAGGGAACTGAAAGAACAAATCTGGTCTCAACTGAACTGAACTGAACTCATTTCAATATAAAGCAGTAATATAGATGCAATATAAAGAAAAGCTTTTAAAACATAGATGACAACTCTGTGTGTATGCAAAGATACAATATAAACTCTGGATGTATATAAAAATAAAAGTAACTCTGTGTATATAATAATACAAAATACTTCTGTGGGAGATTCTCTAACCGACAACCATCACTTAAGAGTTATTATGATGATACAACATTTTTCCTCACACAACCAGGGCCGTCTTATACCTTGTCGATGGTATAGAACCTGACTACTAAGTGGATCCACTAGTCTATGCTAAAAATCACTAAGGAATCGCCTAAAAAGTATGACTCTTTTTCTACCCATGATAGCTACATGGTTTATGGGGGCTTCGAGTTGTCTGAACTCTCCCCCATATCGGTGCTCAATACTACTCCCAAAATATAATACTAGCTCTTATGTTTAAGAATATAACCTCTTTCTGTGGTTTGAGATAATTGCTCAAAACTTAGCTCAAAGGCTCTCTTGGAAATCAAAGTTTCCTCTTTTACTTAATTATGAAAGCATTTACTCTTTACTGAAAACTAACTCAAAAGCTCTTTTGGAAATCTCACTTTCCTTTCTTGTTTAAATGTGAAAATATTTTACTCTTTGGGAATACATAGTCCCGATATACTATTTTGAAGAAATGAACTTCAAATCTTTACTCTTTACTCAACTCAAAACTCAGGTCTTAAAACAAAGTTAAAACATTTGTAAAAGACTTTTGGAAGAATCTATGAACTTCTCTTGACTTGTCTCTTAACTTTCCTTGAATTTGAATTTATGAATTCAATGATTGTGATTTGTGATAGGAAATATCTCATGGTGTTTAGGAGTATTTTTAGATTGTTAAACATGAGAAAAGATCAAGAAATCATTGTCTGGAAGCAAGTTCGCCACGCGGAGATACATTTCAATATTTGGTCGCGAAATAAATTTTGAGGCAGAAAATTCCGTGACCTCTCCGTGATGCGAAGAAGACTTCCCAATCCTGAGGAACAGTTCCGCGACGCAGACCTGGTACCCAAATTCGCCTGACTTTTTCCTTCTTCGTTTTCTAACCCCAATACACCTAAACTCGGTTCTTTTTCTCAAATTCTCTTTAGATTCAAATACCCAGTATATGTACACAAGAATCTAACTCAAACAACTCAAGGAAACAACACTATAACCTCAAGAAACTCCTCAATGTCAACCCAGATTCAAGAACGAAAGCAATTCAAGTACACAACTCAAGAACATCAAAGTCTCAATCTTTTAAGACGAAAATCATACTGAAATAAACATGTTTGGTGCGTGGGTGAACGTAACCAATTCTTTGTGAACTCACATACCTTGTAGGATCAAATCCTTGATGAAACGACTTCGATTACATAAGAAATCTCCAAGAACGCCTTGACTTTTCTCCTCTTTAGTTCTTTCTCTAAAATCCCTAGCGTGAAATTTGAGTGTGTAAACTGAAACAATTCAGTTTAGACCCCAAATAAATTACTAAAAATAGATTTAATTAATTGGGTCATGAAAAGACCAAAATACCCTTCTAAAATTCGATTTTGACTTTCGTTATCTAGACAACCCAACTTCAAATGGGCATATCTCCCACATACGAACTCGAAATTGATCAAACTCGGTAGAGTTAGAAATAATTCAAAGATATTTCCTACGGTATCTTGTAGCACACCTAACTTATCTTGTGCTGAGAGTTATGGTCGTTTGAAGTTGACCCAAAACTCATACTTCGCTTAACTTTTGTCAAATTTTAGATTTCTCTTTCTTTCCAAAAATGATTGTTTCTAATTCTAGCTCTTTCAAATAACGGGGTGTTACAATAGCATTTTGGTTCAGACATCTTCTTTCTCTTTTCGATGTTTGGACCTTATTTAACCATATTCACCCCTGCTATTGTTAAACTTACTCGAGTCTTTTTCTCTACGGCTTTGTTATCTTCTTCTATCCTTAGATGAACAATCAAGTCATTGAGAGTAATTTTCTTTTGCTTGTGCTTGAAATAATTTTCGAAGTCTCTTATTAGAGAAGGCAATTTCTCAATAAATACTGCTACTTGAAATGTCTTATTTATGATCATACGTACATTGGATAATTTAAAGTCTATAATCCATTCAACAATTAAAATAATGAAACTATTGGATTTGATCATACTTTCTGTTAGGAGATCATGAATAATGACTTGTAGTTCTTGGACTTGAGACATGATAGTCTTGTTGTCAACCATCTTAAAGTCCAAAAATTTTACAGCCACAAACTTCTTCAGTCCTGCATTTTAAGTTTTGTATTTCTTCTCAAGATCATGCCATGATTCCATAGAGGTATTACAAACATGGAAGACGTATAATCCACCTTTCAATCCATTGAGTATGCAATTCTTACAAAGAAAATCAAAATGTTTCAATACCTCAATCATAATAGACTTTTCATTTTCAAGAGTTCCTTCTTCTAACACATGAATGTCTTCATTGATGAAAGGTTAAAGATTGGGGGTGGTCAGATAGAATAATATCTTCTATTGTCACCATTGGTGTAACACCCCAAAATTTTGTAAGCTAAGATCTGAACCATTCTCATGTGTGTATAGGGTCGAACTGTGTGATTCTTAATTATGCATAGGTGTTAAACTCAATTATTTAGTGTGGGAAGAGATTTAGAGATGAATTAAGGGCATAAGAATCTTTTAGCACACAGTTGAGTTGAAATTTTCCTTACCGATTGAGTTTTGATATAAGATTTTACTTGGGTCAACTTCAAACTATCATATCTCTTAATAAAACTATATGATTTTTAGTATTTGCTATTATTGCATATATTCAGTTTTAATTTTTTGTTGTTAAAGCACATATGCATGTTTTACTATTTAGTTGACCTTGTTTCAGTTTATATTAAGAGTTACTCATTTCAACTTAGTATGTCAGTTTTAGACAGATGTTTCACTGAACTATTTTACATATTTTACATTACATGTATAGACACCATTCGGTGTTGCATCATTTTATGATGTAGATTCAGCTACTCATGATAACATACACATCGTTAAGATTAATTTCATCCAGTTTCGGTGAGATCTCCTTGCTTTAAGAGGGCTTCAATTCATCTTAAGTATCAGTAGTTGCTATAAATTGTTAGCAAGTATTCAGGTAGCCTAGGATCTTTTCTCAATAACCTATCTTTAGAATGTTATAGGCTTTATAGACTAGTCGCTCAAGTTATAACCTTATGTATTGTTTTACGGATATATATATTAATCACATTTTTTAAATCTTTAAATAAACATTTGAGTTTGTTCCTAAAGATCCTGGATGCTCATCTTTTAAAAGTTGCCGCATATGTGTCAAAATAGGGCCTAAACATACCCTTAGTTCCCCCACATTTCCAATTCTCATTTCCTAATTCACACCTTATAATTTAAACCCAACAATTACATATTGTATAAATAACCAGTTTGTGCCTTTGATAATTGAGACAAATTCTTTGACTATGAAAAATATTCTTGTTGAAATATGTGGGAGATCCCATGTGTTTTTTCAAGGCAACTTCCATTGCAACAAAATAACTTTTAGCGGCAATACGTATGCACGTTAAGAAAGAGTACCAAGGCATTTATCGACATTAGTTAATTGTCATTATATTCAATATCTTTATAGGCTTTAAGGACATTTACAAAGAGTGTTAATTGCATTAAAAACATATTTAACGGCAATTAAACTACTGTCGTTAATTAATTATCACTAGAGATCAATTTTGATGTAGTGTTCTTATTTAGAACCTTAGGCATAAAATTACAATCTCTTTATTGATAGAATGATTTTCTTTCGATACTAATTACATAGAATCTGGTGAGAACTTTGAGGTAGATGAAGATGGCATCAAAGCAAAGCAGTAAGAGCTCTTGCAGTTGAAATAAGCTTGGCAAGAAACAGTGTTGCTAGTCTGTGTTTAAAACAGAATTACTGATTTCAACAAACTTTGCAGAAACACGAATTTACCAAAGTTTAACGAACCAATAAGAACAGAAATTAATTCACAAAAACTAAAATTTGTAAAACATACCAGAATTTGTAAAAGATAGAACGGAAAAAGATCAATCACACTGAATGCACAGTGTCCCCTTAAGGAAATTATTCCCCTCTAGTATCCAAGGTTTGATTTGGAATATGTCCTCCCTAGATAGAATGATCTCAATCACCAGTGTATTGATACCCAAAACGCTGGTGTCAGCGAGCCACTCAACGGCAGTAAAGTACAAGGGAAAATATTTGTGCAGAAGAAGAAGAAGAAACCAAAAATTTTCGTAAGTAAAAAATTCTGAAGAATAACTGGTATTTATAGCCAAGAGGAACTGATTCTGAAACGATGCAACCTTTCAGAATTCACACGACCATTAATGAAAGTTTGCAACCTTTTAAACGGCCATGGCTGTTCCTGAAAGTAGCAACCTTTCAGAACAGTCATTTCCAACGGCGGGAATTTATATAAAATAGGAAAGTTTAAATAAAATGGGTGGCGCGCGGATCCGAGTCGGGTCGGAACGTTTCGGTTAATTAACTAATTAATTGAAACATTGTGGCCATTTAATTTAGTTTAATTAACTAAATAATTAAAACAAACTTTGTCTAAAAAATAATCTCTCGATTGATCATTTTCCAAAGTCGAAGTCGAGCAGAGCGAGCGACGACGACGACGGCGCAAGGGGGGTCTCTCTTTCCAACCCTTTTAACAATTATGAGAAGTGTTTCTCTATTTAAACTCTTCTATTTTTCTTTCCACCACCGATGAGGGAGAAATGCCTTTTTTACTAAAGCATAAGAGGACTTTTCAAGTTCCTCTCTTTTCATCTTCCCTCTATTTCCCTTTAACTCTTGCTATATACCCGGCAATCCCCCACATGAATGGGGAATGGTTATAACATAAGGAATGCACGGACGAGTGTGTACTTTACAAGCAAGGATCAATTGCATATGGATAAATAGGTTTTCCATTGGACTTTCCGCAGTGAACATATGTCAGATATACTCGGTTAATCGTTAGATGTGATATCTTTGAACCGTCAAGCTTTGTTGTATACCTAGATAACCATATGTCACAAAATTAACCCTTTACCATTTATGGTTCTTACGGTTGTGTTCGTTTCAGCCGTGAACACCTCCTGGTTTCATGAGCGTATAGAGAATAGGCTTTTGACATAAAATTCTCTTTGAAGCGGCTTACACTTCACATTCATATAGGTGATTTCTAACCATGTCATCTCGTAGATACACTATTAGGTCAAATCTGCCAAACTTAGCAAATCATTAAAAACTTTAAGCTTTATTAACTCATTAACAAGCCTTAAAGTCTTAACCTTGTTCCTGAACATTGTCTTCATCATGAGAATGGATTGAGTTGATTGACAATGTCGAACCGTCAGTCACAACTTTGTTTTTCTCCTTGAATCTAGCTCTTGGTATCTCCAGTCTGCTAGATAGAGTTACCGCCATGTTGACTTTTCCTAAGCCATAAACTCATTCCATTAGATGATCTTTCAACTGCCTCTCTCACTAGGCATTTTTTTTAGTGGATCTGACACATTATCGCTTGACTTCACATAGTCAATTGTGATAATTCCACTAGAGAGCAGTTGTCTTACGGTGTTATGTCTCCGTGGTATATGACGAGACTTCCCGTTGTACATGATGCTCCCTGCCCTACCTATTTCTACCTGACTATCACAATGTATGAAAATAGGTCCCACAGGTTTAGGCCAGAATAGAATATCCTCTAAGAAATTCTGGAACCATTCAGCTTCTTCACCAACCTTATCTAAAGCAATAAATTCAGATTCCATTATGGAGTGAGTGATACATGTCTGTTTGGACGATTTCCAAGAGACTGCTCCTCCACCAAGTGTAAACACATAACCACTTGTGGATTTTACTTCATTTGACCCGGTGATCCAATTTGCATCACTATATCCTTCAATCACAGTAAGATATTTATTACAATGCAAAGCATAGTGTTGTGTATGTTTCAGATACCAACACACATTTCATTGCCATCCAGTGAGTTTGATTCGGATTACTAGTGAACCGACTCAATTTTCTAATAGCACATGTTATATTTGGTCGCGTACAATTCATAATATACATCAAACTTCCCAACACTCTGGCATATTCCAATTGAGAGTCACTTTCACCTATATTCTTTTGAAATGTAAAGCTTAAATCAATTGGAGTTTTGACAACATTGAAATTTAAGTACTTGAACTTATCCAATACTCTTTCAATATAATGAGATTGAGATAATGCTAGTCCCTAAGGAGTTTTGAGAATCCTGATCCCTAAGATCAAATCAGCAACTCCTAAGTCCTTCATAAAGAACTTGTTGGACAGCATGCGCTTAGTAGCATTTATATCGTCAATATCTTTACTCATTATCAACGTCATCAACATACAGACAAACAATGACTTCATGATTTGGAACGTTTTTAATGTAAACACACTTATCACATTCGTTAATCTAGAATCCATTTGCCAACATTGTTTGGTCAAATTTAGCATGCCATTGTTTGGGTGCTTGCTTGAGCCTATAAAGCGACTTCACAAGTCTGCACACTTTCTCTTCTTTATCAGGAACCACAAACCTTTTAGGTTGTTCCATGTAAATTTCTTCCTCCAACTCTCCATTTAAGAAAGTAGTCTTTACATCCATTTGGTGGATTTTAAGATCATGCACTGCCGCTAGTGCTATTAACATCCTAATTGATGTTATCCTTGTTACTGGAGAGTATGTATCAAAGTAGTCTAGACCTTCTTTTTGTCTGTATCCTTTGACTACAAGTCTAGCCTTATATTTGTCAATAGTCCCATCGGCTTTTATTTTCCTTTTAGAGATCCACTTTGATCCTAAAAGTTTATTTCCTGGAGAAAGATCAGCCAATTCCTAAGTATGATTACTTAAAATTGATTCGATCTCACTATTGACTGGTTCTTTCCAATAAATTAACTCAGATGAAGACATAGTTGCTTTAAATGTTGGAGGCTCATTTTCAAGCAAGAATGCCACAACATCTAGTCCGAAAGAAGTGGATTTCCGTTGGCGATTACTATGCCTAGGATCCTCATTAGGTGGTGTATTTTCCGTTGATTCTTCCCGTGGTCGTTTAGGTCTTTCACTTGTCGACTCATATTTAGTTTTATACGGATAAATGTGTTCAAAGAACTCAGCGTTATCTGACTCCATTACCGTATTCACATGAATTTCAGGATTATCAGATTTGTGAACCAAAAATCGGCATGCCTTACTGTTCACATCATATCCAATAAATACACAATCCACTATTTTGGGTCCAATTTTCACCATCTTGGGTAAAGAAACCTCTACTTTGGCTAGACACCCACACACTTTGAAATATTTCAAGTTGGATTTCCTTCCTTTCCATAACTCATATGGAATCAATTGTGTTTTGCTATGGGGTACCCTATTGAGTATCTTGTTAGCCGTAAGGATGGCTTTCCCCCATAGATTTCTTGGTGAACCAGAACTGATTATTAAGGCATTCATCATTTTCTTTAATGTGTTGTCCCTCCGTTCAGCCAAACCATTTGACTGTGGTGTATAAGGTGCAGTAATTTGATGGATAATACCATATTCCAAACATATCTTACCAAAAGGAGATTCGTATTCTCTACCCCTATCACTCTAAATCATTTTTATCTTTAGATTCAATTGATTTTCCACTTCATTTTTGTATTGCTTAAATGCATCAATTGCTTCATCCTTACTATTAAGCAAATATACATAACAAAATCGAGTGCAATCGTCAATAAAAGTTATAAAATACTTTTCCCACCACGAGATGGTGTTGACTTTATCACATATATCTGTGTGAATTAAGTCTAAAGGTTTTGAATTCCTATCAACAGACTTGTAAGGATGTTTAACAAACTTACTTTCCACACAAATTTCGCATTTCGATTTATCGCATTTGAAATCAGGCAATACTTGTAAAGTAATCAATTTTCGCAAGGCTTTGTAATTTACATGTCCCAAACGGGAATGCCATAAATCATTTGACTCCAATAAGTAAACAAAAGCAGAATTTTTATTAATACTGTCAACAACCATTACATTCAGTTTGAAAAGGCCCTCAGTGAGGTAGCCCTTTCCTAAGAACATCTCATTCGTACTTATTACAGCTTTGTCACTAACTAGGACACACTTAAACCCGTTCTTAACTAGCAGTGCAACAGAAACTAAATTCTTCCTAATAGTAGGAACGTTGTTCAGAGTCAACACCTTACCAGATGTCATCTTCAACATAACTTTCCCAGTTCCTGCAATCCTTACTGTTGTTGTGTTCCCCATGAACAAATCTTCATCGAACTCATCAGGAGTATACGTTGCAAAGGCTTCTTTCACAGAGCAAATATGTTGAGTGGCACCCGAGTCGAGAAACCACTCCTTGGGATTTCCAGCAAAGTTTCACTCTAAGATCATTGCACAGAAGTCGTCTGCATCTTTCATCTCTTCCACAATGTTTGCTTGACTTTTGCCTTTGTCTTTGTCTTTGTCCTTTCTTGGAGCACGACAGTCAGAAGACTTGTGACCAGTCTTACCACAGTTGTAATAGTTACTCTTGAATATCTTCTTGGCCTGTTCTGAATTCTGTCCGTTGGACTTCTTTCTCTTCTTGCCTTTAGTAGGAGCTTCTTCAACAATATTAACTCCAATTATTGTCGAACTCTTACGAGACTTATTTTCTGCGGTCTTGTTATCTTCCTCAATCTTGAGCCAAATCACAAGATCTTCAAGCCTCATTTCCTTACATTTGTGCTTTAGATAATTCTTGAAGTCGTTCCACTAAGGAGGCAACTTCTCGATCATTGCAACCACTTGAAAAGCTTCATTTACTACCATATCATCAACAATCAGATCATTGAAAATAAGTTGAAGTTCCTGCACTTGTGATCCAACAATTTTACTATCTGACATTTTATAGTCTAAAAACTTTGAGACCACAAAATTTTTCAAGCATGCATCTTATGTCTTATATTTCTTCTCAAGTGCATCCCACAAAATTCTTTCAAAGTTGTCATTGCACTATAGACATTATATAAGTCATCCTCTAAAGCACTCAAAATGTAGCCCTTACATAAGAAGTCTGCTTGTTTCCATGCTTCAATAATCATGAATTTTTCTTTATCTAGCATTTCAGCAGCAGGCATTGGAGTTACTTCATTGGTAAATTTCTACAGACCAAGAGTGGTAAGCCAGAAAAATACCCGTTGCTGCCATCCTTTGAAATTCACACCACAGAATTTTCCCAATTTTTTTGTTGGTGGTACAGCAGTTCAGGTTGATGGAACAACAACCAGCGTAACATTATCATTTTCCATTTCAGAATCTGTAATAAACAGAAATTGATACAAATTACTCAGTAAGCAATAACTTAAATTGCAAACTTAATAGTAGTATAAAACCACAAAGGTTTTTGTCTCCACCAGAAACACAAATTAATAAAATAGATAATTTCCTTAAGATTGTTGACAATCTATGTTTAAAACAGAATTATTGATTTCAACAAACTTTGCAGAAACACGAAGTTACAAAAGTTTAATGAACCAGTAAGAACAAAAGAACAGAAATTAATTCACAAAAACTAAAATCTGTAAAACATACCATAATCTGTTAAAGACAAAACGGAAAGACATCAAGCCCATTGAATGCACAGTGCCACCTTAAAGAAATTATTCCCCTCTAGTATTCGAGGTTTGATTTGGAATATGTCCTCCCAGAATAGAATGATCTCAATCACCAGTGTATTGATACCCAAAACGCTGATGTCAGCGAGCCACTCAACAACAGTAAAGTACACGATAAAATATTTGTGCAGAAGAAGAAGAAGAAACCAGAAATTTTTGTAAGTAATAATTTCTGAAGAATAACTGGTATTTATAGCCAAGAGGAACTGATTCTGAAAGGTTGCAACCTTTCAGAATCCACACGACCATTAATGAAAGTTTGCAACATTTCAAATGGTCATGAATGTTCCTGAATGTTGCAACCTTTCAGAATAGTCATTTCCAACAGAGGGAAATTTAAATAAAATGGGAAAGTTTAAATAAAACGGGTCGCGCGCGGATTCGAGTCGGGTCGGAACGTTTCGGTTAATTAACTAATTAATTGAAACATTGTGGCCATTTAATTTAGTTTAATTAATTAAATAAATAATTAACTAAATAATTAAAACAAACTTTGTCTAAAAAATAATCTCTTGATCATTTTCCAAAGCCGAGCGAGCGAGCGACGACGGCGCGAGGGGGGTCCCTCTTTCCAACCCTTTTAACAATTAATAGAAGTGTTTCTCTATTTAAATTCTCCTATTTTTCTTTCCACCACTGATGAGGGAGAAATGCCTTTTTTACTAAAGCATAAGAGGACTTTTCAAGTTCCTCTCTTTTCATCTTCCCTCCATTTCCCATTAACTCTTGCTATATACCCAACAAGAAGTTACTACTCTTGTAGTTTTTAGAGAATTTTTTTCTATTTAGTTTTATTGTTCTTCTTAGTTTTAGCTTGCTTTTTGCTTTGTTTCTTCTGTTTATTTCTTTGTTGTTTTATTTGAAAAAACTATACTTTTGATTTGTAGAATACAAACAAAGCTAAAAGGATAAGTGATTTTTGTTTTTAAAATTATAGCATGAAGTATAAAGATGAATTCTAAGCTTAAAAATATCAAGAGTTTGACATAAATTTCTATAAATATTCATAATTTCTTAAACAATGAGAATAAGGGAATAGTATATATAGTTAGCCTTAAATTTAGTACCATCCCTCATGAGAGAATTGAGAGCCTCATGATATGTAAAAATCCCTAAGAAACTAAGTAGAAGAGGCTTATATCAGGGGATAACTAAAGTGGACCAAGGAATTAGAGATATATAGAACAAAATAAAGAAAATTATGAAGGCATGTACATGGGATTGATGGCAGAGCAAGCCTATTGCAACCCTCACTAATGTAATACCCCGAACATCTTGAGGGTTTAAATTAGCCCATAGAAGACTTGCAAGTCTAATCCTATTGCTTTATGTTACACCACATATTTTCACATGAGAATGTTGTTGGGATATATACTATTAACCATATGTTAAGAAATAATATTTATTATAGAATAAATATTTGCTCAGTTTTAATAGATCATATATTCGTTTATGGTGTCTGTTTACTTATATAGTAGATGATTTAGTGTGTAGAGTTTTAGCTTATACACAGAGGATTAAATCATCGGTTCTTATAAGTATAAAGTTTTTGGGATAATTTCAGAGACCTTTCTCCAGGTTTTGCTCTATAACACTCACCTCCCCTGTGGTTTACGATATTACGTCTACCTCCCTCATTTTCATTTTCTTTTAACCATTCTTTAAACCTATTTAAAATAAATACAAATTAATTCAGATTTGACAATTTTACCCTTCTATCCAAGGAGAGTTCGGAGGTTGGGTAGGACGTTGAGTAGTTGTGGGTATTTAGAGAAAATGATGATCATCATCCCTGCTACAATCAATAATTGTGTCGTCACTTTCGAAATTACAAATACAATTGCTTTGAGAAACTAACAGCTTCCTCCATTATTGACCACTCATGCAAGCTTAGATCAAATTTTCAACTATTTATCTCTATTTCTTGGATCATTTTTCTTCTTAGCTTGTGGAAATGTTTAACTAGAACAAAATTTGATCGTTCTTATCGGATTTCTCTCTTGGGGAGTTCATTTTTCTTCGATTTTTGAAGAAATTGTTGCCGAAAAATGATAGGTTATTGTGAGGGGGGGGGGGGGGGGAATCATCAGTGAATTGGTAAAGGTAAAGTAGAGATGAAGAGTTAATATTTGGTGAAAATATATATATATAATAGTATTAATGTATTTGAGAATATTTACTTTTAAAAGTATTTGTTAAATGAGTTATTTTTTATATAATATTTATTAATATGAAGAAATTAATATATAGAAGGGTAAAAATGTCAAATCTAAATTAATTTATATTTATTTTAAATAGGTTTAAAGAATGGTTACAAGAAAATGAAAATGAGAGAGGTAGACGTAATATCGTAAACCACAGGAGAGGTGAGTGTTATAGAGCGAAACCTGGAAGGAGGTCTCTGAAATAAGTATAAAGTTTTTTGTTCACAATCTAGGATGGAAATTGGACATGCCATCAATACGATTGTAGCACAAGATTATATGTAATTTATCTTAATTATGGGAACGATATAGTTCCAACTTCTTGTGCTAGTGCATTTTGTATGTATTGAACAGGACTGAGTAAAGATAGTTGTTTTAGACTGACTGACAAAAACATATTCTTTAAACTATTAAATGTACTTATATTCTCAATCTTGATATAACTATTATGATCTGTATATATTAATTATCGTTTTGATTTATTATATTAAAAGGTAAGATTCTGAGATGGGTCAATATGTCTGGTAGATTGGATGATAATAATCAATATTGGTGAAATAATAAGTTAGTTGATGGAATCCACGTCTCGTTATAGAGATTGATATGCCTTTTTGAGAAACTTATAAGTTTTCATCGTATCAAACCTTACAAGTAGATTTATGAATCCGACACATGAAATAAGTTAAGTAGTGCTCTAAAGAAAATTAATCATTGAATTAAATTCATCAGTAATTTAAATTATTGATTAGTATCTGTAATCTTAACATTGGAAATTACATAAGTGTTTAATGGAGAATTACGAAATATAAATAGAGGAGTGCAATTACGAATTTCTAGTTGAATGATTTGTAATTTATTATGGTAAGAATAATTCAAATTAATTATTTGAATTATTTCCATAATAGGAAGTCTCAGTAATTAATTTTGTGGTCCCTACAGTGCCCATATTAAACTAGAAATCAGAATCCTATTTCTAAGGATAAAAGGGGAGTCAAGCATGGGTTTTACTTTTTAAAAGAAAACATGTGTGTTCTTTTCAAAAAACAAAAAAAAACAGACTGTGTTTTGTTCTCCTCTTTGGATTGGGAAGAAATCTCTACAAGTAGAGATTCTCCTAACCTAAAAAAAGTTTAGTTTTCTATTTGATACTTGCCCACCAAAATATTGGGAGAGTTCGGATGTGAAGTTGGAATCACCGTAGAAGATCATAGATGTTGTCTACCTTGTGGATTCGCTTGAAGGTCTGTCTAACTTGGGGATTCGCTTGAAGGTATATGCTCACTCTTCAAGAGGTAATTCTTGAATTAAGTTTCAGCAAGTTTATGTGTTCTAGCATAAATGGTATTGGTTATTTATTATTCATGTAAGCATTGAGATTATAGTATACTTCCGTTGTGCATATAGTTTTCTATCAATTGGCATCAAGAGCTACGCTTACCTCTTATTAGATAACATGAAATACGTGTGTATATGGTTTCGATATATACATTAATATGCAGCTTTTACCTGAATTCGGTGTAAAGCCAAGTTCAATTTGGTTTAAGTACTGATTGTCGATAGTGGTGGTATGGCACTGTAATTGTTAGGGATTTGCCTTGATTTTCTTTCCTTGTTTGAAGTTTTTTTTTTCCTTAAAGAAAAGTCAAAGTATTACCATAAATGCTTGAACTTTTTCTGAAAGAAAAATATAATTTTCTTCCATATTTGGTTTATTCTTTCCAATATAGGAAAAGTTTGGAGATCTATAAATTGAAGATCCTTATTCTCATAGCATAACACAATAGGATAAAAAATGTAGTCATTTAGAGAGTCTTGTTTATGGAGAGATTTATTCTCTCAACAATTTATATATTTTTCTTTTATATTAGTTTTCATCTAATAATATTACATCTTTTAGTATAATTTTATTTGTCATCTAATTTATCAACCATATTATTTGCAATTGTAAGCTTCTGCATGACGCCCTAATCTCTTTCGAACCCAACAAGTGATATCAGAGCACATTGTTCAAAGATCTGATGGTTCAATGATCTAATGCTTGAATGAGGTTGAAGACAGGCTCAAGTGATTTCAAATCAATTTGTAACTAATTTGATGATAAAGATGATTTTTGTCCATCTACATGTGGAGAAAAGATTAAAACCACATTTTCAACATTCCTGTTGTTGCATCTTTGAAAATAAAAATAAAATATTTTAAAACCATTTTAAACTTTATTTTTAACCATGACAAACAACAATGATGAATACTATGTGAAAATGAAGATATCATGCATGTGAAGAAGACATATCAAGTTTTGTAAATAAAATCTAGCCAAAATGAGAGATTTGTTAGAGTTTTTCCCTCATTTTCTTTTCTTGTTTGAAGTTTTTTTTCCTTAAAGAAAAGTCAAAGTATTACCATAAATGCTTAAACTTTTTTTTAAAGGAAAATATAATTTTCTTCCATAGTTGGTTTCTTTCCAATATAGGAAAAGTTTGGAGATCTATATATTGAAGATCCCTATTCTCATAGCATAACACAATAGGATCCACAATGCAGTCATTTAGAGAGTCTTGTTTATGGGGAGATTTATTCTCTCAACAATTTATAATATTTTTCTTTTATATTAGCTTTCATATAATAATATTATGTTTTTTAGTATAATTTTATTTGTCATCTCATTTATCAACCATATTATTTGCAATTGTAAGCTTCCGCATGACGTCATAATCTCTTTCGAACCCAACAATAATTGCATATGTGAACCAATCTTAAAAATTCTTTATTATTACAAGATGAGTTACATTGTATTGCAAAGTTAAAAGGAATTAAAATAAGATTAAAATAAGAGAAGAAAACGGAGTGCTTAACATTGTGACGTAGATAATCTGCAAATTAAGCTTTGCATATGATGCTCTCACACTCAATCGTGATGATAGTAGCTAATCTAGGAGCTAAGGCTCGAAGAAGATGAAGACTAATTCAGGGCACAACCGAGAAGATTAGCTGAGAAGATGTAGAAGAAGGAAGAAATAATAGATTGATATTATTCATGAATGATGAATCAACACATTTCCCATATATTTATACAACTAATCAATGGGTAAAATGACTAAAGAAGAATACAACAAAAAAAACTAACTAACTAATTTCTTGACAGCTAACTAACTAATTTCTTCACAGAACAATGTTAACTGCCTAACAGTTCTAACAGATTTCTAGATTCCTTTACATTTATTTAACTAGACTACACATACTTGCATCAATACCCTCTCTTTGAAGAATGGCCTTGTCCTCAAGGCTGAAATGAAGGAAATCTATGCTATAACGCTGTGAAAATTTCCCAAGTGGCCTGAGCTATATCAATGCCCAACCATTTAACCAACACTTGACAAACAACCTTATTACCCCTCTTGATTATCATCCTCTCTAATATAGCCTCATGTAAAGGACAATAGGGACTAGACATATGCAACACTGGAGGGTGGTTGAGGACAACATGTACTTCATGACATTTTTTCAACTGTGATACATAAAAAGTAGAATAGATCAACACATCAGCTGGGAGCAACAACTTATAAGCAACTTCCCCAATCTTAGCAACAGTCATATAGGGACCAAAGTACTTAGCAACTAGCTTGTTGAAAGGTCTAGTGGCCACAGAGAATTGCCTGTAAGGCTGTAGCTTTAAATAGACCCAATCACCCATATTAAACTGTTTGTCAGACCTGTGTATATTGGCTAGATCTCTCATTCTTTGTTGGGCCCTGGATAATTGGAACTTCAGCAAGGCAACAATAGCTTCCCTAGCTTCCAGAGATCTATCAACCATCTCATTAGAGGATTCACCAGCCAAATAGGGAAGATGAATAGGTGCCTTTTGACCATAAAGAACTTTATAAGGGGAGCATTTGATAGTTGAATGATAGGTTGTGTTGTACTAGCACTCAGCAAGAGGCAAGTGAGCAACCCACTCCAAGGGTTTATCTGAGCAGAAACACCTCAGATAAGTCTTCAAGGTCCTATTCAAGACCTCAGTCTGACCATCTGTTTGAGGATGGTAGGCTGTAGATTTATGCAATTGAACTCCTTGCAAGGTGAACAATTCTTGACAAAAGGAACTCAAGAAAACAGGGTCTTTATCACTGACTATAGTAGAGGGCATACCATGGAACCTAAACACATTGTCCAAAAAGCTTTGAGCTACAGTTTGAGCAGTGTAAGGATGCTGTAAGGAAATGAAATGGCCATACTTACTCAACCTATCAACCACCACTAGAATGACATCCTTGCCTTTGGATTTAGGCAAACCCTCAATGAAATCTAAGCTAATGTCAATCCATACACCTTCAGGGATAGGTAGAGGTTAAATTAAGCCAGGATAAGCTGAGGCATCATACTTGTGTCTCTGGCACACATCACATCTATTAATGAAACTCTTGATATCCAGAGGAACAAGGATTGCAATCTCCTAATGGTAGCACCCATTCCAGAGTGGCCACCCTAAGGTGTAGAATACCACAACTGAATAATGTGTTCTCTCAACTAAGGGTCAGATCTTATCACCAATCTTCGCTTCCACCTAAGCTGAGAATTAATCCAAGTGAAGGATTTATAAGGTTGTACAAGCAGTTTAGTGATCAAGGTTTGTAAAGAAGCATCAGAAGTCCAAGATTGTTGAATCTGGAAGAAGAGTGTATCATAGGATGTAAGAAAAGATAAAGCCAATAGCTCTGCCCCTTGATTCCTGTAAAGAGCATCAACAACCTTGTTGTCCAGTTCATTTTTGTATTCAATAGTAAAGTCAAAAGTCATGAGCTTTAAGATACCAGCCACCTGGAAATCAGTGTGTATAGTATGTTCTAGCAGATGTTTCAATGTCTTCTGGTCAGTCCTGACAATGAAGGGTCTGCTTAACAAATAATGTGACCACTTAGTCACAACAAAAACCAATGCCAGCAATTCTCTATCATAAACACACATGGACTGGTGTCTAAGGGCCAGTGTTTTACTAATATAGGCAATAGGGTGCCCCTGCTGCATTAGGACAACACCAATACATGTACCACTTGCATCTTTCTCAATAACAAAAGGTTCAGCATAGTTTGGCAAGGCCAGAACATAAGCAGTTACTAAGGCTTGTTTGAGAGTCATGAAGGTTGCAATAGCTTCTTCAGTCTAAGCAAAACTGTCATTTTTAAGTAGGTCATGTAGAGGTCTGCATATAGCTCCAAATCCCTTGATGAATCTCTTATAGTACCCTGTTAGACCAAGAAAATCTCTGAGTTGCTTGATAGTAGTAGGCAGTTCCCAGGCTTGAACTGCAAATACCTTCTTAGGACTAGTTGCTACTCCCCTAGCACTGATAAAATGTCCTAAGTACTCCACTTCTTTTACCCCAAAATCACACTTAGATGATTTAGCATACAAACTGATAATTCTTCATCAACTCAAACACAGTTCTTAAGTGATCCACATGAACATACATATTTCTGCTATAAACCAAAATGTCATCAAAGAAAACTAACACTAATTTTCTAAGTAATGGTTTGAAAACTGAATTCATAAGACTTTGGAATGATGAAGGAGAATTGGTTAACCCAAAGGGCATTACCAAGAACTCATAATGACCCTCATGAGTTTTGAAAGTTGTTTTGTGCACATCAGATTCTACCATTCTTAATTGGTGATAGCCGGCTCTAAGATCAATCTTAGAGAACACCTCAGCACCCCCCCAACTCATCCAATAGATCCTTAATAATAGGGATTGGGAATTTATCCTTCACTGTTAAATAATTCAGATCCCTGTAATCAATACAAAGTCTCCAACTACCATCCTTTTTTTCCAACTAACACAACTGGGGATGCATATGGACTAGTACTGTGATGTACAACCCCTTGATCTAACATCTCATGTACCAACTTCTCAATAATATCCTTCTTCACTCCAGGAACCTATAAGGTCTCTTACTAATAGGTGTTGCATTGTCTATGAGTGGTATTCTGTGATCAAAGGGTCCTCTGTGAGGTAGTAATGCAGTAAGAATATCAAATATACACTTGTATTGTTCCATTAAGAAACCAAAATAACTGGAATGTCATCACTTGTGGTTGTGATAGCTTGGATGTGGTTACACTGGAAGGCAACAGGTGTGTTCACTGACAACATATAAAATTGTACTTGTTCTGCAGGTTTTTATTCAACACTTTAGGCTTAGTAGTCTTGACTTGAGTGGTTGCCCCTCTCAACACATGCTTCTTTCCTTGGTGCATGAACTCAATTGTCCTTTTGCTAAAATCAAAGAGAATTCTCCCCAATGTATTCAACCATTGGACCCCCAATACTATATCAATATTTCCTAATAGCAGTAATAGGAAATCAGAATAAAATGTAGTTCCCTATAACAACCACTGCAGATTCCTACAAATGGAAGCAGTTTGTACCTTCCTCCCATCAGCTACACTAATAGATTGTTCCATGATTGTGTTGGCCTTACATCCTAGTTGCCTTGCCATTTCTTCATCAATAAAATTGTGGGTACTACCTGTATCAATAAGAATCTGCAATGGTCTTTTCTCATGATACCTAGTGACTCTAATGGTCTGGTACCCAGTGACACCAGTGAAGGCTTGCAATGAAATTGTCATACATTCCTCATGATTGGCAATGTTATCAATTGCTTTTTGGTCCTGGAACTGATCTGGTTCTAGATCCTCTTCCATAGTTACATCTCCTTCTTCACACAATTCTACTAAGAACAACTGTTTCTTGGCCTTACACACATGCCCTCTTACATACTTTTCATCACAAAGGAAGCACAATCCCTTGGCCCTCTTTTTATCCATCTCTGTTGCAGTTAAGAGCTTCTTTCCATTAGTGTTGCCCTGAAATCCACTAGGTTTGTTATAAGATTTATCAAAAGGTTTCCTGTAACTAGTATTAGCTGGTATGGACCTTTGTACATTCTGATTTCTATGGAAGTTTGGAGTTGGTAAAATGGGATTCTGATTTTTTCCAAAAGATCTAATTCCCCAAGACTGAGCTTGTGCCTCAAAAACTTCCTCTTGCAATCTAGCCAACTTATAAGCTTGCATCAGGGTCTTTGGTGCCTGCATCCTTACTGATTTGTTCAATTCAGGTTTGAGCCCTCTTAAGAAACAACTGATGGCATTCTCATTAGACAAATTCACCCCAGCCAGCAGCCTATCAAACTCAGCTTGGTAAGCTCTTACATTGCTAGTTTGTTCCAGGTGCTTAATGGATTCCATTGAATCTTCATATCCATCCCCAAACCTTTCATTCAAAGATAAAATACACTCTGATCTACAGCAGTGTTCCTAGCTTTCATATATGACATATGCCAAGCAATAACTTCCCCATCTAAGTGAATTGATGTGACCTTGACCCTCTGACTATAAGGAATTTTATCCATAGAAAAGAATTGGTTCACCTTATACAACCATGTTTTCAGATCTTGTCCAGAAAATCTAGGGAAATCTAACCTAGAGCATCGAGTGAGAAAATTACCAGTTACTCCAATCTGAATGTCTCTACTTGTGTTCAACTGCCTCAATTCTACAGAATTGTCACCTCCAGCAGAAGATTCACCTCTGCAATTATCCAATTCCTTGTCTCTTCGCTTCATACCACCAATGGCTTGCTTGATTTCCAACAATTCCTTATATGTCCTCACATTTCAATCATTCATACTCTCCATCAATTTCTGTAATTGCTCCTGAATCTGCAAAAAATTGTTATCCATGTCCTATGTCGATCCTTTTGGGTTCTTATTGCGAGTCAAAGCCATACCGAGGAATGATAGCTCTGATACCAATGGATGCACTCACACTCAATCGTGATGATAGTAGTTAAACTAGGAGCTAAGGCTTGAAGAAGATGAAGACTAATTCAGGGTACAACCGAGAAGATTAACTGAGAAGATGTAGAAGAAGGAAAAAAGAATAGATTGATATTATTCATGAATGATGAATCAATATATTTTTCATATATTTATACAACTAATCAATGGGTAAAATGACTAAAGAAGAATACAACAAAAGAAACTAACTAACTAATTTCTTGACAGCTAACTAACTAATTTCTTCACAGAACAGTGTTAACTGCCTAACAATTCTAACAGATTTCCAGATTCCTTTACATTTATTTAACTCGACTACACATACTTGCATCAGCATAAGTATTAAAACTCCAATTTTCAGCACCGTTGTTTTCTTGATTCTTTTGTCATTAATAATTTTTTATTGGTATTTTGAGAGAAAAAAAAAGAATGAGGTTGGTTGTCGGCTAGTTTCCAAAAACTTTGTGGAAACTTGATTAAAACCTAAATTTTTTTCAAGTTTGTTTTCCAATTTATTTATTTTTTAAAAAAGTAGTGCAATTTTGCACGTGTCGGCGGCAACAACTATACCGTAGGGTATTATTTGTTTTCATAGTGACTTTATGTAATTTTTAGTCAAATTATTGACAAAAAAGAAGTTTAGTTTCATGTGCCTGTTCTTTTTTGATTGGCTAGGAATTATTACTTTTTGAATTATTTGGGCATTGTCTATATTACATGACACCATTTTTTTCTCATGTCTATAATGTACATATAATTGAGAGTCTGTAATTGATAAATAGTGCTATCATTAAATGGTCTATTTGTTTGAGATCATCGAGAAATTCTCAAAGTTTATATATGTGGGGTTATATCAATATATGAATTGAGAATTATGATAAATAAATAGGATCTATGAAAGTGGTCTATTTATTTGAGTCGTTAGAATATCCTCAATGTATCATGTATGGATTGTTCTTCATAAATGTATACTAGTAAAGGTTTGTTTACTCGAAAGGAGATTTACCTTTAGATATTAGTAATACTTAAATTAATTCATGAGATAGATATTAAAGATTTTCACCGGTTTAAAGGAAGAAATATAATATCTTGAATTCTCAAGTGTATTAATTGAGAGAACAATATGTTGTAAAGAGGTTAGTTGAGTGTCTTAGCCGATAGACAGGACACAATATGCCTTATGCTCATGAGATAATTATGAAAAGAGAATGAAAATCTGAATCAAGTTATTTTAATCTTAAACCTTGCCTAAAACGGTCATTTTTCAAATTTGGTCATAGTTAAGTTGGTCATGAATTTTATGATATCTAATTGACTTGAAATTTGATGGTTCCAACGAAAATCGTTTAGATGGGTTTAGGTAGTTTGTCGGATTAAAATTTGATTTGAATATGATAAGATCATTCTTTATGTTAATTATGTTTATGTTAAATTTGGAACATGATACATGGTTATTTAACATGAATTGATATGTGATAAGAATGTATGTCATATTGTTTTTAATTCCTAAAGATACTTAAATTACTTGAATTTGAATTTGGTCATAGCTTTGGAAATAAATATTCTTTATAGGCTCCAATTAACCTGAAATTTGGTAAGTTCATTGCTAACGGCCTAGTAAGAAGTACTCATTGTTATGTGGTTATGTTTCTTTGAGGTCGTTAAAATGATTTTAAAGTTGTTCTTTGGAATTAAAATATGATTTAGTATGAATGACATTATTTATATTGTTTTTATTTATGTTATATGTGGTACATGATTACACGTGATGAGTTAACATAAATTGATATATGATAAGGATGTAGATCTGATTATTTTTCCTCAAATCGTTTGAATCTGAATTTGATCATAGCTTTGGAGATAAATATTATTTTTGAACTCTGATTGATCAGAAATTCGATAGGTTCATCAGAAACTATCAAATTTAAAATACGCATTGTTATGAAGTGATTTGGCAATTTGAGGTCGTTTAGATAATGGTTTTAGATATTTCTATGTATTTTGAAAATTAATTTTAATGAAAAATTACTCGACTATGATATAGTGGTGATAGACATTGTTCTCTATGGTCTTCATGAATAAATTTTAGTGAAGTATTAAGTTCATGTGTTGGCTTTAGACCTTCCTCCATATCAGATAAATTTATACGAGTCACTAAATTTAATCTGATCTCTAGTTTTGATAATATGTATTGACTCTCCCTGTCTGAGTAGGATTTAGGGATAATGATATTCACTTGGCTTAAATTAACATATACTCTCCAGTTAGCTTTTGTTCTAAATTTGTTGAAGTGAATATCTCACACCACATATGTATGTTGCATGAATAGTCATTTTTTCATCAAAATTTATTGTTCAAGATACATGGATATCTATGAGGTGTGTTTTGAATTTTTTTATTCAATGCATTCATAAACATGCTGATTTTGAAAAATATTATTCAGATAAAGTAAATAGTTTTTAGAATTTTATTCTTTGTTCTTGATTTGTGAATCTATGTCACAAATGATGATGTGTCATGCGATAAGAATGTTTTAACGGAAAATTTTTAAATACTATTTTGGCCATATAACATTTTCAACCAAATTGATCATAGTTTTGGAATTTGAAAAAAAAAAAGAACTCGGATTGATCTAAAATTTGGTAGATTCTAAGAACGACCTAGCAAGAAATTAATTTTTTTTTTGGATCGTTATATGAGTTTTTGGTCATATTTGATTAAATAATAGTGAAGTATTCGCTATATGTGTTGGCTTAGACCTTCCTCCCTATCAGATGAAATTGATACAAGTCACTATGTATTTAATCGTCTAGTTTTGATAATCTGTATTAACTCTCCTAAACTGAGTAATATAGGATTGGATCAATGTAACTAGAGGATTTTCACTTGACTTAAACTAACAGTAGACTATCCATCTGAGTTAGGTCTTTATAAGTTTATGGAGTGAATAATCGGTCATTGTACATGTGTATTGCATGAGTAGTTCTCCAATCCCATCGATTGGCTATTCTAGATGCATGGATATATATGTATAAATGAGCCCTGAATTTTGTTATTTAGGATTATTCAAAATATTATGATCTATTTAATGCATTATATCTCATATTCTCAATAGACTTTACGCACCCACTTAGTACTACTTAAACTTTTCTTTTGGTAGAGATAAGATATTAATTCAAAGAATGCATTGTACATGTACCTTATGTTAGAAGGAATTATTATCAGTTTCTAACTAGATAAGAGATGAATATTTAATATATTTGTTTGTAACTCTCCTATCATTGAGTTTGATGAATATTTTATTTCTTGTGGTATATTGATGCGTGATTCTTTTATTAGTATTATCTCTCATGAATTGAATTATATTAATTTGTCTTATAAGGGAAAATATCTTGTAAATTGAATGAAACTTATATGTACATTAGCGTCTAAGTCATTTATTCTGAATAGAATTTCGAGGTTGGTTAATGCATGGACATAACGGTTCATTGAAAGTGAAGTCACTACCAACATGTGAGTCTTGTTTAAAAGGAAAAATGACTAAAAGACCTTTCCTCTTAAAAAAATTAAGAGGTAGTGATAAGTTATAATTAATCTATTCTAGTTTGTGTAATAAATAAGCATTTGGGCAAGAAGTGAATTTGAGTATTTTGAGTTTTCAAGAAGGTTACTCATGATATGAATATATTTTTTGATGTTTTGTAAGTCTAAATGTCTTGATAAACTCAAAATATTTAAGACACATGAAAATAGCATCATGAAAAATATATAAAGTCAATGCAATCTGATTGTAGTGACGTAAACCTCTCTGCAAAGCTCATAAGTCACTTATCTTATAGAATAATTGAATTTCAATTGTCTACACTAGACACTCTATAATAGATTAGTGTAGAAGAGAAAAGAAGTAGACTCTTATGAAGATGATAAGATTAATTATTGACTTATTATTAATTATTTAGTTTCTTGTGGGATAGGTTCTAATAACTACATATCATTGAATTCAAATTCTTTCAAATCAGTACCTTGAACAACTATAGAACTAGTTGCATTTGACGTAAGTCTAATCAGTGACATGTTCAGATATAGAATTGTCCAGCACATGTGTTGAGTGGGAGAATAAGAAAATTGAAATTAAGAACGGAATGTGTGTGTTAATTGGATATCCTAAAGAATGAAAGATGGTCCTAAAGAAAATAAGGCAATTGTTAACACAACTGTGATTTCTAGAAAAGGATCATTTAGTAAACCATGTTCCTGGAAGTAAACTAGTTTTACAGGAATTGAACAAAGAAGTAACAAATACTTCAATTGTAAATTCAGACGCTCAAAAACATCTAATCGGTATGTCAGAAATGACGTTCCATTGCATTTAAGTAATGGGAGAAATGTTACTAGACATAAGAAAACTACTACCTCAAGTAGTGAAAGTGATGTGGAGCAAATTGAAGAACACTACATGAAAAGTTGTTAATATTTTAATATCGAAAGATTTGAAGAAAATATTAAGAGTCAAGATCATGAAAGTGTGATTATGTAGTAGTGCTTAGTCGTAGTGGGAGAATCATAGTGAATATTGATTGTTTTGTATGCTTGAGAGAACTTTTATGATAGATTTCCAAAAATAAGTACACTCTTGGAAGGTTTCATGAGAAGCTCTCTCAAGATCTAGTACAACATCAATTTGTTACAACGAAGCACTACTAGATGAAATTGCATGAGAAAATAACTTGGTAAATTTCTTTTGATAAGAAATAAAGGAATGCTTGTGAAAGTTGTAAATGCATAGTTAAGAGTCTAAGTGGGAAATTGTAGGCTATATACTATTAATCATGTGTTTAGACAAAGTATTCCAATAATTTTCAAGATTAAATGCCTATGTAGGAGATTGTTAGGGTATATACTATTAACCATGCATTTAGATATAGTACATTATAACAATTGTGATGGTTAAAAGTCTAAGTAGGAGATTGTTGGGATATATACTATTAACCATATGTTAAGAAATAATATTTATTATAGAATAAATATTTGCTCGATTTTAATAGATCATATATTCGTTTATGGTATCTATTTACTTATATAGTAGATGATTTAGTGTGTAGAGTTTTAGCTTATACACAGAGAATTAAATCATCGGTTCTTATAAGTATAAAGTTTTTTGTTCACAATCTAGGATGGAAATTGGACATGTCATCGGTACGATTATAGCACACGATTATATGTAATTTATCTTGATTATGAAAATGGTATAGTTCCAGCTTCTTGTGCTAGTGCATTTTGTATGTATTGAACGGGACTGAGTAAAGATAGTTGTTTTAGACTGACTGACAAAAACATATTCTCTAAACTATTAAATGTACTTATATTCTCAATCCTGATATAACCTATTATGATCTGTATATATTAATTATCGTTTTGATTTATTAAAAGGTGAGATTATGAGATGGGTCAATATGCCTGGTAGATTGGATGATAATAATATATATTGGTGAAATAATAAGTTAGTTGATGGAATCCATGTCTCATTATAGAGATTGATTGATATGCCTTTTTGAGAAACTTATAAGTTTTCATCGTGTCAAACCTTGCAAGTGGATTTATGAATCCGACACATGAAATAAGTTAAGTAGTGTTCTAAAGGAAATTAATCATTGAAATTCGACAGTAATTTAATTTATTGATTAGTATCTATAATCTTAACATGGGGAATTACATAAGTGTTTAATGGGAATTACGAAATATAAATAGAGGAGTGCAATTACGAATTTCTAGTTGAATGATTTGTAATTTATTATGGTAAGAATAATTCAAATTAATTATTTGGAATTGTTTCCATAATAGGAAGCCTCAATAATTAATTATGTGGTCCCTATAGTGCCCATATTAAACTAGAACTCATAATCCTATCTCTAAGGAAAAAAGGGGAGTCAAGCGTGGGTTTTACTTTTTAAAAGAAAACATGTGTGTTCTTTTAAAAAAAAACAGACTGCGTTTTGTTCCCTTCTTTGAATTGGGAAGAAATCTCTATAAGTAGGGATTCTCCTCACCTAGAAAAAGTTTAGTTTTCTATTCGATACTTGCCCATCCAAGTATTGAGAGAGTTCGGATGTGAACTTGGGATCACTGTAGAAGATCATAGCTGATGTCTATCTTGTGGATTCGCTTGAAGGTCAGTCTAACTTAGGGATTCACTTGAAGGTATCTGCTCACGCTTCAAGAGGTAATTCTTGAATTAAGTTTCAGCAAGTTTATGTGTCCTAGCATGACTATGTGTTCTAGCATAAACGGTATTGATTATCTATTATTCATGTAAGCAGTAAAATTATAGTATGTTTCCGTTGTGCATATAATTTTCTATCAAATGGCATCAAGAGCCATGCTTGCCTCTTATTAGATAACATGGTATACGTGTGTATATGGTTTCGAAATTGGGTTGGGTCTTGACCCACCCAAGTTTGCTTTGAGCTCGAATGGGTTGGGCTAAAAATTGGGTTGGGTCATGACCTGCCAAGACCCAACCCATGTTTACTTTGAGCTCAAATGGGTTGGGCTAAAAATTGGGTTGGGTCATGACCCGCCCAGTTTGACCCACTTAAGCTCAATAATTTTAACATATTGTTATTTAACTTTTATAACTACAATTTGAATTTCAACTTAAGATTTGTTTTTTAAAATCACAAACAGGTAGATAAATCTTAAAAGATATAAAATAGATAGTAATTCATATCTTCAATATAGGAACATACAATACATAATTTAAAATATAGAGTCTTAAAATGAGTTGAAATTAGAGATTAAATTGAGCTCAATTGAGAATTCTTTTAAAATGAGTTTAGACTTGAATGAGTTTAAGATAAAATCCACTTCAAATTATTCTTGAGCCCAATCCTTAAAATTCTGGGCAATTCTGGCGGATTACCTATATTTGGGCTCATTTTTTACACCCCTAACCGGAGCAGTAGAAGGAAGGAGAGGGTGGTGGGTCGGAGGAGAGGGTGTGGGCCTGGGCAGAGGGAATTGGAAGACCTTCCTATCAAACATACCTTTAGTTTGGTATGAGGGAAAAGGGATAATAATCCAAGATAGAATGCAAGATTATTTTATCCAATATTTGGTTTAGGAGTATTAATTAGTTCTATGATTATTTATTCCATCATTTGTACCATATTAATAAAATAAGTTATACCATATATATGGTGAGGTAACTAATTGTCCCATAAAATATCAAAAATTATGAAACAACTTTGTCTATCCCATCCTAACATCCCCATACCAAACAACTTTTTTTAGTTCTTTGGTGAATTGTTGAGAGTTGAGAAGTAAAGTTGAAGTGGGAAACAAGGGCATTGTTACTAGGAGCCTTAACTCATCATCACATGTCTCATATATATATATATATATATATATATATATATATATATGCGCGCGCCTATCCTAATTATTTGATTTATCGTAAATTCTTTCTTTGGTTTGATACAAGGATTAGGTTACATGTCACTTGTACTTTATGTTCATCCATTTGGTTACTCGAATTAGAATAATATGGTACAAGATTTGGTATTTTGTTTATATAATAATTATTGTACACAATGTGCGTCTCTCTCTCTATATATATATAAACGATTAGATTTTAAAAATATGAGCTATATATATTTAGATATAATTTTTTGTATTAGACTATATATTTTTATAAAAATTTCTTATTAATTCGCATGTTACAATCTCAATTCTTAATCACTCAATTTTATTCATGAATGAGTCGTGCCAAATATTGTTTCTTTTATATTTTGCTTATCCACTCTTCTAAAAATAAATTTTATGTTTAATTTTGCAGAGAAAAATATTATGTCTATTTTAAATATCACCTTAAAAATTTAAGACAAATTAATATTGCTTTTCCACTTATACTCTTATGCTTCATCCTTTTAATAGTGTTAAGTATTAAGAAAACCATTTATTTAATAAAGAGAGTATAGTGAACTATATATTGTATTTATTAATTTTCTTAATGGACGTATGTGATTGAGAAAGTACTACTCCCTCCGTCCCATTTTATGTGGCATCATTTTTTTTTGTCAGTCCCAAAAAGAATGTCACATTTCTTTATATGGTAAGTATTTAAATGTACAATTTCTCTTCTACCCTTGTTGGTTCCACTTAATCTTAAAGATAGTACTCCAATATATTTCTGAGGAAAGAGAAAAGTGAGTCTACTTTTTAATATGACTATTTTTTGAAGGGGCAATTTGGTAAACATTTCAAAGTCTTCATTTATTTCTTAAACTCCGTGTCCGGTCAAATATTGCCACATAAAATCGGACGGAGGGAGTAACATTTTTTCTTGATTTGCCGTACAACACTAACCACCCATTCCCAAGACTTCTTCGAAATGCTAACAATTATGAATATTATGATAAAATTCAAACTTTAGTTACATAATTTTCATCAATAAAAATAAAAAGTCCTTCCTCTATCTATTTTTATTTATCCACCATACTAAAAATAATTATCTAATAATAATTGTTCAGATTGAAAAATCAAAAAGTAATTTAATTTATTCTTTTGTGTCTATTTTACCCTTGACATTAAATACAATTCAATATCTAATATATTTTTAAAGTATTAAATTTATTGTTGTAGGAGTGTCAATGGAACGGTTCAACCGATTATTTTAAAAAAATTGTATCATCCCAATTTTTCGGATTTTTATAATGTATAACCAAAATTCGATATTGATACAGTTCAATTAATTTTTGGGTTTTTTTTACTTTTAAAGTATCACCTCAGAAAAAATCATTATTAAAATATTTTTTCGCAAGTGTGTTCTTAAAGAAGCAGTTCAATTTTTCACCAAGAAGCAAAAATGTAAAATCTTGTAGCCGTATTGTTTGATCTTAAATTTTAAATATGAGTGTTTGCATAGATTTTATCGTATTGTTTAATGGAGTATCTATTATAGTATATTTTAGTTTAATACCTAATTAATTAAAAGCTAACTAAAAAGCAAAGGACCAAAGTCGTCCCATCACCAGAGGCCTAAGACCTAGTTTATATTTATATTTGACAAATGTTATTATATAATATATTTATATATTAAATTTAACATATTCTTAAAATAAAAAATATATATGCATACATAAGGCTATTCGGTTTGGTTCGAGAATATTTGATTTTTTTTTTAAATTAAAAAAACCATTTCAATTATTCGGGACGGTTATACACTTAAATAAAAATTCACGATTTTATTGAAAAATAATATAAATCGGTTCGATACGATTAGATTTGATCAATTCAATGATTTTCCATATTCTTTTAATACCCCTAGTTTCTTGATGTGTGTGCTAAATCACTAATGGACAACTATTATCGGGAAAACAAAGTAAAAATGAACCGAGCAATACTATTTGTTGATTGAATATTTTAGAAAATTGTGACTTGGATGTGCTTGCTCAAGGTATGAAACCGGCTTGATGCAGAAAAATTCGCAGTTCTCAAGGGAAAAATCACAAAGATAGACACGGGCCCTCGTTTCCTTAAACTCCTTTTAGCAATTCCATGCAAAGATCACTTGCTCCTTTTTAGTAATTCCATGAACACTCACTTGCCTATGTTCCCTTTAGCACTCCAATTCATGTTAATGCTCATGCTTCTTTGGGGAACTTAGCTTTTTCCTTCACTTTTACTCTCGCAATCTAACAGTTGTCCATTATTGACTTGACACATCTCTTAAAAAATTATAAATAGAAAAGTAATTTTACTATAAAAAAATCTTTTTGACCAGAAAATTTGGCCAAAATAGTATTTTACCTATGTTATTTTACCTTTTTGAACATTTTTACCCTTTTAACTAAAAAATGAAAAAAAGATTAGTTTATTTTAAAATAAGAAAAGATATTCTAAACTGGCCAAATTCTGCCCAAATTTTCTAGCCATTTAGCATTACCCTTTTACTATATCACTATTTGAATATAATAAATATAATGTCTAAAAAAATGTAATAAGAAAATGACTATAATTAATGATAAGGGTAAATTAGGAACTATGTGTAAAATTATCCATGGATTTCATAAGACATAATACATAAACATAACCCTTAACTTGGCTTCATCGGACAACTATGTCCTCCAACTTTGAGTATGCACAAGTAATTAAACACTTAAACTTGTATAATATTGAATAAATAAGACACACGTGTTCTACATGACATAATACATGTAGGACGCATACGTAGGACACAAAATGTCCATGTAGGGTGCCATGTAGGACGGATGTGTCTATTTGTTCAATTTTATACAAGTTTAAGTGTCTACTAGTGCACATTCAAAGTTAAAGGTCATAGTTGTCAGCTGACGCCAAGTTAAATGTCATGTTTACATATTATGTCATTTCATAAAGTGGACAAGTATGGTTGGACATCTATTTTTAGTATAGTGGACAAGTATTGTTAGATGGAGGGTGTACTTATTTATTGCAGCGCTAGGGTGTGACATATGGGTTCTGTTAAATTCAATTATTTTGATTTAGAACTCAGTAATTTAATAAAATTAAAAGGGGTATTAAATTCATAAATATCAAATTCTAATTTTGTCTCTGTATTTATTGATTTTAGATTTTGTACATTTTAAAAAGAAATAATGATTAATATATTATAATACTCATATTTGTTAAATTATTCTATAGTTTCATATTCTGGGAAATAAATAATTAATGTTGAAGGTAAAACATAAAAAAAATAATATTCTTCTCTTGATTGGTTAAAAATAGCAAATAAAATTGAAAATGTGTTTTTATATAATGAAGCAAAGAGTATAATTCTCAATTCCAAATAGTTCCCTCGGCTTTGTATCAATCAATTAATTAAGTCTCAAACCCAAATTAACTTGATAGTAGTATATTATTTTGTTTCAATTTATGTGCCCGTGTTTGATTCTGAGACAGTTTGGGTAATATGCAGTTCCATCTCTTCTATCTTTCTTTTCGTTTATATCGGTTCATTTTTTAATATTGTAGAGATTATTGTTATATTTGTAATTCGTAGAAATTTCTACTTAGGGCATGGGGAATTTTGTATTACTTTTTGCGTTTTATTATGATTTATGAAACGGAGAAGGGCCTAAAATGCCTCTCAAATATTTGAATTGGTATAAAATTACCCCCCATCCACCTTTCAGCCTTAAAATACCCCTGACATCCATCTTTTAGCTCAAAATACCCTCGATGTTAATCCCTTGGCTCATATTTGCCGTTATTTTTAATAGCCCCTTAAAGTAAAATTATTAAATATTTATTTATTATGTTGCTTAATATGATTGGTCAAAATTTAAACCCTTCTCAAATAAATAATAAAAATCATATTTTGACGCGATACACTTGAAAATAATATTGAAAAATAATTAATTTCATGATATCTTCCTTTTGACCTATTTTAAATAAACCCCAATTTATTATATCATAGCCCAACTCATAAGTGGGGATCCAATTAAAATCAATACTCACCCCGACTGATTGTCCATCTAAAAAAGTTTTTATTTTTATTAATATATTTCTATCAATTATCCAAATGTCTTGTTCATTTTCTCTTTTATTCCTTTTTAATCTCTTATCTTAATTAGGATATCCGGGACTCAAACTTGAAATGAACTCACATGTTTATATTATTTTAATTTGTATTGTTGTTATGGAAGTGTCACGCCCCGAGCATATCTCCCTCATACGAGCTCAAAAATTAGCAAACTCGGTGGCGATGGAAAGAGGATTCCAAGACCTTTCATTTGATATCTTATAGGCCACCTAACTTATCATGTATTGAAAATTATGGTCGTTTGAAGTTGACCCAAACTCATACTTAGCATAACTTGCCAAAATTTCCAAATTTACTCTTTCCAAAAAAAGTTCTTTCTAATTCTAGGTCTTTCAAATACCGAGGTGTTACAGGTGGGATGAGAGTGAAGATAAGAGAAATGATTATTTTATTATTTTATTTTGAATTTTTGATACAGACAAACGAAAAATACAATATTCGTACATATTTGCTTAATTAAGTCATTTTTTATTGCACTAATTATTTATATATGAATGCATCATTATTTTCCTCCTTTTTTTCTCTCTTGTTTGTCATAAATGAAAATATAAAATTTAAATTGTAGGACAAGATCCAAATTGAATTTTTTTTGGAAGAGATAGGAAGTGAAGGGGTGGGGGGAGGGAGGAGTGTAGATAGTAGATGTCTAACCTTTTTTTTTTTTTTTAATTTACTATGAAATTAAAAATCAACTCATTCATGTGAGCTTATATATTAAGTAATTTCAAATTATTTTTGACGGAAAAGGGCCTAAAATACCTTTAAAGTATGAGATTTGGTATAATATTTCCCTCCATCCACCTTATGAGTATGATCCGTTAGACATAAGGGTATTTTTGAGCCAAAAAGTTGACGTCAGGGGTATTTGAGGGCTCAAAGATGAATGTGAATAGTTTTGTATCAATTCAAATAGTTGAGGGGCATTTTAGGCACTTCTCCGTTTATGAAAAGAACTATTTTAAAATTTATTCTCTTGTTAAGCTTTTACTTCTGTGATTATTCTTTGACATGCGCTTCGTGAATAATTGGTTTATCTATCAATGAAGTTGAGATAAGTGTCATCACATTTTTTATTTTTATGTCGTAACAAAATCATTATTAATTTATGCAAGGATAGGCCACATATTTGCAAGTTTCATTCAATTAGTTGATAAACTTGAGGAAAATAGATGGCACATAATTGATATGGTTGGGTCCGGTTTAGGGTATTATTAAGTAGATATATATTTCTTTTTCAGTTAATTTTTGTATGATTGATTGAACTAAAAAGAGAAAACAAACACATTTCTTTTCAATTAATTTTTGTATGATCAAGATAGTGTCAATATTTTTTGGGAAAAGTCACGCCCTATACACATTTAAGAGTCAATTTTTACGGTTTTTAAATAAACTTTTAAAAAATTCTTACTTATAACAGTTTATTACGAGTTATGACATATCATTTAAAGTTAATTTTATTTAAAAATTAATTTTCATTTATTGAATAAATGATTAATCTATTTATGGTTTTTTTATTATTAATTAATAATATGTAATTAAATTGATTTCTGTTCTTTTTTTTTTAAATCAGAAATTATCAGTTACATAGATATAGGGATTCACCTACAACATGTTTCCTTCTTTACCGTTACCACCTCCCATACATCAATCCCACCCCCCTCCAAACCGCCCATACGTCAATCCGTCCCCCCTCCCCCCACGCTCATCCAATTCTACACGCCATCAACACACTAGCCCACTTTTACCTTCATCTATCACATCTTTCTCACCACCAAACTACACCAACTTCACAATCCTCCATTCAATTTAGTTTTTTCAACAAAACCATGTCGAAGAAAACGGTTGTAACTCCTCGAAAGATCCCTCGATTAGTCGAAGGAACTTCTACGGATGAAGTTCATGCTCCATCTTTCAACATTTTGACTCAAACACCGCCGTCAAACATTGTTGAAACTCTGGCTAGGGGTGGTTAATCTCTATTGATAGATCAAAAACAGAAAAAAAAAAAAAAAAAAAAAAAAAAAAAGGACTCAAATAAAAGGGTGAGTCCGATAAATCGAAAGGGGAAGAAGAGGAAGGGAAAAAATGTTGAAACCCCTTTTGATTTTGATTCTGATTCTGATTCTGATTTTGTTACTGAATCAAAAAAGAAAAAAAACAATGAATGTTGAAGTTGCTCAGTCGTCAAAACCATCTACAAGAAGATCCAAAAAAAAAGAAGGAATCAGAAGTCCAACACCTAAAAAAGACAAAAAAGAGTTGTTAGGGTAAATATTATATTCAATTTATTTTCACATTATTAAAACTACTGTTTTTTTTCTAAAAATATCACATTATTCTTATATTATTTTCGAAATAGTTGTTTGGATGAAACGTGTATGAAATCTGATTAATAATGTATGATTAATATGTGTATGATTAAACAGTTGATTGTTGGATATTGTATGATTTGTGATATAATAGTGGTATACAAATGGCATGAATTGTGTTTTAACAGTAGTGTGATTGTCTATTAACTGTATATACAAAGAGTGAGAATGGCGCGATCAGTGAGAGTGAAGTTACTGATACGGTTGCTAGCAAATTTGGTGGACCTCGCATAGCAAAAGAACATGTTCCGGATACCACCAATTATCCTACACCAAGACCACGTACAAGAAATTTGAAATAGTTGATTGCACCTTCTACTTTTTTAGAATTACATGTTTTTTTTTTTTTTTACTTTTGAACAACTTTTTTGTGTTTAAGTATTTGATGATATATAATATCATATGTTTTCTTCCAATCAGATACCATCTACATATGAATTATTGTTTGGCTATTATAATTTCAGGATACTAGTAATATACAGACTTCATACCATTTGGATTCACTATTTTAAAATATCAGTGTGTATCCAACTTGTACAATTAATGAATGAAACGTGTGTGAAATTTGATTAATATGTGTATGACACTGAATTTAATGTTTGATGGTTGGATATTGTATTAATTGTGATATAATATTGGTATACAAATGATATGCATTGTGTGATTATATGAAGTTGATTTATTGTTGGTATAATATGTGTGATAGAAACTGAAGTTCGTGTTGGAATGAAACTTGAATAAGATTGGTATACAGTTTGTTATATATTACACTATATTTACACTATCTTATATATTAATCTGGAATAAATTTTATTTCCAAGTATATTAAATCTATATGAATAATTAATGAATCGCGTATATGAAATCTGGAATCTAAAATCTGAAATTTGTACAAATATTTACACTATCTTATATATTAATCTGGAATAAATTTTATTTTCAAGTATATGAAATCTGTATGAATAATTAATGAATCACGTTTATGAAATCTGAAATCTGAAATCGAAAACCTGTACAAATATTTACATTATCTTATATATTAATTTGGAATAAATTTTATTTCCAACTATATGAAATCGTAAAGAAATCTACATTAGCTTTCTTTTGATCTAAAAAAACCCGCACACCAACATCATTGTGGATACTAACAGGGGGACATCTATCACTAACTATATATTTTATCTCTATATTGTGAATATTAACATCTATCATTAGTTGCGATGTTATCACACTTACTAGACCACTATAAAGACTATAATACTCATATATAATCCCCTCCATTTGAAAATCAACATATTTCCCTGTTTCAATAAAAAAAAATAACAATTAGTCTTACATAATACAAAATAAAAATAAAATTATACACACTTGTCATTATTTTTTCATACAAAAATCATTCAGACAGTAAACTATAAACAGATTTCACTAAAAAATAAAATTTCATATTTCATACCCACTTAATACAAATTTCATACATACAATCATCATTTATACCAAATTTATACATTTCTCATACCAAATAGTTCATTCCTTTCACACAAATTTATACATAATTGACAAACTTATATAAACAATAACATTTCAAATTTCATACCAACTTAAAACACTTTTCATACAATTATTCAAAGTTCTAAATAACTTTTTTTACTAACTAGTTAACACACTTTCATACCAACTCAAAACAACTGTCATACAATTCTTCAAAATTCTAAATAACCTTTTTTTCACATTAGTGAATACACTTTCATAGCAAATTCATTACACTTATACTAACAAATTCATTCAAAACTATACATTTTAATTTATTTTTTCAGGAAAAAATACAGTAATCGATATTATAATTTTATTCTACGTACCCAATCTACAACGATAAAAATATTTATATGTTATACATTTATACTCAAATCTTTCATATATTGCGGCAACTTCTCACGAAATCATTGTTTTGCCAGTATAAAAAATAACCAAAAAACAAAAAATATGGTGACATTAAACCCCTACCAAAAAACAGTAACTTACCAAGAAAATCATTGATATTATAGTTTCACAACAACTAATACGTATTATGAACAAAACGTATTGTTTTATACAAAAAAACATATCACATTCAATATAGTGACGATTTACAAAAACAAAATCACAAAATGTGATTTACAGTTTCAATTTTTTTCATTTCACTGAAATCCAAATACAAATAGTAAACAATTAAAAATACTAACCTGAAGGATCCTTCCGCCATGTTTAATTAATATTGATACGTAGTTGTCCATCACAAAAAAAATCAGGATTTTTCAAACAAAAAAAAAACTTCAATTAGTCGCTAGTGACAAAATTTCTGGAAGAAAATCGAAGAGAGAGAAACGTGGAAGAAAAATGGATAAAATCAGATTTTTGAATTAATTTTAACAAATTAGAGTGAATTAAGGAAACTGAATATTCTTAATTAGTTTGAAATTCCTTAATTCATGCTAATTAATAATTATCTTAAATTAATTCAAATTTAATTGATACCCCTATTTCCTTTTTTTCATTTTTTCCTTCATAAACATTTTATTTTAATTTTTTTTATCTTTTTATTCTTTTCAAATCAAATGTTTTTAATTATTAAAAATAACTTCTTTTTTTTAATAATTTGTTAGAACCTGAAATTTTTAATGTTACAAATTGAAAGTTTGATTCTACTGCTATAACTTGAAAATATTAGTCTAATATATGTTGAAATTTTCACTATTTTTTGTCGTTATAATAAGACAATATGTTTCTACGGCGGTACTCAAGCTTTGACTATAGGACTTGATATTTGAACTCTCTCTATATAAAAAACCCAATGATGAAATTAATAAAACATCATTTTCATGTCTTTTATTTTGAAAAAAGAAAGAAAGATATAGTCATGAGTTACTGTTCAAAAATGGCTTCAACTCGTTTGGTACAACTCTCACTAGTGCTCCTTCTTTTGCTTGTCTTGGAGCACCCCTCTTTTGCTCATACTCACTTAGGTAATTAACTCTCTATTTTCCTTTTCCTTTCTTCTTAGTGTGCTATTAAAAAATATTTACTTACTATTTTTTCACTAAAAAATATTTGGGGGTTATTTTTTGAGATATTTTCGATTGAAATCGGTGAGAAAAAATAATAGTAAGGTTTTCATATGGAAAAATTAGGAAGAAATTTTTTACTATCTCAATGAAAATCTATTTCCTATGATACATTTTCCTAGTTACTTAGTTCGGTGGAAAATGAATGAAAAAAAAAAATTACTATTCTATAGCACAATTTTTCCAGTGGATAAAAACCTTTATTTCCAATAGTTTGAATTGAAAGTTAACTTTTTAGAGAAAAAAAGAAAGAAAATGTTTTATGAAAAATGTTTTTTCTAGGCGTTTGATTGGAGATCTTTTAAATATTGATAGTATATATGAAATTAGCAAATTGAATAATGTTTTCACTAAACTTTTGAGTAGTGAAGATTAATGATGATATGATATAAAGTCAAAATTAAAGTTAAGATATCATACCAAATACACCCTAATTAAGAGCAATGGACATGGTTTTTGCCTAAATTTTTAGTCCTCTATGCAGGAATACCAAGGAAGGCTACAGGAAGAAAAACGCTGGCAAATCAATTTTCTAATAAGGAAAGTAATATGTCATTTCAAAGTATTCCCAACATTTCAGGTATAATTCTAGTTTACTCCATTTTTAGCTTTTAAAGAATATGTTGTCCCTTTTTTAAAAAAGGATTTTTGTCTGTATAACTGTTCACCAAAATAATAATTGACAAATATATATATAATAAATATACATATTTTATATGTAATTATTGTATATTTTTCATATGCTTGTGGAATGCTGGTTATAATAATTTCTATGCTTTTTGTATACTTTGTTTCACCATTCTTTTCAAAGTTATGGTTGTATAATTTTCTACAGGAAATGATGAAGTTGATACAAATAATGTCCCTCTTGAAAAACATCACATGAACGCTGAGGTTATTAATTTCTATCCCTGCATTCAACACCCCACTTTTGTTTTACATTTGATAATCTAGAAGTCAAATGAAAAAAAATAATAATAAAAAAAAAATAGTACAATTTAGGTTAATTATAGATACCTCACTTCAGGTTTATATCTTAATAATACTAATATCCAATATGGTTTAACGTATTCCACTCACCTCCCTTGTTCAAGATATTGTGTAACCAAACTAGTTTAGGTGATGTATTTTTTCTTATATCCCCAAATTATGCACCTTTTATTAAATTTTTTTAAATATAAAGGTACACCATAAGGGCAATTCTCCGTTATAAAGTGTAAAGAGATGTATGAGAGTCTTTGTTTGATAATTAACACAAAAGAGTAAGCGTGGAAGGTTAGACAAATTTAGTCACTTAAATTAGTTTGGTTAAAAAAAAATTAAAATAAAGAAGCTAAATGCAATATATCAAATTTAAAAGAAGGCATGCATTGTAAAAGTAAACAGAAAGGAAGGTCTCCTAAATTAATATTTTAGATTTTTTTTTGACATTATTAAATTATATGGGATTTCCAAAATGCTGCCTATGCTAGCATAAATCTTTTTATATTTTATAATTGTTTATGTTATAGCATAAATAGGAGGTCTTCTATATCATTCATAATCAGGCTCACGAACATATAATCAGACTTCTCCATAACATCATCTTTCATAATGACCCAATAACAATCACATTTTTTGCTATATTTATATTATATGACTATAACAATCACATTTCTTTTATAAAATCAATGTTTCATGCTATATTTATATTATATGTTTAGTAACATTTCCCTATAACAACCACACAATATCGAGACAAACGTTGTTGTTATAAAGAGATTTGCCTACGTCGTAAGTTTATATATAAACTAATCTCTCCTCTAAAAATCATATGTTGTATCAAAATTACTATAAGTATAAGATTTTTTTCAATATTATGATAGGTGGAGAAAGTTGAGCCCAAAGCAGAATCAATTGTGAAGGCACATCAACATGAGGGAGCTAATAAGAAATATGAATCAAAGGAGTTTGTTGAAGTGGCAAATTTGATGTGGAAGGATTATAGTGGAAGGGCCAGGCCACGACGCAAGCCTCCAGTCCATAATTACAATCCTACAACTAAACATTAATTAGAAACATTTTAATTTTATACTTAATTATATTTTACTTTTTAATTAAGTATGTAAGTGGTGTTTAGGTTTAGTTAATTTGGGTCTCATCACAATTTTGAACTCTACAAGTGGTTTGCCCCTCCGGCTTTCACCACCTGATGGACGATAACACTTGCAAAGCAAAAAACCAAATTGAGAATCAGAATCGCGCCAAATGTCGTGCCCGTATGCCTAATCATAATTCTCCCAACAAATCTATATTACAAACATATTTACCACATTCTACTACTTATAAACCATAACCTAGCTAACCACAGTCCAAACTGCTGCTATAGAGCGCATGAGTCTTTGTCTCTTAGTTTCGTTCTAGTGAGATTGATGAAGTGTTTTGAGAAGAAGAAGTTTGAGTCTTGCCCTCTCCGTTATCGAGGTTTTCTCTAAAGATTTCCTAAGGAGTTTTTAGTAGAAGGCTACTCTTTTTGAACTGAAACTGGGAGAAAAGGGGTTTTAAAATTCGTTGCGGTCACTACTTATCGCTGCTACGGCAGCCCGTGGCCCGCTATAGCGGCTAAGGGACCGCTGTAGCGGTCCTTCGAAGTGCCCCACCCTTTCCTATCGCATAAAATAAAATTTTTATTGACTAAGATGTGGCAGATCCCGGCTTAAGTTGACTTGATATACAAAATTTCAAAGTCGGAGATCTTATCATGTATACTTTCTAATAATGACAACATGAGTTGTTACATTCATGGGCTGAATCGGGGATGGTGTAGCCTATTGAAAAGCGTTAGAACGTTCATTCCGAGTGTAGCAAATGTTAATTAGTGAGACAATAATCGATACTTAATAAAACCAAGAAATATTCAAAGAAATGTAACCAAATGTACAGTGCCAAAACAATTCAACCATCATACATACAGGAACAAGCTAAGCTAATTACTAAATAGGTAGGTCACTAAATACCTCCCCTTATAATATAATATATACTAAACATGGTACTTAAAGTAAAAAGAGATCTAGTTGTGTGTTGATATGTTATTGTCTGAATCCCTTTATGGGTGTGTCGTGTTGATATGACTTACTTGATGAATTATAGGGTAAAGATGAGTAATGTTAGAGGAATTAAGGGTGTGTTTGGTATGGAGGAAAATGTTTTCCAATTTTCTCATATTTGGTTGGGTAAAATGTTTTCCAAATCAACTCATTTTCCTCAAATTAAAGTAAAATGATTTCCATTCAAAACTTAAGGAAAACATTTTCCAAAACTCACTTCCAAGTTCAAATTACAATTTTTTTTTTGTTGAAAAAATTAATTTATTTTGTCCCTACCCTCAAACCATCCCCCAACCACCCCCCCCCCCCTCAAAAAAAAAAAAGTCATTTTTAAAAAATGTTTCTAACTTCAAATTTTTTACCCCATCCTCAAAATATTAAAAATTCTTTTTAAAAGATATTTCTAATTTCAATTTTTTATTTTTTTACCCCCACCCCCTACCCTCCGCCCCCTCCCCCCACATCAGCCCCCCTTCCATCCCCCATACCCTTCAAAAAAAAAAATTAAGTTCGTTTTTTAAAAATATTTTCTACTTCAAATTTTTATTTTTTCACCCCTACCCTCGACCCCCCCCCCACTCCCCAAAACGAAATTAAGTTTTTTTTAAAAAAATATTTTCAATTTCAAAATTTTATTTTTCACCCCGATCCTCGACCCCACCCCCCAAAAAAAATTTGAGTTTGTTTTTAAAAAATATTTTCAACTTCAAAATTTCATTATTTTCACATCTACCTTCGCCCCCCCTCCACCCCCCAAAAGAAATTTTAAGTTCATTTTAAAAAATATTTTCAACTTCAAAATTTCATTTTTTTCACCCCTACCCTCGACCCCCCTACCAGCCCCCCCCCCCAACCCCCACCCCAAAAAAAACTTAAGTTTGTTTTTAAAAAATATTTTCAATTTCAAAAATTATTTTCTACTCTAGTAAAAATAAAAGATATTTCTCAAAAACTTTTTTCATTCATAAATCAAACAGTAAAAATATTTTTCGGAAAATATTTTCTACTCACCAACCAAACATGAAAAAATAAGTCAAAAATCTACTTGTTTTCGAGGAAAACATTTTTCATGAAAAACATTTTCCTTTCGTACCAAACACACCCTAAATTAATTGGTTACCTAGGAAAAATACTTAATTACAATAAAGAAGGGTGAACTTGTCATAGTGTGGTCGTGAAAGTATGATATTTCTATTTAATTATTATTGCTATGCTATTGATTACGATAAGGGAAAAGGTTTCCTTGTGTTAATTAGGAGTTTTAACTGATCAAGATTTATATATGCACTTAAGTTAAATATTTTTTGATTGGTCTTTGAGCGTACTTATAATTGGTGACGTGGTTGTTGATGCTTGAGAACCCATGAATTATTGATTGATGGGTCTATTGGATTATTAGAATTGCAAGTGTGCATAGAATTGTAATACAATGAGCTATATGTGTGATAAAGGTAAGGGTGACTACAACCTTACAATTGATGAGTTGCTCGTGTCCTAGGTGAGCTTTCAGATGAGTGGTTGAATATATTTGGAGGATCGGGTACCACGTCGGTATGGTACATAGACAAAGCTGGTCCCCTACATGTCATGACTATTGGACATAAATAAGACCCTTAGCGTATGTACAAACGAGAGAGTCTGATACTATGATGATATGTTTGATGGTGCTTATGTGCATGTGTTTGTATTTGGAGATGGTTGCTATGAATGTGGAGTCCTATATAATGTTTGTGTTGTTTATGACAATTGTTATCTAGTTGATATGGTGTGGTATATGTCGAAATCTTCAGATGACATTCTTGTTATGATAATGTTTGGTGCATTATGAATCATGTTGGTTGTCATGGAAAGAGGTTAGAATTGTTCGTATAATAGGAAAAGGGAACCGATTGCATGGTCAGGTTATTCCAATGCTTCCGGTTCAACCAAACTCAAAAGGCTTCCTCAACATCTAAATTCTGTGTTTGAAGCTCTAATGACGTTTATGTGCACTCTGAGTTCACAAAGTATTCACTACATCAAAAATGATCTTTAGCGGCAATAGCTCAATTTCCCCTAAATATATATTTTTAGCGGCAATTAGCACTCTTTGTATATGTCCCTAAAGCCTTTAGCGACACTAGATCTAATGACACTTAATTAATGCCGGTAAAAACTTAACACTCTTTATTAATATGTCTGTTTATAGCCGCTAAAAGTTGTTTTTGTTATAGTGATTCATTGAAGAAAATTTTTTCTAAGTGTGAGAGTTAGATGAAAAAGAAATGCACTCTACAACTAGATTATATAATTAGTTGAAATGCTTGATCGATACTCTAATAAGCTACATTCCAAGAATTTTGAGAAAATGGATGAATTCTTGATGAAAGAGATTATGGTTTCACCAGAAACGGAAGTGAATGGATTGCCAAACCTCATTCCTGTAGTCATTTTCCTTAATGTTTTGAAGAAAAAAGTGAAGGAAATTGCTGCCTCTCCGGAGGATTTTGTGGGGAAACTATGGAATTACTTAAAGAGAGTTATTATCAAAGTTTTGATGTATCATTATGAGAACTATCCAGAACTTCAGTCTTCTACAAGAAAATCAGCGCAACACTTGATTGCCAAGAAGAAGAATAAATCAGTTGATTGGGTAAGGGAAATCATCGGGATGAAAAATCTGATTGATTACACTTGTTAACCTAACTATTTACCTCCTTACAGTAAGTTCATAGCTCAACAACACATGTTCATGGATATTATGAATGATCCTAGAAAGTGCTTCATAATAAACCTTGAAGGAGTAGGAGTAATTGACGTTGGCCATTTGAGGAAGCATCTAGATGTGGTGCAACAAACTTTCGATTTGAATATGAGAATGATGGCCAATTGGAAAATTGTGCTAATGAGGTTGGTGGATTCTATGGCCTTGCATATAATGTTCAGCATTCAAAACATGATTAACAAGGAAATGGAAGACGAGATCGTTGACACCTCATGGTGGTGGTATTGGTAGAATGCTTGATGGTCACCTTTGGTAGTTGAAAATTGCAATAGACTCAAAGAGAACGTCAAGGTGCTCAAGAAGTCCAAAGAGGTGGTGGCCAATATAATGGACATGATTTCACTTTATGATGATTATGGAAGGGCCTAGATTAATGTGGTACTAGTGGCCAGGGCACTCTGTTTCCATTCAGCCAATGTTCCTAGTATCTAGTTTATCTTCCCAACATTCAACTACCAAGTAGACTAGCACTATGTTTTGTTTTTTACAATATGTTTGTGCCCCTGCTTGTATGTGGTTCTTGTGTATCGAGCTATTAGCTAAATGTAAATCAAGTTTATTCTTCTTATTTCCCTAAGTGAACGAACTTAAAATCGTGCAACTTTCTATAGTTTTATGAAGATTTCTTATTAAATTCACATCTGTCGGCTATGTTTTAGATATGAATTTATCATATTTTGATATAGAAGATCAAGGAGACTAATTTAAGGATTCTGGCTTCAAAAGATTTTTAGGAAAATGATTCATCTTTTTGAGGATAAGACAAATGAATCTTACAAAATAATTATACATAAATATTAGACTGAATGAGATGATTTACAGAGTGTTTAGTTACAAATTAAATAAACCATAATTCAGCTTCATTGAAATAAGAAACATTTAAGGTCTGGATCCAAATTCATTAGTCACATCATTTCTATTTATTTTTTTTTCGGGAAAAATCGATCTAAACTGAGGTTGAAGTATATTACAAAACAATGTGAAGGTTTCACATTAATGGAAAAATGATTGTGCTATTAGAATGAGATCAAGGTTTCGAGTCACTCCTTACCACTAATTCTAACCCTTCTCGTTTTCTTTGAATCTCTTCTAATTAACTAAATTACCTTCATTACTATTGTAAAACGAGAATAAAGATAAAACTTGAACGTATTACCGCTCTTGAAATAGATTTCACTTATAATGTTGTTGTATGCAACAACTTAATGTTAGTTTTTCAATTTGTAAAATTTGTAGTAACCTTAACAAGTACACCCTCCTCCATTTAGTTGTCATGTATATTAAAATAGTTGTTTCCAAATACTTGTCAATTTTAAAAATCAAGAGAAAAGTAATTATTTAGTTTCAATTTTACCCTTTGCATTAATTATTCTTGAATTAAGAGGTATGTAAATAGACAAAGATAAAAAAAATTAAGGCATAATACATATATTGGCCCCTAAACTTGGCTTCAAATTTTAACTTTGTAAGTGCACAAATAGGCACTTTAACTATCCAAAACTTAAACAAAAAAACACTCGGATCCTACCTGGCAAAATGCGTGAAATACACTCAAATTAGGCGCGTCAGATGTAAAAATCCAGGGGGTCAACAGTAAAAAAAGCATTGAAAGGACAATTAAACCCTCTTTATATTTTTTTCAACAATTTTCCCCTCTTTTTTGCATTATTTGTTGTTCACTGCAAAATGCAAGTGACATTTAATAAAATTTTTTGTTATTACGAAAAAAAATTATAATGAAGTTTTTTTTTGGCAAGAAGGAAAAAGGAACACGTGTAGTACTAAATTTTTTTTTTGAGATTCAATCAATTTTTTTTGTCTTTGAAATATTTCTAGCTGTTAATTACTGTAATTTATAGTACTTTCTAAGAAATTTTCAAATAATATATATTATTTCATTTGTCCGAATTTATGCGTCACCAGTAAAATTTGAAGAGTCAATCAGATCTTTTATATATTTTTATATCTTTTAAATATTTAAGTAATTAATTATCGTGATTTATAATATTTTATACAATTATTTAGTATGGTAAAAGAAATTTAAAAGAAACACGCATCCTTCAATAGTAAAATATGGGTCCCCCTTTTTTTTTTACAGGTTGACCTCCTGCCTATATAGTCTTTTTTTGTCCAGAAGGAAAAAGGAACACGTGTCGACCCCAAGGTCCTCTCTATTCCCGCTTATTATATTATACTAGTGATGAAGAGCATGTGCTAATAATTAATTTAAAAGTTAATTTTTAACTGACGTTAAATAAATAGTTTTAAATTTTAAATTTGAATAAATTATATATATTTATATGGTAGTAAACGTTCATGTTAACTCTAAAATGAATACATCACTATTAATAAAGCTTGAAGTTTAAAGAAAAATCCTTAAATGACCAAAATAACCCTTAAACTCAATTTTAATCACAGAAAGCATACATGTCCACGGTGTGGTGGCTGATTCATCAACTAATTTTTTGTATGTTTTTTCAAAAATATTTTAGTTGCTAATTTGTTATAATTTATAAAAATCTAACGTCATTTTCGAATAACTTATAGTATTTTTAACTTTCAATAATATATATTGTTCCATCTATTCAAATTCATGTGTCACCAATAGAATTTCAAGAGTCAACAAAAAAATTTTCTAAAAAAAATATATTTTAATTATGATTTATAGTACTTTTAAATATAACGTATAGTGTGTTTGTAGGCTCTTATTAGATTGAAAAAATATTTTAAATTAGTAATTATTGTAATTAATAGTGTATATTACGTAATTTTCTTTTGTAATAATTTTTTTAAAATATTAAGTCTAATAATTTATAGTATCTTAAATGTAATCTTTGAATACACATAAATTAAAAAAACAAATAAGACAAATAAATTATAAATTGAATAATTGACATTTTCAAATATTAATTTACCACAAAATGAAAGTGAAGGAAGAAGTTGTGACGCAGAAATAAAGAGAAGGGAATGGAATTAGTGAGGTGGGGTCCATATCCATTAAAAGAGATTGAAATAAATGCATAGCAAATTGAAAAGGTGTCAAATAGACAGGAAAACGGGCCCACATGCATTGAATTAGTTGGCAGCCATTGAGTGGGTCACTAATACCCGTGGGAGCGTTTGCATTTCACGCTTTTGGCTCCGAAAATCATGTGTTTATTTATTTAAAGGTAGGATAGTTAAAGTGCCTATTTGTGCATTATGAAAGTTGGAGGTCAAAGTTAAAATTTGAAGCCAAGTTTAGGGGCCAATATATGTATTATTCCAAAAATTAATAAGGAGTATAATAGTCAAATTATAATCCTAACTAATTTTTTCTTAAAGGTTGTGTGAAACCATATCCCAATGCATTCATGCTCGAAACTGTGTATGTGAACGTAGGTTCTTGATCGTTCTATCTGACATATTCTGACTCCCCAATATGCTTATGTAATACCCCGTAAGTACCTAGCTCAGATAAGATCAGAATAGTGCAGAAATATGCTGAAGTCTGCAGAAAAGTAACTTTTACGAAATGGATTCATGGCATGTACAAATGCTTATGGACCGTAGATGCCACCAGTGGATTGGACCTCAGAAGTTGAGATTTCAGGACCAAGGTTCACGAGGGGATTTACGGTTCGTATAAGATTTCACAAACCGTAGAGCTGGTTGTAGACCAGACTTTAGAAACATAGGAAAATTTCTTGAACATGATGAAGAGTTTTACAGGTCGTGGAAACATTTATGGCCCATGGAACCGTCAGTACAAAGAAACTTCAGAACTCAGGTGACCCAGATTTTACGGACACTTGTACGAGTCATACTGTTTTATATGGACCGTAGACTAGTCCGTAGAGTTGATTTTCTAAAACCCAAAAAAAATTCCCTCTGACTTCTACGGACCCTTTCACGACCTGTAGATGGTTGTACGGTCTGTGGAGGGCATCCATAGATGATCTCCTATAGTTTTTTATTAGGAATTTTTAGTCTTTTTCCACTCTTTTAACCCCTAAACTACTCTATTTTAGCATATTCTAAGTGTGTTAAGTGTTTTCTAAAGACCATAACCTCTCATTCTTTCATAACCCACCTAGGATCAATTTCTTCACTCTCAAGTCTTCTCCCTCAAGCAAGATAGAGTTCTAGGACCCAAGCCTCCATTGATGAATTCAAACTAGGGTTTCTATCTCAGATATGTAGGAACTTCATCAATGTATTCCTCTTCACCCATTGATTCCAAAGAAAACCTCAATTTCTAAAATTATGAATTCCCCAAGACTAGGGTTTAAGTGATCTTCATGGGTTCTTATTAAATTTCAGTTTCTCCTTCATGGTTGATCTGAATTGCATGATTTTGATTATAATCCATGTTTTCAATGATATTTCTATGAACCCATAGTATTCAAGTATTTTCATGATCAAAATTATGTTATTTTTATATGCATGTCTCAGATTATCATGAATTATGATGCTGTCTAATAAAGTATCTCTCAGTATATTTACAAATATCATGATTTAGATGCTTTCGATTAAAGTATCTTTCAGATTATATTTATGAGCTACTCAGTAATTTATCAGATTGTTAGTATAATTTAGTAGTTTAGATCATTAATGTTTTCAGATTTATGCATGTTTCCTTTTGGAGTATACTTAGCACTGAGTGGACTTTTGGAATAAAAGTTTCCGTTTAGCGTACATGGACCTTTAGTAACAACTCCTACTCCCCTAAACTACTTGCTAGCGTAGAATTTGTCTTAAATAGATATTAGCTAGTGGATCCACCTCAGCTCAGATATCATGGTCCTTAGGACACTTCATTTCGGTGTGGGAGTAGTACACTATAATCTATAAGGTAGCTCATATGGTTTATGTCGATTTTAGTATCTCCCATAAATCAACATGTTTACAAATATTGCATGACCTTGTATACATAAATTTCAGATTAGTAAATCTCAGTTTTATGTTATTTTTACTTGGTCAATGCATCAACATGTTTTATATTATGATTCCGAAGTCATGGGTTCCTTTAAAAAACAATTCCAATGCTTGAATTATTTTATATTATGATTGAATTAATGATTTATTATGGTTTTTATGTTTAATTCCCCAAGAACCCATGAAATCCCCTTATTCCCAAATACGATTTTGTGATGTGGGTTTGTTGATGAAAGAAGGATACTATGAGATTATGCTTGTAGTAGTTGGGGTTATTTGAATTATGTTAATATCCATGTTTAATGTAGTGAATTCTAGATGTGTTGATATAATATGAGCTTTGATCCTTGAAAGGGAAAATTATGATATATGCATGAATTATAAAAGTTTAGTCTATGCTTTAAGAACACTTTGAGAGTAAAGTGAATATGATTATGATCTAGTTGTTGTGTTGTTGAAAGGTTATTCTCATATACACACAATATGATGATTCTAAGGTTGAAAGACTTTCTCACCTATTGAATCTATATGTAGACATGGACGGTGAAAGGTTATTCCCATGCATGATCTAATGAGATATAGTATGAATTATGTTGGATTGAGTGTTAAGACATTCTTCCATGAATATGAACTTAAGTCAAGACTTAATATGAACTCTGTTGGAATTTATGCTTAGCACCGAGTGGATATTGAATATGAGATGGAAGCTTTTACGCTAGTTGAGTCCGGCTTCCCAATGAAAGCTTTTACATTAGTTGAGTACGACTTTCCAAATGGGTTCATTCTATGCTAGTTGAGTCCGGGCTCCCTAAGTATGTCTCATGAGATGGAAACCTTATACCTTAGTTGAGTCCATGTTTCTATTAGCAATCTCCTTATACCATAAACTATATACCCCGTAGGTTACTTAGCTAATGGATCCACCAAAGCTAAGAGTATGGTTCTACCTTAGGGGTAGACACCGGATTCCATGTTATGCTCACATGGTCTATGTCGGTTAAGACTAATTCCCACAACAAGAATATGAATTATGAACTATGGTTTCTCAAGAAAATTTACCTAGCATGGGTGAGATTTATCGGGTCTTATTCATGCATTGCACAAGTATGCTTTAAGGTTAATTATGGTATGATCCTCTTATGTTATGATGATCTATGTAATGAATATGCCTATGACTTATGCTTTTCCACTATCACAATAAGATTATGAACACGAATAATGAACTAAGGATACTTCAAGGAAGTATTGTAAGTATGTTTTGATATGAGGTTCTTTGTATGATGTATGCTTAGTTTAGATTGTAGCTTGAAATGCCCCTCCAATACATGTGTGACTAAAGGTAAATGTTCCCTTGTCTATGAGAAATAAGCTAAGGATGAGATCAAAAGATGATAAATATGAATGAGTGCCTAAAATGACTTGCTTAGCATGGGTGGGATTATGGGGTCTTATCCATGCATTGCACAAGCTTGCCTTTAGGTGACTTATGAAGTGTTTCTCTTATGTTATGTTAAACTAGATGCATTGATTATGCCTATGACTACGTTGTTATTTCTTATGCTTATAGCCTATGTCTTATGATGATGTCTCTTATGCTTATGACTTATGTTATTGTCTCTTATGATTTTAGTATATGTCTTATGTTGACTAATGCCTCTATTATGCTTATCTTGATGATTTATGCTAGCCATCATATTTAGTACATTATTGTACTAACGCATATTTTTGCCTACATTCTTATCAAATGTAGGGTTCGGCGATATTGACTTCCATCCTTGGGGCTAGGTTCGTAGTAGATTAAGAAGAGAAGTTTTGGTGAGTCCTCATATCATCGAGTACTTTATCACCCTTTCCTTTTTATGTCTTTCTTTTATGTTAGAAATTTTGTATGGGTTGTGTCCCTTACTCTTTTCAAGTATTAGATGGTTTGAGACAAGTGTAATAGACTCCCGCTTCGTTTTATGAAACTTTGATTGTATTGAAAAATGTTTTAAATTTCCATACTTTTCCATTATCTTATGTTGTGATATGCTAAGTGGCTTACATGGGGTCCTTCGGGGTTCTATGTGTCATGTTACATCTAGGGGGTACCCATGGGTCATGACAAAGTTGGTAATCAAAGCACAAGGTTTAGAATAGTTCTAGGATGTCTCAAACCACGTCTAGTAGAGTCTTGTTCATAAATGTGAAGTGCACCACATTTATGAATGAGAGACTATTAGATGTTTAGGAAATTTCACTTCTTCATTCTCTAAGTCGTGCCATAGAGTTTAACTCTATTAGGTCTTTCTCCTAATCTGTGCCCGATGATTTTCAGGATATGACCACTACAAGGGCTAACGTTAGAAGGAATGGGGAAGACAATGTGGATCAAAAAGTTCCTCATCAAGCTCTAATTCACCATTTGGAAGAGAAAGTAACAAATGAAAAGTTTAGGTTTGGTTTTCAAATGTTGGCTCAGGTTGGGATAGAAACTCTGGAATTTTATAGGTCAAAAATAGAGGAAGATCCTCAAGAGTTTATAGATAAAGTCTCTAAGGTGTTGGACTTTGTGGGAGTGACTCCGGTAGAGAAGGCGGAGTTGGATTCTTACCAACTCAATGGGGTTGCTCAAGTTTGGTTTAATCAGTGAAAAGATACTAGACTGATAGGAATGGGTCCCATAGAGTAGGAAAGGTTCAAGAGTGCTTTTCTAGACAGGTTCTTCCCTTTATAGATGAGAGAAGCTTTAGTGCTTGAGTTCATTAACCTTAGGCAAGGTAATATAAATGTTAAGGAATATGCATTGAGGTTCACCCAATTGTCTAAATATGCCCATCCTAGTGTCCGATCCTAGGTCGAGAATGAGTAAGTTTGTGACGGGTGTCCGACTTGGTAGTGAAAGAATATCGTACGGCCATGTTTGATCATGATATGAATATTTCTCGTCTTATGGCTTATGCTCAACAAATTGAGGAAGAGAAACTAGAAGGGAGAGCTAGAGAGAAAAAGAGGTCTAGAAATGATGATGGTGATTTCTCTCATGTGAGGTTCGATGGACATGGTCGTTCTAGGAATCGACAAAGGTTTTCTGGACAAGATTACTCCAATGTTCCTAAGTATAATGATGATAGGGTGTCTAGTTCTAAACCGCAAGGAATTAGTAGTGAGTCCCTATTGCCTTTTCGTGTTAGGTGTGATAGGAGACATGTGGGTAAATGCCTAGCGGGTTCCAATGTTTGTTTCGGTTGTGGTGAGTTAGGCCACAAGATAAGGCATTGCCCTACGGTTGCTAGAAATGAAGGGAATAGTCGTCGTAGGTCTCAACCTTACCTTTCATCTGGTCCAATTAGTTCGGGTGCGAATGCCCCAAAGCAAATTAGGTTCTATGCTCTCTAAGCTAGAGGTGAACAAGAGTGTCCTCCGAATGTTTCTCCCGGTATATGTTTTATGCTTATTTAGATTCCGGTGTTTCTTGTCTTTTGTGACTTGATAGACTTGTCATGATAGACTTTGATGTTGTCTTTGGTATAAATGAGTTGCATTATGGTTATGTGTATTTGATGGTAGAACCCGACTTAGTCATGATGAGTTTTGGGGTATGTGGATAGATTTGATGAATAGGGTGTTTAAGTAATGTCTAGATGTGTTGAGTGAGTAGACTCCTTTAAAAAGGGTAGAAGTGTAATTCACCATGGTTTAAAATCATCTTGAGTGATGGATGTGAAAGCTTAGTGATGACTTGCTCCGACCCTAGAATTGAAAGAAATAATGCTTATAAGAGTCCGTATAGGCTTATTCCCAAGGGGGAGATGATGTGCTTACATAGCAAGGTTGTTGGGTATTCTAGATGTTCATGATTTGGGTTTGCTTGAAATTCTCACCTTGAGAGGTGTAGTGAGTTTGGGAAGTTTAGTCCCGGTTTTGTAGGCTCATAAGAGATCTTGAGTGGAGTTGGTAACGTTGCTTGTGAACTAGAGTTGCTTAATGAGTGGAACCGGTGTACCCGGTTTTCCATATCTCTTGGATATATACGAGTGTTGGAGATCTGACATTTATAGATCCCTTAGAAGAGTTGGGAGTTAATGAGAATCTCCCTAATTTAGAAGTACCAATTGGGATCTTAGACCGACAAGTTAAGAAATAGAAGAACAAGGAAGTTGCTTCCATGAAAGAGTTAAGGAGTGACCTTTTTGTGAGGGTTTTAGTTGAGGGTGCTACTTGGGAGGCCGAGGGCCAATAAGATGTCCCGTTATCCTCATTTCTTATCTTCTACTCCTAGTCTAGCTTGAAACAAATAGTTCCTCTTGAGTTTTCTTGTTTTGGGAGTCATGTGTGTTATATGTGTTTTTCCATGATTTCCTTATGTTATGCATGTTCTTGAAATTCATGTATAGTAAGAAAATGAGTTTTTATGATTAATTTTCCTCTTGTTATGTGCATTGAGTAAGAGTTGCCTATATGCTTCATGAGATGAATTGTTGAACATGTTTTAATTATGTTTTTTGAGGGTAGAATTGCATAAAGACTCCATAAGATTTTGTTGAGTATGCTTTTAGCTTGGAGAAGGTAATTTCTCCTAAGAACATGAGAAATGTTGAAATTTCATGCATAATGGATTGTTAGATGTAGTTCCTACTTCCTTGTGATGCATTGTATATGTTTGAGATGGAGTTGATGTTTCCTCCTTGTTTTGTACATTGTTATGATGTTGCATGCATGATGGGCTGCTAGTCTTGAGTCTTAACTTTCGTAAGGTGTCTAAATCGTCATTCGAGGACGAATGTCCCCAAGGGGTAGATATTGTAACACTCTGTAGCTTAGTAGGTTAATTAGGGCTAAGTGAGAAGGCAACAAGTCAAGGGCAAGGGGTAAGAGCCAAGGGAAATGGGCAAAGGGTGCCCCATCTTCCCAAGGCACTGCCCATGACCACGTGAGCCTTCATGGATTGTGGTGGCCACCACGCCCCGTGGTGCCATCCGTGGTGGTGAGGCAGTAGCCTCCTCGAGGCTGCCCAACTTGACCTCCTCCACACGAGCCACTTCATGGCTCGTGAAGGCCTTGACGGGCCGTGGGAGGGGTCGTGAGGTTGACTTAGTTTTTAGGGGTTAAGGGGAAGATTGCCTAGCTACTGGATCATGACCACGAGAGACACCACGGCTCATGGAGCCTCACGTGAAGGGCTTTTTACTAGACCTAGAGTTTAGGGTCAACTTCAAATGATCATAAAATTAAAGGTCGTTGAGTCCTCTTTCTAACGCCACCGAGTTTGGCCAATTCCCATCTCAGAGTAAAAAGTTATTCCCGAAATAGTGAAGCACTGTCAGGTGAAATTCTTCACGACCCGTTTGACGGGCCGTGGTGATGATGACGACCCGTGAAGGCCTCCTTCATGCCATTTCAGCAGTTTCTAGTAAGGGGAATTCTAGGGTCTTTTCCCAATTGTTTTAACTCAAAGATATGTCGTTTTGCCCAAGCCTAGGACCCCTATATAAGTCATTTTAACCCCCAAAACTCACCCAATTAAGTCATTTATTCCAAAACCCAAATAATTCCCAAAGTTCATCCTCTCCAAAAATTCTCTCTCTTGAAAACTCAAAGAAGAAGAAGAAGAGGAGTAGGGTCAAGCTAGGTCAAGTCAAGACTCCATTGTACTATATATATATATACTAATTTAGTATCAATTAAGCAAAATTAGTTAAGGGGCATATAATATAATTATTTAGTGGAGTATAAATGTAAGGGGTATATGTTTGTAATTATTTTGTTTTTATGAGGTATTTACTTAATTTACCCCAAAATTTAACTACTACCCACATAGCTCTAACCAACTATAAAACCACCTCTTATAAGTACCATATCACTATTTTATTAGTATATGTATTATACTTCTCTCTTACCATGGGTAGAATAATCCAAGGCCATTTTAACTTCTACATTAATATCCAGCAAACTTGGAGCAAAATACAAATATTGTTTTAGAAAGGGTGCTTACTTGTAAGATCTAGCGATTAATCAAATTATTACATTGGGGATGAACGTAACAGGGAAAGTTGCTAAATCAGATTAACGAACATTAATTTAATATGCTAATAAGTCCCAATTACAGGACCTTAAAAATATCATAAAATAGAGCAGAATCAATAAGAGTTATAACTTACTACAATCCTACTCTCATCATGTGAAGTGATTGTGTAAATATTTTTTACATTGACGGTGCGTAGAACTTAAACTCTTTCCTGTTTAACTAGCTCTACACAATTGTGAAATACTTTACACCACCAGCTTCCATTTTGTATCCAGATTACCAGAAATCAAGTGTCACCCTAAACTACAACTGTTCTTCTGTGAAAATTGGATTCCCAACAATCAGAAATGTCAGTTGGAGCATCTGTTGGTCTAGCTAAGCTTACCTCAAGTCGTACGAGCTTCCCTAGTCTGCATGTGTTGTTAAAAAGAGACCAATGCAGTTAGCGAGAGTCTCCTCCTTCGAGTTCTTCTTGATCCTCCACAAGAGCTTCTTCTTTGTTGCTAATGTCTCCGCTATCACCTTCTTGATCGCCATTACCCAGCCACAAGAACAGACCCGAGGAGGCAGAATCATCTTTGTCATTTTCCTCTTCTGTTTCTTCCGTTGATTGAGAAGAAGTGGGGACATTCATCCAAGAAGGGCATTGGCCTATTTGTCCAGAAAACACTGGAATATCATATTTTGGCATAGGGCTTGAAGTGTTGACTAATCTCTTCATGGAATCATTTGCAATGCAAGAACATTCAGGAACTGGAAATGCAAGAAAAGACCGTGATTTGGATATTTTGGATTCCTCCAACAATCCATCGATTAAACTTCTTCTTAATTGTTTGCGCAGTGAGGTTATCCAAGTGTGGTTGGGTTGATAAAGAGTATCGCGAATCTCCTCAAAAAGTTTGGCAATTTCTTTCCTGCATTAACTCAGATAACAACACATCAGAAACCTGTCAAGGAATATATTATCCTATTTGTGTTACAACTAAAAATTCTCCAAATGGTGAAGGCAAATATGGAGATCTAAGTAGGTTGACATGCAGGTGACTTTGCAGCCAAAAAGCACAAATTGGACGACAAGCAAATATACGCTCTACTAGCACAGACCTTAGTGCTAGTCCATAAGTTACATTTTACACACTAAAGACATTTTCCTTTGGCTGTTCTCAGTCATGGAGGTCAACTAACAAGTGAAACCTGCGGGAATTACCAGGTCTCATATTCAAACACCTAGTATTTTGTTATCAAACATGGATTTGTGTCAACTATTGAAACTTACCCTGTCTTATCAACACAACCTTCCATTGGGCATACATGTTCCATTTAATGTATGAAGGAACAAGAGATTAGTGCAATAAAGCCATGAAGAGTTGCAGTTCTAGCATACTCCCAGTATCTTGATTAAAGGAATAAGAATGACCATAGATTAGAAAAGATGAAGAAATGTGGACAACTGAGGTTAATAACAAATTCAGATTCAATTACATCTTTTATGATTCAACTCAGAGTTTAATCAATGGTTTGCAGGGTTACAGTGCAAGTCATGTCACTAAAGCAACTGCGTTTGCTTGCAAACACTGGAATATAACTGTCCCACCCATTTTTTTTTTCAACCATACGCCATTAGAGGAAACTTCCAATTTTGCAAAAACTGAATGTTCTCTAATGGAATTTGATTGACAAAAGTTCCAAACATTTTTACAGTGCTTGCAAAAACTGGAAAAGAAAAATAATTGTTGTCTTTTACATCCAAATGCAGGTTAACATGTAATACCCATTAGAGTTACAGTTCAACAAACTAGCATACTTGTAGTATTTTGTGCTTGAGCTGAGAGTGTCATGAGCTAGAGCTATGTTGTTCGGACTCTCCAAAAATGATGTTGTACCAGTGTCACCCATCGACATTCATGAAGAGTCCGAGCAACATAGAGCCAGAGTTACATGTTCTAGGAAGAGCAAGCTAGAGAGCTATGAGCCAAGGCTTACAATATGAAGCTCTGATGATTAACAATAAAGTAGCAAAACATAACTAAGATATGCAAGAACCAGGTCCTTCACATGTCTCAACAAAGGACCGGTAGTATTTTTTTGAGAAAGAAAAACAAAGGACTGATAGTATTCATAACAAGATATTACAAGGAACAAGTCCCTTTCCATGTTGCTACCAAGAAGTGTACTACAACAGAAACATTTCTTAGCATGATCAAAATAGAGAGTTATCAAGAAGTGCATCATATGCAGTAAAGAAACAAGGTCCATCACGGTGAACTGGAAGAGACTGTAGATAATTAAGCCAAGGCAGATTCCAAGTGTGTAGAAGATTCCATGAAGAATTGGAATCGCGACAAATCCAGAGAAGGAGCAAGAAAAATATGGAAACATTACTATATTTACCAATGAGGAAGAAACTTTGAAAATAGTAGAAAATAAGCCAAATGCGTGAAGGAAACCATGTCAAGTAAGGACTAAAATCTTAACAGGTTATTGTTGAGAACAAAGGAGGGTTTTCATTGCAAGTATTATGTGCGGAATGGTTGATGTTCACAAAATTCAATGCTGAATATTGATGAAGAGCTGAAGTGATAGACAGACAGATGAAGAACTCAGTTCCTTCGATATCAGTCCATCAAATTGATGTGATTGGATGAAGTAGCAGCAGACTTATGGAGTATGTTTTTAGCTCTTTTTGGCCTCAAATGGGTCATGCCTCGGAATATCAGGGGTGTTTTGATAAGCTGGAGTTGCTGGAAAGTTGATAGCACCATCAAGAGAATCTGGAAGATGATACCTGCAGCCATTTTTTAGAGTATCTGGAATGAAAGGAATAGAAGATGCTTTGATGGAATATCAACTACCTACCAATCTTTAAAAGCTAATTGCCTCATGTTTTTGTATATTTGGGTTTATTTATCCCCTCTAGATTCCCCTGATTCATTTCTGAACTTTGTCAGCCCCCTGACACATTTCTGAACTTTGTCAGCCCCCTGACTCTTAACTAACAATGTAAAGGAGAGCTGACCTTTTGCTACTAAGCTTTTGTAACTATTATGCATCTACTTGATTGGAAATAGAACTAATTAAGCATAAAAAAAAGTAAGAAGTGTGATAATGAGAACCTTACCGTTGGTTTTTCATTGGAAAAAAAGAAGTTCAAGGAGCAAAAATCTGATTATCCAGATGATCAAAATTGAAGAAGGCAAGGAGAAGAATTGGAGAACGTCACTGCCTCAACAAAATTACTTGGAAACACACACTTATAAACCTTCCTTCTTTTAGCAAACAAACTTATTTTCAGGTCACCTCTGAAAACCAAGACCAAAAACTATCTTATTTCATGGCAGTGTTGTAAGTTAATGTAATAATCTATTTGGTTTGGTCAGTATGAATTAAAAGGATGCATCAAAATATCTTCCATTTTGGCGTTGATGTGTTCTCGAGTTGGAAATAAATACTACTTTTCTCTCATGAGGATTATACTAAACACTGTTGCTTTTTGATGATACCAAAAAGGGGAAAATTGAATTGATTAAAATACTACATAACTCTAAGATCATTGATGAAGAATGAACCTGGTTCCTAACTACTGACACTGGAACAGTTTGCTGAACGAATCAGGTCCTTGAAGCAAGAGTTATGAGTGAACCTGGTCCTTGAGAAAATATGATATGGATCTGAGCAGGTTTACTTAACCTAGCCTCCTACTGGTTGCTATGAGCGAAAGGTTAGTCCCAGAGAAAACTTAGCTAAGAGCTTCAGATCTTACTAAGTCTTGATGATAAACACGGAATTGGTTCTTAGGGAAAAGAATTGCACCTGAGTGCACATGCGACTACAATGAAGTGTCAAGTTTTTGTTGTGGGATGTTATGAGTTTGTCATCGTCAAAGAGGGGGAAATTGCTGAGCTGAGAGTGTCATGAGCTAGAGAGCTACATGTGTTGGAGAGAGCAATGTGAGCTACATGTGCTAGGGAGAGCAATGTGAGCTATAAGCTAAAACTAATTCGAGTTGAATCGGGATGACAAGAGCAGGGGTGTAGTTACACTCATGTCAGGGTGTCCAATTGGACACCTTCGTCGGAAAATTATACCGTATATACAAGTAAAATGATAAACAAAGTGGTTAAATAACATATTCTAGACACCCTTGACACAACAATGTGATGTAGGCATGTAGCCCAGTGGTTTCAGCCTTCAAGGCGCCTTGAAAGAGACAAGACACGCAAACTTCAAGTGTTCATATCTCACTAGTAGCAGCTCTTTTTATCCACTTTTTAAGAAGACCAGGCTCACTTAAGCACCTGGACACCCTTCGTGAAATTTCTGGCTCTGCAACTGGACAAGAGGTTGCTACTTACGCCTATATAAAGGATCTAATTGATGCTTGTGAATATATTCATACAAAGAGAGAAGACAGTAAGCCTGGCAGCGGAACTATCGAATCGGCACCGACCGAAACCGGCGTCCTCCGAGTAGAAAAATATCGGAACCGAAACTGGACCGGTACCAATAGTTCCAGAATTTTTTCCTTGTACCATCCCGGACCGGATCGGGATAACGACTCTTTTTTAAGAAACAATTAATTCATTATTAAAATTAAAAAATTACGAAATATTTCTTTTAAAAGTCTAATTCAAAATTAAAAAATTACGAAATATTTCAATCTTTAAAAGTTTAAACTCTATTTAAATTTCAATCTTTAGAAGTTTAAATTTCAAACTTTATATTTTAAAAGTTTGAATTTCAATCTTTAAAGTTTAAATTTCAAACTTGGGACAAAAGACAAATATACCCCCGAACTATCGTAAATGGTATGTAGATACCCTCCGTCATACTTTTGGGACATTGATGCGCCTGTCATCCATAAACTAGAGCGTATATACACTTCGCTCTAACGGAAGACTATAGGACACGTGGTGCAATTTTATCTGTCGGATAAGTTTATGTGTATGTCCGTTAGTATAAAGGATATATATATATGTTCTAATTTTTTGACAACAGGGGCATCAATGTTCCAAAAGTATGACGGAGGATATTTGCATACCATTTATAATAGCTCGGGGGTATATTTGTCCTTTTAAAAGTTTAAGTTTCAAACTTTAATTTTTAAATTATAACCGTCATTTGAAAATATAATAAAAAAAGACTTGTATTAAAATTGAAGACAATAATTAAAAAAAGATTAAGGTGAATAGCCTATAGTTTTATTAATAAAAATTAAATAGTACAATTTGAGTTACATAATATTAGTAGAAGACCTAATCTACACAGCCACCTTCTAGAAAGGGTTTCGTTTGAATTAGACCTCAAATTATCATACTAATAGTTCATGGTACTAAGCAAGTCTTGTCTTAAATCATATAACATTTCTCTAGTAACATGATCTGGAATTGGTTGATCGGCTAATTCCTCAAATGCATCAATGTTGTCGTCACTAAAATCTTGTAACATTTCATCAATATCATTTTCAAATTGGGTAGGTAAAGTTGGACGCCCATAACTCCTTCTCTCGACATTAATTCAATCTCTAAATAATACCGATATCTCCAAGTTGTCTGCTGCTAATATATACCTATGCTCTCCAATTTGAAATCTTGCTGCACTAGAAGGGCCTTCCGAAGCTACTAATGATGCTTGAATAGCTAACACATCCCGAGCCACCAGTTGAAGTTTTGGAAATCCTTTGTCGCGATTGCTTCACCAATCTAGAAGATCAGGTAAACCTTGGAATGCTTAATAGTTTTCGTACACTGATTAATATATGCATTAAAATCATTTTTTTCCTCATGACTAAGTTCAAGATAACTTTCTAGGATATCATCAATATTATCTTCATTATATCTACAACTAGAAGTTTCATGTTCTTCATTACGTACTACATTTATTCTACGAGAATTATACAAACCATACAATTTTCTAGCTTCCATTTTATACTATATTTAATTGTTGTCAAGCTAGGTGTTTCAAAAACTTGAATATCTCAATTTAAATATATTTTTTCAGTTATTCGTGATGCACCTACATCTTTGTAAGTTTGGTTTAAAAAATAAGCAGTTAAATAAACTTGAGGAATAGGAAAAAAATACTTTTTAAATCATAGACTTAACATAATCTTCAAATCTTGGTTTTTTTTTGAATTTATAAAATTTACTAGAATAGCACAAATATTTGGTAAAACAAAGCAAATGGTTGGATAATAAAGTCCAAAAATTTGTTTTGTAGCTAAATAAAAACTTTTATAAGTTCTTTTACGTCATTCCAATCAAGTCTATAGTCCATATTTGAATTATGAGCATTTGTAAAGGTTTTCTATATTCATAAGCGACTTGAAGCATTTCAAATAAAGAATTTTATCTAGTACACACTGATTTTGGAATTTTTCTAAGGGAAAGATTAAATTCACGACAACGATTTTCAAATTCTCTACATCTAGACTTTGCTTGACATTTAAAAATTAAATGACATGCAGTTTCACATTTTATGTAACCATTATTATACATTGCTATATCATCTCTAACAATCAAATTATATATGTGTGCAGCACACCTAATATGAAAACCATCAATAAAAACCGGGCAAAGACTCGGTTTTAGTATTTCAAAAGCAGATGTACTATTAGAAGCATTATCTAGGGTGACACTCATTACTTTATCACAAATTTCATAGTTTTGTAAAACATCTACAATAGTTTGAACTATCAGTTTTATGCATTTCACAACATTTATAACCTAAAATTCTTTTTTGCATAATCCAATGGGCAGTAATAGTGAAATAATCATTACCATTAACACTACGACCCATATTAGAAGTAATAATCAATTTACAAGTATTATAATAAAATAAACAACGAAGATATTTAAAATGTTGACCTTGATAATCAAAAATAGCATTTTTAATTATATTTCTTGTAAAACCTTTAAAATGTGGATTATACACAATTTGAATATAATGAATAAAATCGGGATTTTCAGCAAAACTAAAAGGCAAGCTAATAACAACAATTATTTTAGCTAATTCTTCAAGATCTTTTTCTCTACTAGGGCAAGAAACATTAGAAGGGTTTAATTGCGATTGAACCACATTAGAACCCCCTACTCCTACAGATGCATTAGGAAGGGGATACCATTCTTTTTAGCTTCGGTTACAGGTTTCACATGCAAATATTCATTTTTACAACATCTCATTAAATGATTACTCAAATAACCTGTCCCACCATGTTTTCCAACAGTTTTATGATTCATTCTATTTTACATTTATTGCAAATAGCTTGTGTTTTATCTTCACTTTGAGTCATAAATTGCCACAACTGATTTTTTGCCAGTTCTGGTCCGACTCAATTTTTATTTTTTTTAATAATTAAATCAAATATAGCCATTGCAAGCCGTTGGGTAGAGGGTATTGGGCCCCACCCAATGGCTATTTCAGCCTTTAACCCCCCAAAACACTCCCCAACCCCCCACCCAAACTCTTTTCAATACCCTTAAGTGTTAAATTTACATTTTTGTCCTATTTTTTAACTATAAAACCCCCCAAACTTTCGTTATTTTTACTCACAAATATTCTTCATCTTTTATTCTCTCAACTCTCAACTCTCAACTCTCATGTCTCTAATCTCTACTAAAAAATCTGTTGTGTGACAATTTATGACTCAAAGTGAAGATAAAACACAAGTTATTTGCAATAAATGTAAACATAGAGTGAATCATAAAACTGTGGGAAAACAGGATGGGACAGGACATTTGAGTAATCATTTAATGGGATGTTATAAAAATGAATTTTTGCATGCTAAAGTTGTAGCCGAAGCTAAAAAGAATGGTATCCCTTTCCTAATGCATTTGTAGGAGTAGCGAGCTCTAATATGGTCCAATCGCAATTAAAATTTTCTAATGTTTCTAGCGCTAGTACACAACGCTCATATAGTAGAGAAAAAGATCTTGAAGAATTAACTAAAATGATTGTTGTTATTGGCTTGCCCTTAGTTTTGCTGAAAATCCCAATTTTATTCATTATATTCAAATTGTGTATAATCCATATTTTGAAGGTATTACAAGAAACACAATTAAAAAGGCTATTTTCTGATTATCAAGGTCAACATTTTAAATATCTTCGTTGTTTATTTTATTATAATACTTGTAAATTGGGTATTACTTCTGATATGGGTCGTAGTGTTAATGGTAATGATTATTTCACATTACTGCCCATTGGATCGATGAAAATTGGATTATGCCAAAACGAATTTTAGGTTATAAATATTGTAAAATGCATAAAATCGGTAGTTACATAGCTCAAACTATTGTAGACGTTTTACAAAACTATGAAATTTGTGATAAAATAATTAGTGTCACCCTAGATAATGCTTCTAATAATACATCTACTGTTGAAATACTAAAACAAACTCTTTGCCTTATTTATATTGATGGTTTTCATATTAGGTTTGTTGCATACATATATAATTTGATTGTTAGAGATGATATAACAATGTATAGTTATGGTTGCATAAAATGTGAAACTGCATGTCATTTTATTTTTAAATGTCAAGTAAAGTCTAAACATAGAGAATTTGAAAATCATTGTCGTGAATTTAATCTGCCCCCTAGAAAAATTACAAAATCACTGTGTACTAGATGAAATTCTTTATTTGAAATGCTTCAAGTCGCTTATGAATAGAGAAAACCTTTACAAATGGTTTGTAATGTTCATAATTCAAATATGGACTATATACATAATGAAAATGATTGGAATGACGTAAAAGAACTTATAGAATTTTTAAAAGTTTTTTATTTAGCTACAAAACAAATTTTTGGACTTAATTATCCAACTATTTGCTCTGTTTACCAAATATTTGTGCTATTTCTAGTAAATTTTATAAATTCAAAAATAAACCAAGATTTGAAGATTCTGTTAAGTTTGATTGAAAAATTTTAAAAATATTGTTTTCCTATTTCTCAAATTTATTTAACTGCTTGTTTTTTAAACCCAACTTACAAAGATGTAGGTTCATCACGAATGGTTGAAAAAATATATTTAAATTTAGATATTTAAGATTTTGAAACAGCTAGCTTGACAACTGTTAAAGATAGTATAAAAATTGAAGCTAGAAAATTGTATGACTTGTATAATTCAGGTAGAATAAATGTAGTACGTAATGAAGAACTTGAAACGTCTAGGTGTAGATATAATGAAGATAATATTGATGATATGCTAGAAAGTTATCTTGAACTTAGTCATGAGGAAAAAAATGATTTTGAAGCATATATTAATTAGTGTACGGATAAGGATTCACAAGGTTTACCTGATCTTCTAGATTGGTGGAGCAATCACGGCAAGGGATTTCCAAAACTTCAACCGGTGGCTCGGGATGTGTTAGCTATTCAAGCATCTTCAGTAGCTTTGAAAGGCCCTTTTAGTGCAGCAAGATTTCAAATTGGAGAGCATAGGTATTCATTAGCAGCAGACAGCTTGGAGATATCAGTATTATTTAGAGATTAGATTAATGCCGAGAGGAGTTATGGGGCCCAGCTTTACCTACCCAATTTGAAAATGATATTGATGAAATGTTGCAAGATCTTAGTGACGACGGCACTGATGCATTGGAGGAACTAGCTGATCAACCAATTCTAGATCATGTTACTAGAGAAATGTTAAATGATTTAAGACAAGACTTGCTTGGTACCATGAACTATTAGTATGATAATTTGAGGTCTAATTCAAATAGAACCCTTCCTAGAAGGTGGTTGTGTAGATTAAGTCTTCTACTAATATTTTGTAACTCAAATTATACTATTTATTAATAAACTATAGGTTATTCGCCTTAATCTTTTTTTTTTATTATTATTGTCTTCAATTTTAATACATCTCTTTTTTTAATTATATTTTCAAATGACAAAGTTGAAACTTAAGTTATAATTTGAAATTTTAAAAAAATTAAAAATCAAAGTTTGAAATTTAAACTTTTAAGTGAGAAAAAGGACAAATATACCCCCGAACTATTATAAATGGTATGCAGATACCCTCCATCATACTTTTGGGACATTGGTGCCCCTGTCGTCCAAAAATTAGAGCATATATACCCTCTATACTAACGGACATACACGTGTCATAATCTTATCCGCCTATCCGACAGATAAGATTGTACCACGTGTCCCTATATAGTCTTCCGTTAGAGTGAAGGGTATATACGCTCTAGTTTATGGATGGCAGGGGCACCAATGTCCCAAAAGTATGACGGAGGATATCTGCATACCATTTACGATAATTCGGAGATATATTTGTCCTTCATCCCAAGTTTAAAATATAAACTTTTAAACTTTGAAATTTAAACTTTTAAAGTTTAAAATATAAACTTTTAAAGTTTGAAAGTTAAACTTCTAAAGATTGAAATTTAAATAGAGTTTAAACTTTTAAAGATTGCAATTTAAACTTTTAAAGATTGAAATATTTCGTAATTTTTTAATTTTAAATTAGACTTTTAAAAGAAATATTTCGTAATTTTTTAATTTTAATAATTAATTTTTTATTTTTTTAAAAAAAGAGTTGTTATCCCGGTTTACCGGTCCGGTATTGTCCCGGACCGGTACAGTACAAGGAAAAATTCCGGAACTACCGGTTCCGGTCTTTTTCCGCATGGAGGACGCCGGTTCCGAACAGTGCCGATTCGGTAGTTCCTTTACCGGTTCCGCTGCCAGGCCTAAGTTCAGTACATAAGTACAAAAATTAATATCCTAATAGCATTTGTATATAATCTAGACAAAAATTATGGGAGGTGGGGGTGGGGTAGGGGTGTGGGGTGGGGGGATGGGGGTACAGGGTGGGTTGAAGATGAGGTGTGTTGAAGGGTGGGGAGGACGAAATCAATGTGGAATGCTAGTTGTGGAACTTGTTTTCCTAGAGAAAATATTTTCCAAAAACTATGAACAACCGAAAGTGGAAAAACTGAAAAACATTCTCCATACGGAACACACCCTTAGTTTCACAAGTAACACCAGTAACACCAATTATTTTTGTAGCTAAGTTGTTTTATTCAGTCATGAAATAGAACCAACTTTAAGCCCATTTACCAACCCTGGCCCTAATTTAGAAGAAAAAGAGAACATTTGGAGTACAGAGAGAAAAATAAGAAGTGTGAATAAGACATGACCAGTAGGAAAAGAGTGAGTGAGTAAATGACCAAAAGGATTGTTTGCTTCGGAATACATTACCTGTCCAGACCATAAGTTCTAGATGCAGGAAACTGATACAGTCTATGACCCACAACCAAACTAGCAAGATTTGGGTTTCCTTTACCATCACGGTCAAATCCAGTGATGAATACATCTGCTTCAGTGCAAACCATATAGTCAATTGCTTCCCACAGTAACCGATGAGCATTAGTTCTCAACTCCATGATGGTACTTTCCGGCTCATCGTCACTCTCGGCTACCCAACCCCACCAACCTTCAACATTGTACATCTTCGGTCGTGCTGGGGGAGGTGGTAGTGGACGAGGTCGTGGGCCAGAATTTTTCCATGCCTGTGATCTCATGACCACATTATCTGAAGGTGGAGGTATTGAATATTGGTCAACAAGGTTTGCCTCCTGACCATATACTTTATCCCACTCCAGAGGAGAGCTTAAGGAAGTCCTATCAACAACATTCTCAAACATAGCATGCAGTGGAATTAACTTCTTCACCCCACCAAAGACCTCTCCGCCAGATATATAAATGATAGTGTCGGATGAGTAACCATATGCTCGAAGGAGAATACCAATCTGTCAGAAAATTCACTTGACTAAATATTATTTCAAACAAAATTTTCTCAATATATACCTATATATTATAATGAATTACGTTTCTCAATACATACCTTCCCATGTCTCAACTTAATGAGGTAATACAGAGACATGAAGAACAAATGACCACAGTAAGACAAGCCTCATCGTATGAAAAGGGGCAATTAACATGAAAAGCCTTAGATAAGTTGGTCTTGAAACTATTGCTAGGAAGGACATCACAAGTTCTCATATTTAGTAATGCAAGAATTCGTGGGAAGATTTTATATTAAACTGAAGGATGCAAGGTACCTCTTCAGGCATGAGAGGACACAAGCCATTACGATATTGTTCTGCTGAATCTGAAGAAAGATTCCCCTTCAGAATTCCACGTTTTATCATCCATGCACGCCTGTGCATGATGAGTTCAGTATGTACATCCTAGAGGAAAAATATATGGGCAGAACATACGTCAGATACAAGACAAATAATATGTGCAAAGCTAAACCTTGGTTCGCCATATGATGCTCCCAAGTTCTGAACATACCTGAAAAAGTTCTGCACAACCATAATATGCTAAAGCATCTCTGGTCATCCCCGGATCATAGGCAATAAATGGTTGTCCTGAAGCTCTTATTCTGTGAGAACACAAGAAAGAAGCATAACCAAAAACAATCTTCATTTCAATGAGTAATAGAAATTAGTAAGTTACCTATTCAAGATTTTAATAGCGAGATTTTGGACCTCCTCTCTGAACCGTAAGGCATGAAAAGCAACCCTGCATCTCAGCTTTTGATACTCAACAAGTGGTGGAGGCAGGATAGACTGACTCATACACAGTAAAACATGACAGTCAAAATGTGAAGAAACAGTATGGTCAGAATGGACATGAAGAGCGGATGCATAGATCATCAGAAAAGAAGAACGAAGAAATAGGACTGCATATTCAAAAGAAGAACAAAGTGTCAAGCAGCATTGCAACAATAAATATGCTGAACCAAACACAGCTAAAATATTTCCAATTAATGGATGACACATATTTACAATACATTATCTAAAAAGTTAAATTGAACTCAACCTTCTACAATTTACAGCACTCTTTCCGCAAAGCATAATGTTCCATAGTTTTATAGATATGTAACAACTATTGGGTCTTTGAGTACTAGTATAAAGATGAGAAGTCAGTAAACAATTACTTTACTGGAGATCAAAGATTAGTAGGTACATGCTTATGTAGATGAATGGTGATATAAGAAAGAGTTGGTTATCAAAGAAAAATAAAGGGTGAAAAAGAAAAGAGTCACTATTATGCTTCCATTTCAAGTCAAACTTGGTTGCATGAATGCAGAAGAGCTTGTGTAATAGAGATGAAAATGATTCCACCTCTTCCAAAATTATGATTCTCCTACTTTATCGAATTGGATGTCCTCGTAAAACTTCTTTTGAAATAATCCACATTTGTAAATTCTAATGCAACAAACCATCATAGTGTAATATTATGATCTTAAAAAAAAAAAGTAAAATCCAAGGGCATATTTTATTTGAAATAAAGGTAATGGATGTTACCTGCAAGCATCCACCACTATGAATAAGAAGCTCAACCACAGAGTGCTTAGTCAACATAGGAAGAACATGGTGCAGGTAAAAATATGGGGATGCCCCATGGGGAACTTTAAATGAAGGAATTTCTTTCTTTCTCCTCGCTCCTTTCAGATCTTTTGGAAGGGTTTTTACAATTTTGACATCTTTTGCTAGTGCTGCTATGAACTGATCCTCATTATAGAGGTACGGGAAACTCTTGAACTGAGTGCTGCAAAAATGAAGTAGCAAAATGTATAACGACTCGATCAGGCAGTTTAGCCATTTTGCAGTTGTATGTAATATAGATAATCATTCCATTAATATTTTAAATGTACTCCATAAGTTGAGCTCTGAAAGCAATAGTATGTATTGGCTATTCTGTACGTTCTGCCTTCACACTCTTAAGGTTATCAAAAAGACTATCCTCTACTGATTAAGATAAGTTGAGAGCTGAGGCCAATGTCCCATCATTTCTCTTTCTGCTTTTTTTAAAAAAATAAATAAGATATCTCATCTTTATGGAAAAAAGACTAGTATCATTCAATTTTTGCATCAATTCTCCAGATTTAATAAATTTGACAGAACCTTATTCCTTTGCTGCTTGTGGTTGATTGGATCTCTGGAATGACCAGGGTAGCGTTGAGGAGTCTCGCAACTACAACAACATCAGAAATCTGCCAGACAATTGAAGCCTAATAAATTACTGGAGTATTTAAAAGCAAGCCTATTATGCACCAGAGGATACCTTACCGCATTCCTAATCTCATGGAAACCCCCACGTATCTTGACAAAGATGAATCCAGTTGATTGCATTTCAGGAGCTGCAACAAGGTCACAATTGAAACAAATAGTAACAAGTAGAAAAAGAAATGGAAAACACCAAGCACAGCAGAAAATTTCTACTTACACATTTTTCAAACAGTTTATTCCAGAATGGATGTTAAAGGTTACTAAAGAAGCTGTGTGAAGTTGGCCTAGCCTCAGATTATATTAATATAGTAAAAGGATTGGCACTGGATAAGAAATGGCCAATTGCAGCATATGCAAGAACTCCACTATGAAAATATCAAGGCAGATTTCAGAAGGTCACAAAATGGATTATAAAAATGTCAAAATATCTTATGGAGTTTACAGTTAGTTAATTCATCCAGAAATACCAAATATTCCTTACCACACTCCACTCATTTAACTGTTTAAGTTAAGTTGCTTAAAGTACACCAACTTAAGCAGCTGGAGAGCATTGATTCAAGCAAAACACGTGTTACTTGCAGATGATTTTCTAAAAGTAAGTTCACATGCCCTTTGTAAAACAGAAAAATATTGCATCTGGAACTATATAGATGAATGGATATAATGCAACTGTCCTCAGATCTAGTTGACAGCTTAATATTTACTTCAGGTTTTGATTAGAGTTAGGAAACATCTAAATGGAGATGTTCGTCTTTATTTGATTGAAGATGGATGAACGGACACTTGGGCCGGAAACTGATTAGTCAGGGAAAATATGGTCCTTAACTTGATTATTTCCTAATAATTATTGTATCTCACAAGTCACATTAATTGGTTAATCAACAATATCTCAACCTTGAACTACAGTTATAAGTGATTGGGAACATTACAATTTCGAAATGCCAAACAAATTACCAAAGACTGCTATACCTGGCATGATATAGGCCACAAAAAATATGAAGGTGAATCTAACCTGCATAATCTCCACTCCGATTTGCAAGAGGATGTAAAGATTCAAAATGTCTAACTGGAGCCCATAGTCTACTGTAAGATGGATGCTGCATGAGAAAGTGTTCCATCAGTAGCCAACAAGAATACACATAATCAGCTCCAGCAACAGTAACTAACCATTCAGATCCATCAGCCCCCAGCAAAACACAAGAGTAACATGAACTATAGTTATTGCCGCTAACTAAAGCAAGAGAATGCAGCAGTCTAAAACAGGGATTTGAAGCTCAAGAAAAATTAGAAAATTAAAACAGGAAGAACTAAAGATGAGATCTTGGAAGGTGTTAAGCCTATATTGCTCGGACTCTCCAATTGTTGCCACACCCCTGTCAGATTCTCCAAAATGCACTACTTTTTGGAGTATCTGGCACCCATTGAAATTTTTGAAGATTCCGAGCAACACAGGTTTAATCACACATTACATTATCAGACCCCAAAAAAGAACAAACTAAGCATATTACCATTAACTCAAACAAGCAATTCAGCAATCTAAAATAGGGATTTGTAGTTTAGCATAAAAAGTTTAAAAAATAAAAAACAGGAATAACTAAAGATGAGATCTTGAAGGGATTTAAGCACATTACATTACATTAGCAGACACCAAAAAAAGTGTATCAGGAAACAATTTTTTAACCAATAACTCAAGCAAAGCAAATGCAGCAATCTAAAAGAGGGATTTTGAAGCTAAAACAAAAAGTTAAAGAATCAAAACATGAAGAACTAAAGATTAGATTTTTGAGGGGTTTAAGCACATTACATTGCATCAGCAGACCCCAAAAACCTGAATAACATGAAACTAATTTTGTCACCATGAACTCACAGCAAGCAAGAGCATCAGTCTGAAACAGAAACTGAAGCAAAAAAAAGTTCAAGAAAATTAAGGAAAAGGACTAAAGATGAGATCTTGGAGGGGTTTTATTAAGCACATTACATTACTAATGGAGAGATCTGATTTCTTGAATTTAGGCATCCATGACATGATTGTAACTGAAGAATGGTACTCATAAACAATCCCATATGTATGTTTAGCTAGAAGAAAATGGGTTAATAAAGAAATAACAGATAGAACTAGCCCAGCTAAAGCAACCAACTTCAGTTTAGACTTGAATAACATCTTCCCTTCATTTTTCACTGACACCCACTTCATCTTGTTGCTTTGCACAGCCCCAGTATCACAAAAAGACAGAATTGGATAAATAATTTGAGGATATGTGGGTTGTTCATCAATAGTAGTATATATAGTACTAAAAGATGATGAAAAAGAACTATTTGAATAATTGAGGGGCTTGAGCAAAATGAAAGGAGAAGTCAAAGTCAAGAGATTCATGAGAAGAGAGATAGAGACAACTCAACCGCGTATACAATGTTGTTATTACAAATGCTCAATGCTCATTCATAAATAAACAGGCGCGTGGAGAGCTTCACTTTGTTTTCCCTTTACTATTTACAAGTCGTTTGGAAGGTTGTAAAGAATAGTGTTGAAAACATTATACTAAATTTAAATCAATAATATTAGAGATTAGAGATTAGTAATTCAGATATTAGTTATGTTCACATTATTTATTAATATAGTATTTATTAAAAATAATATGTATTATACATTTTATTAAAAAAATTAATTATTAAATACAATATTTGCTAATATCATTGTTTGTTATCTATTAATTATACATAGGATAATATCAAATAGAGTGTATAACTAATGTACATTGAACAATTGCACAAACAAGGAAATAGTAATATCAAAACTAGCTTCAGTCTCTAAAAAAAATAATCTACAATACGTTCTTATAGGTAATTTCTCGTATGATTGGTCAGGCATTTACCAACAATGAAAACTCATCTCTAAACATTGTAACATGAAAGAATATAATATAGATTTTCTTAGCAATTGATATATCTTGATTCATGCATCAATTCAAGAAGATTATGTCAATCGAATTTCTATATTACATATCATAATTTATCCTACCCAATGTGTATCCTAATGACAATAGTAGGCTGGCACTAGAGCCGTCAATATAGGCTAGGCCTGTTGGGCCGGTCTGGCCTAACCCGGGATTTAATAAGGCTGGGCTAAAATTTTTGGAGCCCATTTAAAAAAAAAACTTTTCAGCCCGGCCTGAATAAGCTTGCTGATTTGTGGGGCTTGAGAAATATAAGTAGGGCCGGCTCGTGGGCCAATAAAAATTAATTAAAAAATATAATATAATATTAAAATTTGAAATTAAAGAGATCCAAACTCAAAATCTATTTAAAGTTTTTTAGGAAATCACTAAGTATAGAAGTTGCATCCACCATGAAAATGTCCAAACACCTGTTGCTACTCGAAACTGATTACATGGTTTTTCTCAAACTGGTAATATATTTTTGTGTACATTTAAATATTATAATTCTCAATTTAGTTATTTTTTAATTTTTAACTAATTGAAACCGCATATAAATTGCAGATGAAAATGAAGATGTTAAGACAACCTCCCCACAAGTTGATTCAGATATGCTTGATGAAGATGATCATGAAGTGTTAGATACGCCATAGGTTTCATGGAGTGTTAGATACGCCATAAGTTTCATGATTTTTTAAGGAGTTTATTTTTTACTTTTTTATGGTTAGAATATTATCATATTTTTTGTGTTTTATTGTGATCATTGCAAAACAGTTAGGTTAATATTTCTATTTAGATATTTATACTTATACTTGAAAAAAAACTTAATAAATATTATAAAGATAATTTTATTTGTGGATTTTATTAACAAGTAATATAATTTTATTTGTGGATTTTATTAACAAGTAGTAACATTAACACCATGTAATATTGTTTTGTCGATATTTATGATAATATTTTAAAATTATAATTTATAATTTAATTTAATAATTATAAAAAAATATAACTTTTAAAAAAGTGGGCTGGCTCGGCAAGCCTGTAGCCCACGTATTTGTGGGTTGGGCCGACCGTTTTCTGGCCCACACCAAAAATGGGCTAGTCTGGCCTGACCCGTAAAATGTCAAAGCATGTATGGGTTAGTCGGGATGGGGTGGGCTAGCCCATATTGACAGCTCTAGCTGGCACCATCCAAAATTGCTAATGTCACGATCCGAGCCTACACCCTAGACGTGGCCGACACTTGAGAACCATTGTTGGTCCCCAAGCGAACCCTCATCCTGGCTGACTACAAGCGGAAAACTAAAGGCATGTTTGGATTGGCTTTTGGCTTATGACTTATAAGCCAAAAGCCATAAGTTAGGATTTCTAACTTATGACTTTTGGCTTATTTTTGTTATTTTGGCTTTAAAATAAGTGCTTATAAGCACTTTTTAACTTTACTCAAATAGTTCAAAACTGCTTAAAAGCTATTTTGGCTTAAAAACACCTATAAGTCAATCCAAACGGGCACTAACTCAAGCATACAAAAGCTTAAAAACTGAATTAAGTTCAATAACTCAAATACTCAATCTTTAAAAAGATCTGAAAACTACTCAATAGATAAACTCAGAGTTTGAAAAAAAAAACAACTCAAAGAAGATACATACTGAAAACTACTCAAATTTTTCTATCTATGAAGCCTCTACTATTACAGAAGGATATCGAGACAAGACTCACGACATCTCAAAATTACTAACTGTAAGATAAAGGTGAAGTACTCCGGCATATGAAAAGGCTCACCAACGCTGATTGGAGTATCGCATGACCTCAACGAAGCGCCTGTTGATGATCCTGAATACCTGTATCTGTATCATGAAATGATGCAGGCCAAATGGCTCAGTATATGGAATGTACGAGCATGTAAGGGGAATTCTAAAGCATAAACATAAGTTTGAACTTGATAAACAGGAAACATACTTACCTCTTCTCAACTCACTCAACTCAAGAATATGATACTCAACTCAAGATACTCAACTCAAAGATATGATACTCAACTCAAAGGTATGATACTCAACTCAAAGGTACTCAACTCTAGATACTCAACTCAAGATACTCAAGGATAAAGCAACAATAAAAGATGCAATATGTGGAAAGTTTTTAAAACAGTAGATAGCAACTCAATGTATTGAAGAATACAATAACAACTTAATTTGTATATAAAAATACAATATAACTCAGTGGGAGATTCTCTAACCGACAATCATCACTATGAGTTATATGATGATTCAACGTCTCGCCCACGCTGCCAGAAATGTCCTATACCTTGTCGGGGTATAGAACTCCTCAACTAAGTGGATTCACTAATCTATGCTAAAAAGCATTAAGGAATCATCTAAAAAGTATGACCCTTTCTACCCACGTTGGCTATATAGTTTATGGGGGTTGTGAGTTGTCTGAACTCTCCCCCATATCGGTGCTCAATACTACTCCCAAAATATAACTAGCTCATATGTTTAAAAACATAACTCTTTCTGTATTTTGACATTATTACTCAAAAATCTTTCTCTTAAAAGAGATGGTACTCAAACTGCTCAAAACTCTTTTGGAAATCCAGTTTCCTCTAATCTTAAATGTAAAAACATTTACTCTTAGGAATACTTAGTTCCCATATATCATTTTAAAGAAAATGAACTTAGCTCTACTCTTCCTCAACTCAGTGCTCAAGTCTTTAAAACAAGTTTTTAAAATAATTTGTAAAAAGACTTCTTAGCATAGGGTTCATGCCGAATTATGGACGTGAATGAATTAATTCAAGGTTTTTTATAACCATGCATAGGACTCAATACTTGGAACTCAACAACTCCAGAACTCAAGGAGTCAATGATACTACTCATCTTAAGAATGCTCGACTCGGAGGGTTCATGCGGAATTATGGGCTTGAACTACTCAACTCAAGGACTCAATGATACTTCTCATCTCAAGACTGCTCGACTTATAGAGTTCATGAGGAATTATGGGCATGAACTACTCAACGTAAGGACCTTCATGGGTAACATGTAGTAGTCCCATGATTAGAAATATAAACCCAAAATGATTAGGAACTCAATTGTTAAGACTTAGAACTTGAAAATACTACTCCTCTCAGAGATACTCAACTGATGGAGTTCATGCGGAATTTATGGGCATGAACGACTCGATTCAAGGGTCTAAATAACAATATGGAACTCAGGTATACGACTCTTCTCATTCTCATACTTACTTCCTCAAAACTTAGCTCAAATCGATAATTGATTGTCACGACCCAGACCGTCGTGATTGGCACCACACTAACCCTCCGATGGGAGAACCGATACTATAACCTAACTAAGCAGCCTTAACCAAGATACTACGCATTTAAAGATACGGAAGAAGATTTAAATGCAGAAATTATATAGAGCTCCCATAAATTCCAAAGGTTTAAATAAACTAGCCAAACTAATGCAGAAGAACAACCCCTAGAACCTGAAAGTCATTGTACCAAAACATCTAAAGTGCAACATTTCTAAGAAAAGGGGGCGCAACCCCGAAACTAAACAAACACCCTAAACAAATAGTCTGAGTCCGAAAAGAGTGGACTTAAACAAGAGAGATCTATGGCAGCCTGAAAGAACTGACTCACCCTTGAATTCGGTCACACTCAATAGTCACCTAACTAAGGTCTATCAATAGTCGTCTGATACTCAACAAAGAACAAGCAAGTGCAATATCAGTTAACAACCACAATATATTGGTAGGATCACGTGGCTATTCTAGTAAGCGAAATATATATAAGCAGTCATACCAAAGTAAAACATGCATATAACAAAAAAAATAATATATATATATATATATATATATATATATATATATATATATATATATATATATATATCAGTTATCATTTCAGGATCAATGTACAATTCCACATTCTCAATACAAGTATATATATGAAAAGTCAATGGTCCTCTCATGGAACCCATACCCAAAGTGTTAGTGTACCGGAACATGATACCCGATATCAATTAGTGTGCCGGACGTGACACCCGATCCCATATGTGCGCCGAAACGTGGCACCCGATCCAAGTTAGTGTGTCAAAACGTGACACCCGATCCAATATATATGTCCGATCCCAGTTATTGTGTCGGAACGTGACACCCGATCCATTTAACAAGCCACAATCACAATCATAATGTACATTATCATATTCATACAATCAAGTGTTGATTCATGACATACAATCATTCGTTCATACTCAATTACATTAGGTGTGATCAATAGGCTTCATTCATATACATACATGCATTACAATGAAGCAATTTCTAACATACATCACACAAAACATGAAATCACAACCATCACCTACCTCGAAACTAAGCTTGAATCCTCCTAAGACACTTGAGCCTTCCATTTTCGGATTCTTCCCACTTGTTCGTGGTCTAAAATCATACAATTAAAGCAAGGATCAATATACGAGGCCTAATTATCGTATTATAATCAACATTATCAACCCTATGCCAACCCAAGATCCCAATACCCAAATTAGGGCTTTTTCCACCATTAACTTCAGATCAAAACCTTACCCCCAATGATAATTACCCAAGAAATTACGTTCTACGGATCGAAATACGGATTAGGGGAGTTAAATCCTTACCTTTAGTGCTAGAAGTGGTGGAAAACTGTCAAGAACTTTCCTTGGGTCGTCCCTTAGCTCTCAAGAATGAAACTTGCAGAATAATAACATATTTGGGGAATATTTCCGACTTAAGTCGCGTCTGTCCTGCTGTGGCGGACCTCATCCCGCTACAGCGGCCCTGCCCTGGAGGCTTGCACAGAGATAGAGAGATAAATTAAGAGTTCCAAACCCCCATTTCACAACACGCCTTCATCCTATGACACTCAGAAAATACCTGTTCACGCTAAGATCAGTTTTGGGAATTATACTCACCCGAATTCGATTTCGTAAAGTCGTACGGGTTCCTTAACGACTTAGCTATCTACTCATGTGATAAAATTCATAATTAGATCTCTCGTTTACTACCAATATTCCTAGACCTCACTAACTCTGATTTCATTCAAATCTGGGCTAGGAATTCCCAAGTTACTACAAAAAGTTTTTTTGGCCCCAATTCTTTTCCTATTGGATTTTCTATAACGACGGAAACATGTCGTTACATTGATCTCAAAGGATTCACAATTGAACTCAAATACTTTCTTGAACTCTACTCTTAACTCTTTCTTGAATTTGAATTATGAATTCAAGAGTTATGATTCATGATATGAAGGATCTTGATGATAGTGAGACTCATGAATACATTCTCCACACTCTCGTGCTCACTTACTTGAGTCTTGAAACAAGTTATTAGAAATTGTAGAAGACTCCTCAAAATGACTCAAAGGGACTTTCTCAAATAACTCTGAAGAACTCTCAAGACTTAACTCTTAACTTTACCTTGAATTTGAATTATGGATTCAAAGTTATGATTCATGTTATGAATGGTTTCTAGATGTTTAGAAGTGGTTTAGAATTGATAGGGCTTGAATGTACCCTTTTAAATGACTCAGACGGGTAAAACGATGAAGAATGGGTAGGGGCAGGTCACCCTGGTGCACTCAGTTGAGCAGGGTGCTAGCCCTTTACCTACAGAGGTGTGGTTGGGGCATACTGGCTGGCGTGGGGCGCCAGGCCCCAACCCAGAAAACCCCGACGACTTTTATTTCTCATTTTCTGACCCTAACTCGCCTAGAATCGAATGGTTTCTTCCCCAATCACTTTGATTCGAATACCCAACCAAAGTACACAAGAATAAACTCAAAAAAGACTCTTAAAATCCATATGATTATCTCAAGAACTCATCAAAATACCAACAAAACAAGATTTAGAACGAAACTTTAATAACACTGATTAAGAACTCATCAAGAACTTAAATTGCTCAATATTTATGGATAGATTCACAAAAGAAACTCATGATTGGTGTGTGGGTGAACGAACCCAACACTATGGAAGCTTACATACCTCTTAGGGATCAAAACCTTGGTGAAATCCACAACGAAACCTCAAGAACTTGATGAAACCTTGAATTTTCTCCTCTTTTCTCCTATTTTCTCTTCTTGAACTCTTCTAAAACCCTAGCATGAATTATGATTGTGTAAACTGAACCAAATCAGTTTAGACACCTATTTAATTACTAAATATGAATTAAATATGATAGGGTAAGGAAAAGACTAAAATACCCCTCTTAAATCTGGGTAACTTTCTTTAAATAGACAGCCTAACTTCAAATGGGAATATCTCCCTCATACAAGCTCAAAAATTAGCAAACTCGGTGGCGTTGGAAAGATGACTCGGACTTTCATTTGATATCTTATGGGTCTTTTAACTCATCCTGTACTGAAAGATATGATCATTTGAAGTTGACCCAAAACTTAAAAGAACTATGGAATGACTTGAATGAATTCTCTTTAATTCTTTTTGGAACTCAAGGTGCTATATCTAGTGACCTGACCTTAATACTTAAGAAATTTTAAATTCCTTGGTAAAATCCTACTCACAACGAAGGATGGTTCGAGTCTTAGTTCAAAACTTTTCTGGGGTGTTACAGCTAAGTCTCAATGGCCTCCGATCGGGTACTCGAAATTGGTTTGGTATTCATGTAAACAAACTAACTATGCTACTTTATTAAATTAGACGTTTCAACAAAGGTAGTATTGATAAAAGTGGGTTCCACACCCAAGACGCCGTTTTAGCCATAAGCCACAAGGTTGTTGAAAATGTGTCAGGGGGCCTCGAGACCCAAATCAAAGGTCCATCCAGATCAAACTCAAAGTTTTGGAGCTAATTAAACCATCAGAATTGCATTATAAGGTCGTTTACCTTAATATTTTTTTATCAAAGTCAACCATTCAAACTGTTGATGCTCCAAAATAGAAAAAACTTGCATAAAAATAAAATAAATGTCTCGGTGACCGAACTATCAATCCCATCAAGTCATAAATGACTTTGGTCTTCAGTAGGAAAACTGTAAGCGCCAAAAATACTAAAAACATAGAAAATAACCTAGAAGGTCATTACACACACAAACAGAGGAACCAAAGCCTCTTCAGATCATTGTACTTGAAAATCCTATAAGTGAGGCACCAGAATCGGAGAACATGACAAAAAAGCAAATGCAATATATTAGATATATACAAGAACATGAGAATCTAGAGAAAAAAACCTACACAAAAAGCAAATATGGAGATCTTTAACCAAGGAGAATAAGTAACCTAAAAAGCAGAGTAAAAATGGAGAAAATAGGCAATATTCTGCCACTTTAGATTACTACAAAGAACAATAAGGTAAAATTAACCACTAATGATGAATGTTAGATAAAATACTTATTGGGGATATAAGGTTTGTTAACACTCATAGCTTTTTGAGAAGTTAATTGTAATGACCAGGTCGGTTATTTTTTGTTTTTAGTGGAAATTACCATTTTCCCCTCCTGATGTTGATCTCGAGTCATTTTTTCTTGAGTTTGAAAAGTTGGTTTGGAATTTGAGTTAAAATTGAGATTTTTGTTAAGTTTTGAGTTTGAAAGGCTAAGTTGTTGAGAAAGTGATTTTCCGTGTCTTTTGAAGTTTCGAGTGTTGGAATGAGATTCCGTTGATTTCATCGGTCCCAAAATTTCCTAGTTGAAGCCTTGGTTGATTTCTGAGTGGTCTCGATTTTTTTTTAGCCTTTTTAGGTGTGGGTTAGTTTCTTGTGGTTTTCACGGATGTCAAGTCTAGGAGACGTCAGATTCGTGTTTTGATGGTTCCATTGAGTCTGAAGCTTTGAGTATAATTTATTTTCGAATGTGGTTTGTGTGTATGGGGTTCCGAATGAATCCCGAGGGTCCTTCTGATGACTTTGAGTTTGGCTGATTTTTGGTTTCAGTTCTCATGCATGGCCATGTCGAAAAACTATATGCACAACGGAATCATACACGAATCATACATCTTACAGGAATAATAGACAACTCATTGTTTATGCTAGAACACGTACAATCATGTTAGAGCATATAAACTTTTCTGAAATTTAATTCAAGAATTACCTCTTGAAGCGTGAGCAGATACCTTCAAGTGAATCCACAAGCTCTACCTTCAAGCAAATCCACAAGCTAGTCCACAAATTAGACGACAGTTCTATGGTCTTCTATAGTGATCCCAAGTTCACTTCTGAACTTTCAATACTTGGGTGGGAAAGTATCTTATAGATAACTTATATTTTTTAAGGGTTATAAGAATCCCTATTTATAGAGATTTCTTCCTAGTCCAAGGAGAAAGAATACCATGTCTTTCCTTAGAATAGAAAGACATGTACATCTCCCTTTCCTTAGAATAGAAAAAGTCATGTCCTTTCCTTAGAATAGAAAAAATGATATACTTATCCCTTGCCTTAGAATAGAGAAAGGCTCATACTTCTCCCTTTCCTTAGAATAGAGAAAGACACATACTTCTCCCTTTTCCCTTTATAATAGATTCTAAGTTCTAGTTAAATATAGGCATGATACTAATCAATAAATTAAATTACTGACGAACTTAATTCAATGATCAATTTCCTTTAGAACACTGCTTAACTTATTTCATGTGTCGGATTCATAAATCCACTTGCAAGGTTTGACATGATGAAAACTTTTAAGCTTCTAAAAAAGGCATATCATCAATCTCTATATCGATACATGGATTCCGTCAACTAACTTAATATATATAACCAATATATATTATGATCATCCAATCTTCTAGGTATATTGACCCATCTTAGAATTTCACTTTTTAATAAATCAAAACGATAATTAATATATACGGATCATAATAGTATATCAGGATTAAGAATATAAGTACATTTAATAGTTTAAAGAATATGCTTTTGTCAGTCAGTCTAAAGCAACTATCTCTACTCGGTCCCGTTCAATATATATAAAATGCACTAGCACAAGAAGTTGGAACTATACCATTCCCATAATCAAGATAAACTACATATAATCTTGTGCTACAATCGTACCAATGGCATGTCCAATTCCATCTTAGATTGTGAACAAAAAACTTTATACTTATAAGAACCGATGATTTAATTCTCTGTGTATAAGTTTAAACTCTATATATTAAATCATCTACTATATAAGTAAACAAACACCATAAACGAATATACGATCTATTAACAATGAATAAATAATTATTCTATAATAAATACTATATCTAAATACATGGTTAATAGTTTATATTCCAACAATTTCCCACTTAGACTTTTAACCATCACGATTGTTATAATGTACTATATATAAATGCATGGTTAATATTATATACCCTAACAATGTCCCACTAAGATATTTAATCTTGAAAATTGTTAGAATTCTATTTCTAAACACATGATTAATAGTATATACCCTAACAATCTCCCACTTAGACTGTTAACAATGCATTTATAACTTTCACATATATTCCTTTTAAATATCTTATCAAAAGGATCTTACCAAGTTGTTTTCCTATGCAACTTCGTCTAGTAATGTTGAGTCATAACTTATCGATTTTGTATTAGATCTTCAGAGGCCCTATCATAAAACATTTCAAAAGTTTACTTCTTTATAGGAGTTTTATCATGGAAGTCCCCTTAAACATGCAAAATCAATCATTCTTCATTATGATTCTCCCACTACGACTAAGTACTACTACAATAGTCACACTTTCATGTTCTTGAGTCTTAATATTTTCCTCAAAACCTTTTGGTATTGAAATAGTAACAACTTTTTCATGTAGTGTTCTTTAATTTGCTCAACATCACTCCCTCTACTTAAAGTAGTAGTTTTCCTATGTTTATTAATGTTTCTCCCACTACTTAAATGCAATGGAACGCCAATTTTGATATATCGATTAGATGTTCTTGAGCGTCTGAATTCACAACTGACTCATTTGTTATTTCTTTGTTCAGTTCCTGTAAAACTAGTTTACTTTTAGGAACATGGATTATTAATTGTCCTTTTCTAGAAATCTGACAATTGTCTTAACAATTGCCTTGTTTTCTTTAGGACAATGAAATAAACATTCTTTCATTGTTTTTGGATATTCAATTAACACACACACATTGCATTCCTGATTTGAAAGGAATTGAATTCAAATGTGATATGTAGTTCTAAGAATATATCCCAAAAGAAACAAAACAACAACAAAATAAGCTAATCATTAATCTTATCATCTTCATAAGAGTCTATTTCTTTTTTCTTTTACACAAATCTCTTATAGAGTGTCTGGTGTAGACAATTGAAATACAATTGTTCTATCAGATAAGTGACTCATCAGTTCTGATTGCAATGACTTTATATATTTTACATGATGCTATTTTCATTTGTCTTAAAATATTTTGAGTTTATCAAGACATTCAGACTTACAAAACATCAAAAAATATATTCATATCATGAGTAACCTTATGAAAATCTCAAAATACTCAAATTCACCTCTTGCCTGAATGATCATTTACCGCACAAATCAGAATAGATTAATTCTAACTTATCACTGCCTTTATTTCCTTTTTAAGAGGAAATGTTTCTTAGTCATTTTACTTTCTAAACATGACTCACATGTTGGTAGTGACTTCAATTTCAATGAATTATTACGCCCATTCTTTAATCAACTTCAAAGTTCTATCCAGAATGAATGACGCAGAAAATAGTGTACAAATAAGTTTCATTCATTTTAAAAGATATTTTCTCTTATGAGATAGATTAATATTAAATTCATGAGGAAAAAAAATTCATGCATCAATATACAATAAGATATAACATATTTATCAAACTCAAAAGAGTTACAAGAAAAATATATTAAGTGTCCATCTCTTATTTAGTTAGAAATTGAAAATAATTTCATCTAACATGAACATATATACTGCAATTTTTTTGAATTAATATATTATCTCTATCGAAAGAAATACTTGAGTAGTATTAAGTGAGTCCGTAAAGTCTATTGAGAATTTCACATATAATACATTAAATAGATCATAATATGTCGAATAATACTAAATAACAAAATTCAGGGCTCATTTATACATATATATCCATGCATCTCAAATAGCCAATCGATGGGATTGGAGAAATACTCATGCGATACACATGTACAATGACTGATTATTCATTCTATAAACTTATACAAGACCTAACTCAGATGGAGAGTCTACTGTTAGTTTAAGTCAAGGGAAAATCACTTTAGTTACATTGATCCGATCACATATTACTCAGTTAAAGAGAGTTAGTATAGCTTATCAAAACTAGAGATTATATACATAATGACTTGTATTAATTTCATCCGATATGGAGGAAAGTCTAAGCCAACACATGAAACTAATACTTCACTACAATTCAATATTGGAAATTAAGGACCCCTATAGCCAAATATGACCAAAAACTAATATAACAATCCAAAAATTATTTTTTACTAGGTCGTTCTTATGAATCTACACAATTTCAGACCAATCAGAGTCCCTTTTTTCAAATTCCAAAACTATGATCAATTTGGCCAAAGTAGAATTGAATTTTTTCCGTTAGAAAAATCTTATCACATATTATCATTTGTGATATAAATACACAAATCAAGAACAAAGAACAAAATTTTAAAACTATTTACATTATCTGAATACTATTTTTCAAAACTCAGCATATTTATGTATACATTGAATATTAAAATTCAAAACATACCTTAAAGATATTAATGCATCTTGAACAACTAATTTTTTGAAGAAAAAATAATCATTCATGCAACATACATATATGGTGTCAGATATTCACTCCAATAAATTGAGAACAAGAGCTAGCTCAGATAAAGAGTATATTGTTAATTTAAGCCAAGTGAATATCATTATCCCTAGATCCATTGATCCAATCATATATTGCTCAAATAGGGAGAGTCAATATAGATTATCAAAACTAGAGATTAAGTCTAGTGACTTGTACTAATTTCATCCGATATGGAGGAAGGTCTAAGCGAAAACATGAACTTAATACTTCACTAGAATTTAGTCATCCATAGAGAACAAACTCTATCACCATTGTACCATAGTTGAGTAATTTTTCATTTAAATTAATTTTCAAGATACAAAAATATCTTAAAAAAATAACTTCATCTAAACGACCTCAAATTGCCAAATCACTTCATAACTGTGAATATTTTTAATTTGACCGTTTCTAATGAACCTACTGAATTTCAGATCAAATAGAGTTTAAAAATAATATTTATTTCCAAAGTTATGATCAAATTCAGATTCAAACGATTTAAGAAGAAATAATCATATCTATAACATTATCATATATCAATTCATGTGAAATCATAACGTGTAGGTATGTTCCTTATTTAACATAAGTATAATTGACATAAAGAATGACCTTATCATATTCAAATTAAATTTTAATCTGACAAACTACCTAAAACCCATCTAAATAATTTTTGATGGAACCATCAAATTTCAAGTCAACTAGGGATCAAAAAATTCATGACCACCTATATTATGACCAAATTTGAAAAATAATCATTTTAGACATAGTTAAAGATTAAAATAACTTGATTCACATTTCCATTCTCTTCTAATAATTATCTCATGAGCATACAACATATGTGTGTCTTCCCTTTGTCTAAGACATACAACACCTTCTTATATCAAATTGTCCTTTTTGTTAATATACCTTAGAATTCAAGATATGACGTTTCTCTCTTTCAGACCAATGAAAACATGTAATAATATCTATTCTCATGAATTAATTAAGTAATACTAGTATCTAAAGGTAAATTTTCTTTCGGGTAAATAAACCTTTACTAGTATACATTTATGCACGACAATTTATATATGATACATTGAGTATATTCTAATGACTTAGATAAATAGATCACTTTCGTAAATCCTATTAATAATCATAATTCTCAATTCATACATTGTAATCTCACATATATAAAATATTAAGAATTACGAATAATTCCAAATAAATAAACCATTTAATGGTATCCATTTATTAATTATAAAATTCGTAACATCTATATGTGTTAATATATTTACATGAGAAGGAGAAATAATATGCTCATATATTTAAAAAATTTGTAGAATAAAATCAAGCCAATTCCAATTAGCTCTAACTGGTGCATCATACTAGTCAACTAGACAAACTAATAATTTTAATGGACCACAAAAAATTGTAGCTAACAAGGCAAACGATTAACAATAACAATGAAACTTGTATGCCACAAGAAAGTTTATACTTCTCCACCGGGCACGTCAATTGCTTACTGTTAGGTAAGGATAAACTTTTCCCACTTTTGTTTTGTTTTGTTATTTTTTATTTTATAATAGTTGAAGTCCAACATGATTTCAAGAATCAAGGAGTACTTCTGCTAACATGATTTCAATGAAGAGTTGGATTTTTTTTTCACTGCCACATCTTACATGAACAAGAAATTGGACACTTAATTTTCTTTTCACATAAAACAAATTAAGAAAAATAGGTCACCGCCACTGTTTACTTTTTATCTTTGTTTTCAATAATATACCAACAAAAGTGTGCATTTTATGAATTTGTAAAGCTATTTCGAAACCAAAATTGCCACAAACACTTCATAAACTTTTCACATTTCTTGCAAAAAAATAAAATCAGATGATATATACTTTAGTTATCTATAAAGATGTAAGCATGACTCTTAATGCCAATTGTTGAAAAACTATATGCACAGTGGAAGCATACCTGAATCATACAACTTACATGAATAATAGACAACACATTGTTTATGCTAGAACAAGTACAATCGTGTTAAGAGCATATAAACTTTTCTGAAATTTAATTTAAGAATTACCTCTTGAAGCGTGAGCAGATACATTCAAGTGAATCCACAAGCTAGTCGATAAGCTAGAACCTTCAAGTGGATCCACAAGCTAGTCCACAAATCGGACGATAGTTGTATGGTCTTCACTTTCGAACTCTCAATACTTGGGTGGGAAAGTATCGTATAGATAACTTATATTTTTTCAAGGGTTAGAAGAATTCCTATTTATAGATATTTCTTCCTAGTCCAAGGAGAATGAATACCATGTCCTTCCTTAGAATAGAAAGACATGTACATCTCCCTTTCCTTAGAATAGAAAAAGTCATGTCCTTCTCCCTTTCCTTAGAATAGAAAAAAATGATATACTTCTCCCTTGCCGAGGCTTCCTATTATGGAAATAATTCCAAATAATTAATTTAAATTATTCGTACCATAATAAATTACAAATCATTCCACTAGAAATTCGTAATTGCACTCCTCTATTTATATTTCAAAATTCTTCATTAAACACATGTAATTACCCATGTTAAGATTATAGATACTAATCAATAAATTAAATTAGTGACGAACTTAATTCATTGATCAATTTCCTTTAGAACACTGCTTATCTTATTTCATGTGTCGGATTCATAAATCCACTTGCAAGACTTGACATGATGAAACTTTTAAACTTCTCAAAAAGGCATATCATCAATCTCTATATTGATACATGAATTCCATCAACTAACTTATTATTTCACCAATATATATATATATATATATATATATATATATTATCATCAACCAATCTGCCAGGTATATTGACCCCTCTTAGAATCTCACCTTTTAATAAATCAAAATGATAATTAACATATACAGATCATAATAGTTATATCAAGATTAAGAATATAAGTACATTTAATAGTTTAGAGAATATGCTTTTGTCAGTCAGTCTAAAACAACTATCTCTACTCGGTCCCGTTCAATACATACAAAATGCACTAGCACAAGAAGTTGGAACGATATCATTCTAATAATCAAGATAAACTACATATAATCTTGTGCTACAATCGTACTGATGGCATGTCCAATTCCCATCTTAGATTGTGAACAAAAAAATCGATGATTTAATCCTCTGTGTATAAGCTTAAACTCTATACACGAAATCATCTACTATATAAGTAAACAGACACCATAAATGAATATATGATCTATTGAAAATGAATAAATAATTATTCTAAAATAAATACTATGTCTAAACACATGGTTAATAGTATATATTCCAACAGGCCATGCTGGTCATAGCGATTGTGAGACTCTCTCATCGTGATCACGTAACATTATCTTGGGGTGCATCACGATTGTGTGGGTCTTGCCGTGATAACGATGTAGTTTTAGTCATCACGATCGTGTGACTCTAGGTCACGGTCGAGATGAGCATTTGAGATCTGGGCAGGTAATATTTTTCTAAAATTGGGGTTTCAACCCCATTTCTCCATTTTTGAGTTTTAGAAGTTTTGGGGAGGAGATTTGGACCAGGTTTTTGAGTAAAATCTTTTGGGTGACATTTCTTAACTCTAAATCTTTGATTACTCATTATTATTATTATTAGTATTATTATTAATATTGATATTATGAGTTTAAATCACGATTTTGGGTTGATAAATTGGGAGTTTTTCATAAACTTGAATTTTGAAGTAAAAGTGAGTTATGAACTGATTTTCAAGCTCATTTTGAAATGATTTTCCCTAATGAGTTCCTAAAGCCTTGAGTGATGTTTGCAAGTATTAAATTTTGGATTCAAACCTTAATTTTAGAATTGAGTTTTGTGTTGATTGACCCACCATTCAAGGGAATGGTTGTGAGCGTTGTTTTTGGAAAAATGATTGTAAATACTTGCTTATAGATTGTGTGGCTTCAGAAGTGATTCGAAAGGGGAAGACTCAACTATTGGAGTGAGTTTTGATTGATTTACAGTAAGTGGCTTCCTAAACCTTGTATTCTAGTTTGAATTCGTATGCTTCCTTTGTTGATTGAACATTGGGAGTAATGAGAATGAAGTGAAGGGTTTAAATTGTCCACTTGCTATATCTAAATAAATAAAAGGAGGTTGAAATGAAAAGGGTTATGTCTTGAACATGCTGACGTGAATTACCTTAATGTAGCCCTTATTGATTGATAAAATGCTTGAAAGTATGAATGTGGACTTGAATTGTGTAAATTGTTGTCTCTTCAATGTGGTGTGATATTACTTGTGTTCTTTGATCGTTGAACACCGTGATGAGACATGTGATGCATCATTATGTCGAGGTCTTTGCAGGCGAGTGCTATGATGTCGAGGTTTTTATCGGCGAGTGTTATTATGCTGAGGTCTTTGCCGGTGAGTGTTATTATGCTCAGGTCTTTACCGACGAGTGTTATTATGTTGAGGTCTTTGCAGGCGAGTGTCATTATGCCGAGGTCTTTGCTGGTAAGTGTTATTATGCCAAGGTCTTTGCCAACGAGTGTTATTATGCTGAGGTCTTTGGTGGCAAGTGTAATTATGTCGATGTCTTTTCCTGTGAGTGTTATAGAGCCGATGGAGAATGATTCCGTCTAGTGATGATCATTGTGATTTGATACACTTGATGCTTATGCGTGACTTACTTGTGAATTGTAATTGATGTGCTTGTTATGTGTGACTGATATACTTGTCATTGAGATTGACTTATTTTCTTTGTTTGGTTATTGAGTTGTGAAGTTTGAACTGTGATTGTTGGGCATGTGAGCCGGGTATTGTAGAATTTCTAGGTTGGGCTGATATCTGTGCAGGTTGTAGTTTGAAGAGGTTCGATTGGATTGTAAGGGGTATTTGATTTTGGGCTAGTTGCTTTGTTTAATAGGTTGCTTGTTAGGTAACGTGTTTTTGGTATTTGATGAGAAAAAATATATCGAATATATCTATGGTATTTGCAGAGCATGTCTCGATTTAATAAGAAAAACATCAAACAAGGAAATATGCGACAAAGAAATTCAAGTACTGATTTTTCTATCGAAAATTCAACATAAACAAAATGAAGAAAGAAACGTATGAAAATGTTGCTATTGTCAAAATAAAATGAGCAAACTATGTGGGACCCACTAATTAAAAGAAAAGTTCAAAGGAAATGAAAGAGAATGAAAAATACAGAAGGAAACAAATGATGCAACTTATGTGGGACCCAATGCATTCAAAACAAGAAAAGAAAGACGGATGAAAAAAGAAGAAGAAAATAATATGATTGGAAGATTTATATGAAGTCGCAAGCTTAAATTTACATTAGTTCCATAACTAGATTTTTATAAATAAAGATTTATATGAAGTCGCAAGCTTAAATTTACATTAGTTCCATAACTAGATTTTTATAAATAAAAATCTTAGTTAAGCAGTTGGAGGGGAGAGAGCACAATACTTTCAAATTGTTTTCTTCTTCAATTTTTTTTTTATGTTTGAAATATTAAAATTCTGATTTTAATTAAGTAGCGGCATTATTCCTCTCGAATATTTCTTGTATTTTGTTATTTAATGGTGATGAATATATTCGTTAGTAGTACAAACTTAGTATGGAGTAGTTTTCTATTGTGTTTGGAAAATGATAAATCTTGATATATCTATATAATAGTAAGTATTATTCCTAAATTTTACGTACATGAGCCTAAACTTTATATTTGATTTTATCTGTCTTACAGTTAGATGCTATTTTATTGACTAACTGTCACGACCCGAGCCTACACCCTGAACGTGACCGACACTTGAGAACCATTGCTGGTCCCCAAGCGAACCCTCATCTTGGCTGACTACAAGCAGAAGACTAACTTAAGCATACAAAGCTTAAAACATAATAAAATTCATTGAAACTCAAATAATTAACTCAGAATATAATTGTATATTCAACTAGCCAAAACTAGGCAACTCAAGTCTTTAAAACATTTAACAAGATAAATGAAACAAACTTCTGAAACTCTACTATCTATCTATGAAGCCTCTAACTGACAAAGATGGAGGTCGGGACAAGATCCATGACATCCTAACAACTGAAAGTACAAGTGCAACCCTATGGAAGCAATGAGGCTCACCATAGCTAACTCGAACTGCATGTGGTATTAACGAAGCGCCTGTTAATGACCCTAAATACCTGTATCTACTTCATGAAATGATGCAGGCCAAATGACTCAGTACGTGGAATGTACGAGCATGTAAGGGGAACTCTAAAGTATAAACATAGGCTTGAACTTGATAAAAAGGAAACATACTTACCTCTTCTGAACTCACTCAACTCAAGAATAAGATACTCAACTCAAAGATATGATATTCAACTCAAAGGTACTCAACTATGGATACTCAACTCAATATAAAGTATCAATAAGAGATGCAATATATGAAAAGCTTTTAAAACAGTAGAAAGCAACTCAATGTATTTAAGAATACAATATACTCAATTTGTATAAAAGAATACAATATAAAATTTGTTTGTATATGAAAATACAAAATACTCTGTGTATATAAGAATATAAAATATCTCTGTGGGAGTTTCTCTAACCAACAACCATCACTATGAGCTATGTGATGATACAACGTCTCGCTCACGCTGCTAGAACTGTCCTATACTTTGCTAGAGTATAAGACCTACTGACTAAGTGGATCCACTAGTTTATGCTAAAAAGCATTAAGAAATCATTTAAAAAGTATGACCCTTTCTACCCACGTTGTCCACATGGTTTATGGCGTCTGTGAGTTATCTGGACTCTCCCCCATATCGGTGCTCAATACTACTCCCAAAATATACTAGCTCATATGTTTAAAAACATAACTCTTTTTGAGTTTTGAGATTATTACTCAAAAATCTTTTTCTTAAAAGAGATAGTACTCAAACTGCTCAAAACTCTTTTGGAAATCTCAGTTTCCTCTCATCTTAAATGAAAACATTTACTCTTGAGAATACTTAGTTCCCATATATCATTTTAGGATTAGGAACTCAATGCTCAAAGACTTAGAACTCAAAGATACTACTGCTCTCAAAGATGCATAATGTATGAAGTACATGCGGAATTTATGGACATGAATGACTATATTTGATGGTCTAAAGAACATTATGGAACTCATATATACGACTCTTCTCATTCTTGTACTTACCTCAAGAATAATCAAATCTAGGGGTAGAATCCTAGATTTCTCTTTTACTGATTTGAAAGTAGATGTAGGGCGTGATGACAAACTAGTCCAACACTATGATAACCTTACATACCTGGAAGAACAAGGTTCTGGAAGAATCTTGAAGAATCTTGAAGAAGAACTTGATTAAAAGCCTCGAAACCCTAGCTTGAAGGTAAACAATCAAGAAAACCTTTCTTGAGATTTTTGAATTAGTTTCTTGAAATCGCTATGGCCAAGAATTATGATTTTCATTAGTTATTCATAATTGTATGGAGGATTTTAAGTTGGAAAGAAAATGGAATTCTTGGAGAAAGACATACCTTGAAGAAGGATCTTGAAAAAGATTGAAAGAATCTTGAATGGAGTCTTCTACTTTAATTTTTCCTTAAGGTTTTGCCTTAGGGTTTGAGATAGAAGAGAATGATGGATTAAAATATGAAAATTTGATTGTTTTAAGCCTTTTATTAATCAAGAAATTCGTTTAGGGTTTTCTTGGAGGTAAAAAGACAAAAACAACTCTTTTTAATGTTTTCCTGTCGGCTAATTCGTAACAGCACTGTATAAGTTACTAAAATAGTCATAACCTTTTACTCAACAATTGGATTGACGCGAAATTGGTGGCGTTGGAAAGTAGATTCAAATACCTTTAATTGGATAGGTTATGGCTCACATAACTCTTTATATTCTAAGAGATATGGTTGTTTGAAGTTGAACCAAGTATAATTTGATAAGAAAACTTCAAGAACACTTATCAAGAACTTAAATCCTTAAATTTCAAGAACGAAATTACGCTGAATAAATCATGATTGGCGTGTGGGTGAATGAACTCAATACTATGGAAACTTACATACCTGAAAGAACTAGGTTCTTGGCGAAATCTTGAATTTCTTGAACGAACGCTTGAAACTTTGAACTTTTTCTCCTCTTGAATCTTCTCTCTAAAACCCTAAACACTTTTGGGGATGAATGAAACTAATTCTAATCAGTTTAGAATCCTAAAACCTTACTAAAAACGCTTAAATTTGATTTGGTAAGGAAAAGACCAAAATACCCCTCATATTTTCGGGTAACTTTCCTTAATTGGACAACTTGACTTCAAACCGGACATATCTCTCTCATACGAGCTCGAAATTTAGCAAACTCGGTGGCATTGAAAAGATAATTTGAAGACCTTTCATTAGATATCTTATGGGCCACCTAACACATCCTGTACTGAAGGTTATTGTCACGACCCAAGCCTAGGCGGGCCTAGACGTGACATGGCGAATGAGGAACCCGAAGGGACCCCAAACAAGCCTCTCAAACTTGTCATCACACTTCATCGGTCGCGGAAGTACATTCAACATTAATTAACGGGAAATAGGGACTAAGGGCAAACCATTTCAAAATGACATCATAGAACAAGAGTCAAGCTCATTTACAAAATACTTGTCCAACGCACACCTCTACATACATAGATAGGACGGGGGCCATGACATACTACCGGCTCCCCTCATAGTTAAAATACAATTGCAAGCTAAAGCCTCAAAACATAGGAGTAGGAAACATAACATAGCCCTCGAATCATTGAGGACTCACCAACAAACTCGGATAAGCGTCGTACTAGCCTCGTGAATGGAGAGAAGGATCAAGAGTAGCTCCGGTCCCTACATGGTGACATCATGTAGGCAAAATATGCATTAGTACTTGGAATGTACTAAGTATGCGGAGTGCAACACAACAATAGACAATGACACAATTGAAATACAAGAATTAGTTTCATAGGCATTATGAATAGCAATATGAGGATGCATGATCAAAGTGAAGTCAAAACATGTTTAAGTAAATCTATACTAATAGTAGATATCATATGTGTATGCATGATCCAACCAATCTATAACCCCAACTTAGGATGGGGGATGCCGTTCACACCCGGACACCCTGGTGGCAAGGTATAAACCCCTCACATGGTTGATGTTGGTCATACCCCAAGCATCCTAGGTGGTGAGATATAAACCTCTCACATGGTTGATGTTGGTTACACCCCAAGCATCCTAGGTGGTGAGATATAAACCTCCCAAGCATCCTAGGTGGTGAGATATAAACCTCTCACATGGTTGATGTTGGTCACACCCCAAGCATCCTAGGTGGTGAGATATAAACCTCTCACATGGTTGATGTTGGTCGCACCCCAAGCATCCTAGGTGGTGAGATATAAACCTCTCACATGGTTGTCCGGTTCTTTTCCCCCGGACCGGGCATGGTCATGCAACACTTTATATAGGAAATTCCCATTAGGCTCTAATGCAATCTCACGTATGGAATGAATATATACACAAGCTTAGTTTGTCATCAACACATCTCTGGATTGCCATACATCTCATAACTCAAGCTTTAAAACATCGATTCATCAATTCTCCATAGTTGGACATTTTGTCAAACACATTGAAGGCATGTAATGGAATCAAAGAGCATGGAAAATAGGGTAGTAATTCTGCAGCCAAACCAGTGAACAACCTACAACAACACCTTTTAACACCCACAATACCACATGAAAATCTCCACATCCATTCCAAATTTAGATTCAAGTTCTAGAGTCACAACATGCTCAAAACAATCACTTTTCATGTTTAAAATTCAATGTGCAGGAAATTATTACAAAGAACAAGACTAATTTATGAATCTTAACTTAAACCATGAATTAGTGAGTAGAATAGAGTCTAGGCACTATGGGTGGAAGGACCCATGAGTTCAACACCACATACCTTGAGTTCTTATGAAGGTCTTGAGAGTGTCTTCAATGGAAGCTTGGAACTTGAAGCAAGAGTCTCTTCAATCTTGAGGAAGGTTTTGGATTAGGGTTCTTGAGGGAAAATGTGTCTAAGTATGGGAGAGATGTTTTGGGAAATGTTTTAGAGATGGGAATTGAACTAATGGTATATAGGAAATAACATATGTCCTTTGGAAAAATGGTCCAACACTTAGAAAAAAAATGAGGCGGGTGAACAGTAATTTCGGTCACTGGAAATTTGCATTTCCTGCCGGACAGATTTTACGAAAATGGGCATAACTTCTTCGTCCGAACTCCGAATGAGGTGAAACGAAGTGAGTTAGGTAGAAAACTCAAAGGGCTTTCCATGGATATGTTATGGGCCACCCAATTATTTGTGTGCTAGGAGCTATGACCCTCCAAAGTAGACCCTCGAAAAAGGCTTCACTTGGAAATTTCGGATTTTGATACGGTTGCTCTAAAATTTGGGTTAGACCCATTTCCCACTCAATTTGACCCCCTAAACAAGAATATGAAGTCGGATTTTCGAAAAATGAAATGGATTTTTTTTATATAGCTAAACAAGTTTCCGGTAACTTTCGAAGCACATTTTTAAGAACTTTTTGGGTCATTTCAATATCTCCCCCTTGGGAACATTCGTCCCCGAATGTGGAAGAGACGTACAAGGCAAGACTTCAGCCCCAACATGAATGCAAATTTTTTATTTAAACATCACTTCAATATTTCCAAACTTAGTGTAAAGCATCCATAACTCATCAATTTAAACATGTATGCACATTAATGATTCAGAGGCTGAAATGTAAGACTCGATGGAGTACAAAGGACTTGATTTAATACCTTAGGCTTGAGTGGAGTTGAATAGATAAGGATAACGTCTTTGCATGTCCGCTTCGGCCTCCCAAGTAGCACTCTCCACTTGTTGATTTCTCCAAAGTACCTTAACGGACGCCACTTCTTTGTTCCTCAACCTTTTAACTTGTCTATCTAAGATCTGAACCGGGACTTCTTCATACGTCAAATTATCTTCTACAACACCCACAACCTCAAGAGGTACAATAGCGTTAGGATCACCAACACATTTCCTCAACATCGATACATGGAATACCGGATGAACTAATTCCATCTCCTTGGGCAACCCCAACTCATAGGCTACTTTACCAACCCTTCTTATTATCTCATAAGGACCGACATACCTAGGACTTAATTTCCCCTTCTTACCAAAACGAACCACACCTTTCATTGGAGAAACCTTCAAATAAACCCAATCACCCACTTTGAATTCAAGATCCCATCTCCTCACATCGGCATAAGACTTTTGACGACTTTGGGATGTTTTCAACCTTTCCCTAATCATCCTTACCTTCTCAAGAGCATCCATGACCAGATCCGGACCCAACAAGGCCACCTCTCCAACTTCAAACCACCCAATCGGTGACCTACACCGTCTACCATAAAGTGCCTCAAAAGGAGCCATACTGATACTAGAATGATAACTATTGTTGTATGCAAATTCAATCAAAGGAAGATGATCATCCCAACTACCTTTCAACTCCAATACACAAGCTCTAAGCATATCTTCCAAGGTTTGAATTGTTCTTTCGGCTTGGCCATCCGTTTGAGGGTGGAAGGCCGTGCCAAGCTTTACCTTTGTACCAAGACCCCTTTGGAATGACTTCCAAAAGTGAGAAGTGAATTGGGCACCACGATCTGAGATGATAGACAAAGGAATCCCATGCAACCTTACCAATTCATGAATGTACAACTTGGCATACTCTTCAGCCTCGTAAGTAGTTTTAACCGGTAGGAAATGAGCCGACTTTTTCATCCGATCAACCACCACCCAAACCGAATCAAAGCCTCTTCTAGCCTTGGGTAAGCCCACTACAAAATCCATGTTGATTTCTTCCCACTTCCAAGTAGGTATCTCAATGTCTTGAGTTAGGCCACCCGGCCTTTGATGTTCGGCCTTGACTTGTTGACAACTATGGCAACCCGAAACAAATTTTGCAATGTTCTTCTTCATACCGCCCCACCAATACACATCCCTCAAGTCTCTATACATCTTTGTTGACCCCGGATGAATAGAATAAAAAGAATTATGAGCCTCATCAAGGATTCTTTCCCTCACACCATCCACACAAGGAACACATAATCTACCTTGGTACCTAAGGGCACCATCTCCCCCTTGGGAGAAAACCTCCACCTTACCACTACTCACCGAAGCCTTTAATTCTACCAAAGAAGGATCAAGATCTTGCTTGACTATCACCTCATCAACCAAGGAAGACCTTGAACCATCAACAACAACTACTCCTCCACTATCCACCCCTTCTACCCTAACTCCCAATTTGGCCAACCGATGGACCTCCTTAGCCAACTCTTTACTACCTTCCTCCACATGAGCCAAGCTACCCATGGACACTCTACTCAATGCATCCGCCACCACATTAGCTTTCCCCGAATGATAGTGAACACTCATATCATAATCCTTAAGGAATTCTAACCACCTCCTTTGTCTCAAGTTAAGATCTTTTTGCGTGAACACATATTGGAGATTCTTATGGTCGGTGAAGATATCAACATGCACCCCATACAAATAATGACGCCAAATCTTTAAAGCAAAAACCACGGTGGCCAATTCAAGATCATGGGTTGGGTAATTTTTTTCATGAACCTTAAGTTGCCTAGAAGCATAGGCTATAACCTTACCACTTTGCATCAACACACAACCCAACCCAATACGGGAAGCATCACAATAAACAACAAAACCTTCTAACCCATCCGGAAGTGACAAAATAGGAGCGGACACAAGCCTTTCTTTCAAAGTTTGGAAGCTTTCCTCACACTCATCCGACCACACAAATTTAGCCTTCTTTTGAGTCAACTTAGTCATAGGAGAAGCAAGAGAAGAAAACCCTTCTACAAATCTCCTGTAATAACCCGTTAAACCCAAGAAACTCCTTATATCCGACGGGGTCAAAGGTCTAGGCCAATTCCTAATAACATCGGTCTTCATAGGATCCACCTTAATACCATCCCCCGACACCACATGGCCTAGGAAAGCAACTTCCTTCAACCAAAACTCACACTTTTCATATTTAGCGTACAACTTCTCTTCCCTCAATCTTTGGAGTACCACCCTCAAGTGACCCTTGTGCTCTTTCTCACCCCGAGAATAGATCAAGATGTCATCTATAAACACCACCACAAAAGAATCAAGGTAGGGTTTCATCAAATCCATAAAGAGAGCCGGAGCATTAGTCAACCCGAAAGACATCACCACAAACTCATAGTGCCCATACCTAGTACGAAAGGCCGTCTTGGGAATATCACACTCCCTCACCTTCACTTGATGATACCCTGACCGAAGATCAATCTTAGAGAAGTGACTAGCCCCATGCAATTGGTCAAATAAATCGTCAATCCTTGGAAGAGGATACCTATTCTTGACGGTGACCCTATTAAGTTGTCGATAATCAATACACATTCTAAGAGACCCATCTTTCTTCTTCACAAACAAAACCAGAGCACCCCAGGGAGAATGACTAGGCCTAATAAATCCCTTCTCTAACAAATCTTTTAATTGCTCTTTCAACTCTTTCAACTCCGCCGGGGCCATACGGTAAGGGGGGATAGAAATAGGTTGAGTATCGGGAAGGAGGTCTATACCAAGATTTATCTCCCTTTCGGGAGGGACACCGGGAATGTCTTCTGGGAAGACATCTAGAAACTCATTAACAACCGGAATAGACTCAATAGGAGGGACTTTAGACTCCACATCATTGACTCTCACAATATGGTACAAGCACCCTTTGGAAATCAACCTATGGACTTTAATGCAAGAAATGAATTTCCCCTTCACCACAACATCCCGGGTCTCCCACTCAAGGACGGGTTCATTAGGAAATCGGAACTTGACTTTACGAGTCCTACAATCAATAGAGGCATAATATGCATGCAACCAATCCATCCCAAGAATAACATCAAAATCCACCATGTTCAACTCAACAAGATCACAAGGTAACAACTTATTCAATATGCAAACCGGACAATTTCTATACACTTTTCTAGCAACAATAGAGACACCAATGGGAGTAGATACTTCATATGACTCATGCAACAATTCCGACTTGACATGAAATTTTCTAGCAACTAAGGGGGTAACAAAGGAAAGGGTGGCACCCGGATCAATCAAAGTATAAACATCAAGATCAAAGATTTGCAACATACCGGTCACCACATCCGGAGTCTCATTAACACCTTGTCTACCATGCAAAGAATAAAATCGATTGTTCCTTGGGGCACCACTTTGAGAAGCACCTCTACCCAAAGGAGTAGTGTTAGCACTTCGGACCTTGTTGCGGATCTTGGGACATTCAAACCTCTTATGACCCACTTCTCCACATTCAAAGTAAGCACCCGAACCCTTCATGCAAGGACCACCATGCTTCCTCCCACACTTAGGGCATACATCCATAGAACCCACTTCACCTCCCCCTTGAGGTCTAGGAACATTGATAGCAAATCCCCGGTTGACATGAGGGTTTCCTCGGCCTTGATGAAATCTAGCACCCTTAGGGAACCTATTCTCCAATCGGGCCCTCTTGGCCTCGTGCCCCCTTCTCTTCCTCAATTTCTCCTCCTCCATTTGCTCGGCATAAGTCATCAACCGAGACAAATCCATATCTCCAATGAGCATAGCGGACCGATACTCCTCACTAACCAAGTCGGATACACCCATCACAAATTTGTTCATCCTCGACCTAGAGTCGGCCACCAAGTGAGGTGCATACTTGGAGAGTTGGACAAATTTGAGGGCATACTCCCTCACACTCATAGCTCCTTGCTTCAAGTTCATGAACTCCACCAACTTTGCCTCCCTAAGCTCAAGAGGGAAGAACCTATTAAGGAAAGCAAGTTTAAACTCCTCCCACAACACCACATAGCCATCACCTTTCTCACCCTTCCATTGATCAAACCATATTTGAGCAACCCCCTTGAGTTGGTAGGCCGCCAATTCCGCCTTCTCATAAGCACCAACATCCATAATGGTCAAGATTTTGCATACCTCATCGATGAACTCTTGCGGGTCCTCATCCACCTTTGAACCATGGAAGACCGGAGGGTTCATCCTCATGAAATCTCTCACCCTTTCCCCCGGGGTGGTAGTTCGAGGAGCTTGGGCTCCTTGTTGCACTTGGTTAGCTACCACTTGTGCAAGCATGATGAGTGCATCACGGAGCTCACCATTGGTGGGTGGCTCTTCCGATAATCGGGCCCGTCTTCCCCTCATGTTTGGCATGATGATCTAGCAATCCAAAGAACAAGCGTTAGGGAGGAATCACCTTATCACACTCTAAGCACGACATAGAACATGAAGAAGGGAAACCTTTCCTAAAACGTTTTGTAGCCTCCCATTCATAGTCGTGGCGCGCTTCACAACCATGATTAGGACTCTACTCAACGCGGTGTGTGTTGGACTCCGAGGATTTAACAACCTAGTGCTCTGATACCAAGCTTGTCACGACCCAAGCCTAGGGCCTAGACGTGACATGGCGAATGAGGAACCCGAAGGGACCCCAAACAAGCCTCTCAAACTTGTCATGACACTTCATCGGTCGCGAAAGTACATTCAACATTAATTAACGGGAAATAGGGACTAAGGGCAAACCATTTCAAAATGACATCATAGAACAAGAGTCAAGCTCATTTACAAAATACTTGTCCAATGCACACCTCTACATACATAGATAGGACGGGGGCCATGACATACTACCGACTCCCCTCATAGTTAAAATACAATTGCAAGCTAAAGCCTCAAAACATAGGAGTAGGAAACATAACATAGCCCTCGAATCATTGAGGACTCACCAACAAACTCGAATAAGCATTGTACTAGCCACGTGAATGGAAAGAAGGATCAAGAGTAGCTCTAGTCCCTACATGGTGACATCATGTAGGCAAAATATGCGTTAGTACTTGGAATGTACTAAGTATGCGGGGTGCAACACAACAATAGACAAGGACACAATCGAAATACAAGAATTAGTTTCATAGGCATTATGAATAGCAATATGAGGATGCATGATCAAAGTGAAGTCAAAACATGTTTAAGTAAATCTATACTAATAGTAGATATCATATGTGTATGCATGATCCAACCAATCTATAACCCAACTTAGGATGGGGGATGCCGTTCACACCCGAACACCCTGGTGGCAAGGTATAAACCCCTCACATGGTTGATGTTGGTCATACCCCAAGCATCCTAGGTGGTGAGATATAAACCTCTCACATGGTTGATGTTGGTCACACCCCAAGCATCCTAGGTGGTGAGATATAAACCTCTCACATGGTTGATGTTGGTCGCACCCCAAGCATCCTAGGTGGTGAGATATAAACCTCTCACATGGTTGTCCGGTTCTTTTCCCCCGGACCGGGCATGGTCATGCAACACTTTATATAGGAAATTCCCATTAGGCTCTAATGCAATCTCACGTATGGAATGAATATATACACAAGCTTAGTTTGTCATCAACACATCTCTGGATTGCCATACATCTCATAACTCAAGCTTTAAAGCATCGATTCATCAATTCTCCATAGTTGGACATTTTGTCAAACACCTTGAAGGCATGTAATGGAATCAAAGTGCATGGGAAATAGGGTAGTAATTCTGCAGCCAAACCAGTGAACAACCTACAACAACACCTTTTAACACCCACAATACCACATGAAAATCTCCACATCCATTCCAAATTTAGATTCAAGTTCTAGAGTCACAACATGCTCAAAACAATCACTTTTCATGTTTAAAATTCAATGTGCATGAAATTATTACAAAGAACAAGACTAATTTATGAATCTTAACTTAAACCATGAATTAGTGAGTAGAATAGAGTCTAGGCACTATGGGTGGAAGGACCCATGAGTTCAACACCACATACCTTGAGTTCTTATGAAGGTCTTGAGAGTGTCTTCAATGGAAGCTTGGAACTTGAAGCAAGAGTCTCTTCAATCTTGAGGAAGGTTTTGGATTAGGGTTCTTGAGGGAAAATGTGTCTAAGTATGGGAGAGATGTTTTGGGAAATGTTTTAGAGATGGGAATTGAACTAATGGTATATAGGAAATAACATATGTCCTTTGGAAAAATGGTCCAACACTTAGAAAAAATAAATGAGGCGGGTGAACAGTAATTTCGGTCACTGGAAATTTGCATTTCCTGCCGGACAGATTTTACGAAAATGGGCATAACTTCTTCGTCCGAACTCCGAATGAGGTGAAACGAAGTGAGTTAGGTAGCTAACTCAAAGGGCTTTCCATGGATATGTTATGGGCCACCCAATTATTTGTGTTCTAGGAGATATGACCCTCCAAAGTAGACCCTCGAAAAATGCTTCACTTGGAAATTTCGGATTTTGATACGGTTGCTCTAAAATTTGGGTTAGACCCATTTCCCACTCAATTTGACCCCCTAAACAAGAATATGAAGTCGGATTTTGGGAAAACGAAACGGATTTTTTTTATATAGCTAAACAAGTTTCCGGTAACTTCCGAAGCACATTTTTAAGAACTTTTTGGGTCATTTCAGTTATGGTCATCTAAGTTGACCCAAAACTTAGAAGAACCTAGGAATGACTTGAATGAACTCTCTTTAATTCTTTTTGTAACTCAAGGTGCTATGTATAGTGATCTTAATACTTAAGACATTTTGAATTCCTTAGTAAAATCCTACTCACAACGAAGGATGGTTCGATTCTTAGTTCAAAATTTTTTGGGGTGTTACAATATCTCCATCTTGGGATCATTCTTCCTCGAATGACGACTGGACTGGGTATGGAATGGGGTTACTCTTACTAAGGTCTGAGTCTAATGGTATGGTCTTACTATATTCAAGCTGAACCCAAAATCCTAAGGTTTGGGTTCTAAATTTCGACAGAGAATCTCATCCCAAGACTATTACTCTTTACCACTACATTTAATCAACCATGGGTTCTTATCAAGAACCACCTAATGTTTAACAACTCCACATTCAAGCTTATTACTCTAACAACTCCATGGACTCCTACTAAACAACTCCTTAAGAAGTTCTCATCCTCTCATCATCTCTGTCATACCAACTTGAATTTCCCGCATGACTATTCGGAACCAGATAAGGATCTTAGATAACTATTCCTCACTTGACTTGATTTCTCATCTTGTCATCTCCCCCTTGGTTCTAAGGATGAAACTTGAAAGCTATGAACCTATTCCATCATCTCTAACTGGTCTACATCCTCTTTTACTCTAACACCCGGGAGAAGCTTATCTCATGACTACCGAACTCTTCATAAGCAGGTACTAACACCTCTTTCTAAGGTGTTTCTGTTATCCTCTTCTGATTACATACCCTCTCGGTATACCTTGTAATGTTCTTGTTACTCTTGTAACTTAGCCACACTTCACCACGCGCCCTTATCTAAACATTAGGATCTCTCACTAGTACTACTCATATTCATTGCATCAAATATTTCAATTTCTCACCTACTCTTATGTCAAGTCTACCAGATCAAATCTCAAGACTAACATCATCACTCTCATGTTACCATTCTTTGGATCATGACACTCGTCTCAAATTCAAGCTTAATGTTCATTACTAAACCCGAATATCAATACGATCGCTCACCTATTATGATATACCGCATTACTTGATCAGTTCTATAACTTTTTGAACATCATGACCTTCTCAAACAAATCATAAGTCTAGCTTAGATCTATCACTTTATGAATACTTTTGCTCTTCTATTCAACACTTACACTTGGTCATTACCTACACAATGACATTTCATCACAAGCTCCTTACTAGCTAAAACACACTTTACCTCCTATGATGGAATCTTCACAACTCACCACTTCTTAGTCTACCCATAAGGGAAAACTCCTCATTAACAACTTACTAGGTGCATGACTATAGTAACACATATCTTTAAAACACTATCTCCCTTTCTTATATCACTAAACCTTTGTAGACTTTCCTCTAACTTTGGGCTCTTCCACTACTATTGCTCATGATCTCGTAACTCATGCTACCTTTTCGGGTGAAAATACTACCTAACCTCTACACATACCTCCTCATAAGGATTTCAGCTGAAACAAGGCTTAAGGAAAAGAGTACAACTCGCTTTAAGCTCAAATGCACGATTCATATGAAGGCATTACTCTGAAACTGAACACTTACTCACTCATTGGCTTCTCTCAAGCCCCTCTAGGGTCTCATAACTTCCTCAAGACTCTTGCTAAGAATAACTCATCCATAAGGATCTTCGAATTTACTTTTCAACCACCTAAAGCATGAAGGGTAGTCGAATGAATATGAGAAACACATGAGTTAAAAATAAATCTCTATGACCTAGCTCTATTGCACGATTAAGAGTATGAAAGATGGGAAACTTATCTTAAATGTCCGTAGTCCCTCATTTATAGAAGTGGGACCCTCACAACCATAAACAAGATCCTACTTGACACGACTTCATAGACAGCCTAGGACACTTGAACTCTGTGCTCTGATACCAAGTTTGTCACGACCCGAGCCTACACCTTGGACGTGGCCAGCACTCGAGAACCATTGCTGGTTCCCAAGCGAACTTAGAAGAACCTAGTAATGACTTGAATTAACTCTCTTTAATTCTTTTTGGAACTCAAGGTGCTGTATCTAGTGATCTTAATACTTAAGAAATTTTTGAATTCCTTGGTAAAATCCTACTCACAACGAAGGATGGTTCGAGTCTTAGTTCAAAAATTTTCTGGGGTGTTACACTAACATTTATTTATTTTATACTACACATTAATATATTACTAATTTTATAATCTCGAGAGGCAGAAGAAGTAATACTATTAATTAAAGTATTGATTAGATTATTAAATTTAATTTGTGGCATCTACCCATTTTGTGCTATAATTAATTCTACACTTAATTGTATTCGAGAGATGCAAATAGTGTAACAATCAGTTATAACAAGTAAGGTAACCGAAAGAGACTTACTTTCAAGAGCATGTTTTAGTTCAAGTACATATTTCTGGTTCTTCAATATTACTATTTTGACAATTAAATTGTATAACCGAGAGGAGTACATTTAATTGTTCAATTGCAGTAATATTACAGAAATATAATCGTAGGAGGTATTTATACTTTTTATGAGAAATAGAAATTACAGAATAAAAAAATTACTTTATGTAGAAATATCAAGTGAAGTCAAAATCCCAATACCTTTTAACCTATTTCGGAAAATAAAAAAATATTTTCTCTATTTACAAGGTATTAATTAAAATTAAATTACCGTTCAATGCTTTCTAAATTATCCCAAATAATTATGAAATTGAAAAATTTCAAGAGAATTAGTTACATACAATTATGAAATTGAAAAATTTCTACGCTTCTTACAAAAAGAACAAACTCCTCAATCTCATACCTATTCACAAAAAGAAATGGAGAACGACGAGATTAATAACAACCCACTTCCACCACATCAAATGGAAGAACAATTTGATGAAATAGTACCACGACGTGATAGGGCTCTTAGAGATTATGCAAGACCTGGTCACTTTGAAGGAGAATCAAGTGTGAGAAGGTCACCAATAGCAACAAATAACTTTGAAATTTGCACAGGCTTGATTCAGATAATTCAAAATTCATGTCAATTTATAGGTTATGCAAGTGAAGATCCTAACACTCACCTAATTGATTTCCTTGAGTTAGTTGAAACTTGTAAATACAATGGGGTCACAACATATGCTGTCATGCTGCCACTTTGTCCTTTGTCACTGAAATGAGAGGCCAAGACATGGCTACGAAGCTTACCAAGAGGCTCCATTACTACATGGGACCAAATGACCCAAAGATTTCTTAATAAATACTTTTCCCTTGCAAAAACAACTAAAATGAAGCAAGAAATTACTAACTTTATACAAACAGACATTGCATCTGTTTATTAAGCATGTAAAAGACTAAGTGCAATGTTTAGATAATGTCCATACCATGAAATTTCAAATCCTGATATTTTGTACATTTTTTACCATGGCCTTAAACCTCGACTAGAAATGTAACTGATGCAACATCAGGGGGATCTATAATGAGCAAAACAACTGCAGAAGCTATCAGTGGCCATCTGACTGAATAATTATCAAGAAGGTAACATGAGTCAATCAAGCTGAAGCATTGAATTCATTAACACAACAAATTACAGCCCTCACATAAAAATTTGAGACTTTTCAGGTAAGTTCTCAATCATTACCTCAACTTGAAATTGTAAGGTTTGTGGAGCTAATGATCTGAATCATGAGTGTCAAGTTTTAGTACAAAATGATGAACATGTAAGGCTATTGAGTACAACAATAATTATCCATTTAGTAGTCATATGGCACAAAAACATCCGGAGTTTCAATGGAGTAATCCTAATGGCTCTGAAAACCCTCAACCTTTTTTAACCAAAAGCAACATTTATAATAGCCACCTGGTTTTCAAAGTCAAAATAAAGGACAACAAAATTTTCAGCAATACCAAAAAAAACCCCAAATTAATCAACAATAAAATTTTGAATACTTGATTAGCAAACACTTGAGGCTATTGACCTGATACACAAACACATAAGGGCCACTAATGAGAAGGCTGAAAGTCACCATTTAGCTATCAAGAACTTGGAAATTTAGGTGAGCCAAATAGCAACACTCGTGTCTGGACAAATTTAAGGTGCTCTGCCAAGCAACACAGAAAAAAATCCTGAGGAACATCTCAAAGCTATCTCTTTGCGCTCAGGTAAAAATCTTAATGATCCATATGCAAGTAAACAAGAAGATTCACAAAATATGAAACAGATAAATGAAGGTGAGAGTAAAGAAAAATTTGAATTCTCTGAAAAACATAAAGATACAAAATGAAAGGTACATGAAAATGAATTAATGAAAACTTCTTACTATGTACCTCTTCCTTTTCCCCAAAAAATGAAAAAAGAAAAACTTGACAAACAATTTTCAAAATTTCTTGAAATCTTAAAACAACTCTACATTAACATACCTTTCACAAATGCATTAACACAAATGCCTTCATATGCTAAATTTCTTAAAGATATATTATCAAGCAAAATAAAATTGGAAGAAGTTTCTGTAGTTAAGCTGTAACAACCCAAACCATCATTATTTATGAAAATAAAATGTCGAGGGAAAACTGAGTCCACCATCCCGCCACAGCGGGCCAATTACTACTAGGGCGGCGGCGCCAGAGCAGCAGAGTCCGAGCCTAAGCGGGATGGACAAGACAAAACTTAAATAATGCGAAACCTTATTTTCTCCCTTTTCCCAAAACACCAAAAATAGGCGAGGATTACCCTAGAAACCCTCAAAAAGCTTCTTAAGCTTGGGAAGGAAGGAGACGGAGATTTCTAGCGTGAGAAGGTAGATAGCTTGTGAATTCTTGGTCAAATCCACCATTACGAGGTCTGAAAACAAGAATTGAAGCCATAATTCCGTGCAGCTACTTGGCGCCCAGGTAGGCTAGGTTTATTTAATTAAGTAGTTTCAAATCCGTTATTCATTGCATGGTATATTGATTTTGATGGTAGAATTTATGCATAGGTTTTCGTGCACCAAAATGAGATGTTTGTAATTGTACACTAGGTGTTCAATCAGATGTATATAGTAGGAGGAAGCCTTAGTCGATGAACTAGGGATAGGTGATGGGTTGATTTCCTAATTGCGAGATTGATGTCGATTTATTTGTGATATTCTGTGTTTGTGTGCATGCTAAGAATGATATAATTGTTGAGACAAACCTAATGAATTGATTATGAACAATGAATGCCATGAACTTGAGCATTTGACTATATGATGCAAATATTGTGAGTTATGGATGTGATTGTGCTTGTATTGTGATGCTTGGGATTGAGTTTCACATACCGACACACTAACTTGCATTGGATCAGATGCTACGTTCCGGCACACTAACTAACATCGTATGTCACGTATCGAAATACATATTGCATTGGATCAGGTGCTACATTTCGGCAAGCTAACTGGGATCAGATGTCACGTACCGACATACATATTAGATCGGGTGCCACGACCATCACACTCATAGTTTGGATTTGGCTTCCATGAGAGGACCATTGACTTGTATTATATGAGTTATTACTTGATATAGATAATGTGGATTTGGATATGTTTGATGAAATGATTATTGGATTGTACATTATGTTCTTATATGTGGGGGTTGCGATGTATTAAATCAATTGGAGATATCTGGTTGTGTAATGAAATGTGAATGGTAGAATCCCAAATCAAGTTGTAGTATGGTAAGGGGGAATTAAGGTTTCGGGTGCTATATTGTTATTTAGAATGTGGTCATGGGTATTATTTCTGAGGATTTGGGTGGTGTTTAGTGGTAGTGTTAATGGTTGGGGTTTTCCCCTGAAAGGGATTAGTATGGTGACCGTTAATGAGCTTGATAGGAAGTACTATGGAGTCGGGGGTTACGTGGTGATGTGGAATGAGTAAGGGGTTAGAGTCAAGTATGCTAGCGGTATTTAAGTATTCGGATGTGGTAAGGATAGTAAATATAAAAGGTGGAGGAATGAATAGTCTTATTGCATGTTTCACTAGTTGATTTTTTATATTATGCGGTGGATATTAGGGTTGACCGATGATGCCTACCTGTACGTGTGGTTGTACTGATACTACTCTTTCTATGACTTTTTGGCATAGTCTGGATGCAGGTACGATGATGTTTCATAGGTGAAGACGAAGACAATCTCCAACAGCTTCTACTTTTCTTCCATGTGGTGGGAGATGTTTCATTTATATATTATTATGTCATGTACATTTAGTAGCTCTTGTACTTGTTTAGACTAGATCCCTGGGGTGTTAATTACTGTAACAACCCTAAAAATGAAATAAGAGGAACTAGAGCTTCTCATGTGTTTTGGAAGTTGGTAATTTGTTAAAAAGAAGAGTTTTGGCTTTTAAGGTTTAGTTTGAAGAGTTTTGAGGTCGAACGTCAAGGGACGACCATGACGTTCGGAGACTAGTCTTTTGAGATAATGTGTTTTAGTGGTGTAATGTTTCCCTAGTCTTGTTTGAAAGGGGTTTAAGGAGTCAAGTCAAGGCACGTGTTAGACTCCATGCTATGAGACCTACCCTAGGTTGGTTGAGGGTGCTAGACAAGGAGCCAAGCCAAAAAGGGGCAAGCCTAAAAGCCAAGTCTGTCCCAAGTTGGCTGCTCACTGCCCCAAAGACCATGGGCACCACCACGACCAGTGGTGCCCTAGACGGTACGTATACTTGGGCGTGAAGATCACTTGGTCTCAAGGGAGGCAAGGCAACTTTGCCTAGGTGCTGCCTCATCTTCAAGAGCTCAACCACGACTCGTGGTGTGCACCACAGATCGTGGGAGACTCCGTGAAGATGCCTTGGGCCCTTGAGGGCTTGACATGGTGGAGAGGCCCACTGGTCAAGGGACCACGGTTACCACCACGAGCCATGGTGCCCTTCACGACCCGTCCAAGTGGGTATGGTCCCTGAAGGGGCTGCCTCATTTAGGGGGTTTTGGGTAATTTCTTTTAAATGTTTTAATGTGTGGGGTTGATTTTAAAAGGTTTATATGATAAATATAAATAGTTTTAAGTCTTGAAACCTTCCTTTAACTCATTATTCTTAAATACCCAAATCAAAACCTCCAAAGTTCTTCTCTCTCAGTATTTCTCTCTCAACTCAAGGAAGAAGAAGAAGTGGGAACTAGGGTTTGGATTCAAAGCTTTCTTCATCAAATTTCTTTGGGAATTCATCAACTAAGGTATGGTGGCTCTTTATCTTGGGCTAGTTTTCACCCTAGAGCCAAATCTCAAAATGGTTTTCAAGGATTTCAAAAGTTATGAAAGACCCCAATTCTTCCTCAAACTCATGGGTTCTTTCATTAAATGGTTTCAAACGATTTATTATGATTATATTATGGTTTAATTGATGTTTTTAGGTTAAAAACTCCATGGACCCATGATCTCCCTAAATTCCTAAATTTGGCTTATGAAGTGGGTTTGATAATTATGATTGTATATTGATGGAATTGTGTTTAGATTGATTTGTATTATTGATTCCTATTGTTATCTATATCTATTGTTGGTGGATTGTTGGTGTATGGATGAGTTGAGAATTATGGCCTTGTAGGCAAGTCATGGGTAAATTCTCTTGTGATGTTAAAATTGTTGGGAATCGGATAATGGTGATTATGGCTTTGGAGAATGGTAAGTTGACCTACTTTCATGCTATATTGAAATTGTTCTTGTTTGGATTGATCCACTTATGGTGGAGGTGTTTACTTATTGAATGTGTATTGATTATGGCCTTGAAGGCATTATATAGTGAATTGAAGTATTGTCTTAAGGTGTGTCTACACGTGTGTGCAATATGAGGGTTATGTACGTGGTGTTCAAGAATAGTATGGTGGTATATTATACAATGTGCATATATTGTGATTGAAAGTATGTACTCTATTAATGTATATATGTGATGATGATTGACTATAAAAGGTCTCTATATGGTAACGTTGTCTCTTGAATTGGTAGACCTAGATTGTTAACCTCTCTTTAAATGAATGAATGAATGTCTAGGATCAGTATACCTAAAGTTGGTGCCCTTCTATGAATGACTAATGAGGTATTCTAGACTATGACTTGAATCAGTTAGACCTAAGTAGGGTACCCTTTCATTGTGAGTCTAGACCCCTAAGTGAATGTAAACCTTGAAGCGATATACCTTATGATGGTGCCTCCTTCTTGCGTGAAATGATAGACTTGGAGTTGGTGGGCCGGAACGGTAGAAACCATCTCTAAGAAAGTCAATGAGCTATCCTTTATGAACCTTGATCGGTAGATCCTTGTGGTTCCCTTCTTGGTAGACTATTATGGGTCAGTAGGCCTAATCATGGAGCCCTCTCTAGTACTCATATGTGAATGAAATTACTCTATGGGAACTAAGGCTAAGCACTGAGTGGATATGGTTAAGATGGTAGCTCTTCCCGAGTATGAGGCAAGAGTACAATGAACGTCTTTGGATATCCCCTAAACCATGTGCCTACATAGGATGTGTATTAGTTCTACCCTTGGAAAGTTGAACACCTTCCACGGTGTGGGGTCTTATGACACCGAATTCCATGCCTAGCTAGTATGGTCTATGTCGGTTAATGCCTATTCCCTTCATGTGGAATGTGCACTCTAGTTACTTGATAGGTTCTATAACGTGTAAGTAGTAGTATGAGATTCTATCTACACATGGCACGAGTAGGCCTTGAAGGTACTAAAGTGAGTTCCCTAAGTCTTTAATGACTATTATGTTAAGTCCCCTATATGCATGAATATGTCCTTAAATGTCTCTACTAATGAATGTTGACTTATTGGTTTATGTTGAAAGGGAAAGGTCCTTATCTTTGGTAGCCTTGAGGAACACTTAGGTGTGGCATGAAGAGGTAGTATGGGCTGCCCCTCCATGTATTACTTAGGTGGGTCTTAGGGTAACTTTAGGTGGAGGGTCTAAGATGATGAAATGGTCTATTTGACAAATGTGCATATGTGTTGAAAATTGGTAATAGTTGAGCATGCTTATAATATGGATATTGTCTTATATGTGGATGTTGACTTGTAATGTGTCTCTTATACATGTGGCGTATGGATATGTATAAAAAAATGGCATAAAAGCTTATACCTTGAATAAATGTTCCTTTTTTCATGTTTTTGCATAGTCATCATATTTAGTACTTAATTGTGCTAACCCCATTCTTTTCCATGTTTTACTACAAGTGTAGGTGTTGGCAAGTGAGGTTCTTTCCATTGTGAAGCTTGGGATTAGAGTTTCTCTCAAGACTTTTTGGTATGTCCTCATATGTCGAGGGCACGGATTCTATGTTCTAGTTTCTTTTATTAAGACTTTGTAATAGACTTGTAGTATTCTTCTTTATTGTAAAGGGCCGTGTCTCTAGTATGTTTCTTTGTGACTTGGGTCTAAGTTGGCCATGTGAGACTAGTATTCCGCTTGTGTATAAAAACTTCTTTAAAATGTGGTTGACTTTCAAGTCTGATGAGTTTGTTTTAAAAAAAGGTTTTAGTTCCGCACTATTTTATTGCTATGTGATGAATAAATGCTAAAGGCTTGTATAAGACCTCTTCGAGGTCGAATATGCCATGTTGCAACTTAGGGGTGATCTCGAGTCATGACAATTACTTTACAAGTCTTAACTGGAATTGCATTCAAAAACTCTTTTTTATAAATTTGCATGAATCTCTGTTATTCGCCAGTTTTCTTAATCTTTTGCATGTTTTAATTATTTGGAATCGAGGGTTCCCCTACTTAGGTGTTAGAGTAGGTGCCTACACGTCCCGATGGGCTGGGTCGTTACAATTGGTATCAGAGCCCAGGTTACCGGTCTCCTAGTACAGGAGCAAAATTTGGAATAGACTCCTATGGATTGGTGTGTTGACGTCCACATCTAATCCTCATGAATTTATGAAACATTCTAGGAAGTCAATCCATTTCTTCTCTCCTTTCGTGCGAGTTGCTGCTCGTGGTGTGAGTTGAGTCCAATTGGTATCTCAACAAAAGAAATCGAACGCCGTAGTCCTGGCTGACGGGGTCCAAGAAAAGTAAATTGGAATCGAGAAGATTCCAATTGGTATTTGACCTTAGAGGTTGTACGAATTCATGGATGATCTGTAATGGTCATCCATGGAGTGAACTAACTAATAATTTGGACTTGTCTATGATTTGTAAGTTGTAACTGTGAATACGTTCTTAATATTGTCTGAATTAACTATTTGTGTGAAAGGTGTGTTTTCTTGGAGGGGATGACATGACTATGTGTACTGCATTTCTTGTATGAATTTTGATATGTGAAATATGCTAGCCTAATTATTCGAAACCGTGCCTATTGTGATTGCTTTTGTTTCGTGAACTTGTTGTTGAAAAGAAAAGTCATGACTAAATTTCGGTGCAAGGGCTTAGATAATCTATGAAGTGATTCGTAAGCGAAATGTGTCTGTGTGTTGCGACTGTCTTTAACTGTGAGAGTGTATGGGCTTATCCTAGGGATGTGCGTGGTTGTGGTGTTGAATTTATGAGAATGAATTTTGAAGTGCATATCGTTAAGTTGACTCGGGGTAGACTTTGACCATCCTAAGTAAGGGAATTATCCTAAATTCCTGGTTATAGCCTGGGAATCAAGGGAGAATTTTAGAAATGAGAAAAACCTCAGAGAATTTTAGCCTGGTTTATCTTTCCGTCGGGGTTGCTAGGACGGGATTCTTCCCGTAAAGGCGAGGCCGCCAGCGCGAGATTTCTCTTGCCAGAGCGGGATAGGGCGAGATAGAATCTCAGTCCTGTCTCCCCTGTTTTCCCTAATCACACATATGGACCCCGAGTCGTGTCTGAACTAATCCCTGCAATTCAGCCAGTACTGAGCAATAGAGTAGTAAGTTATAAACCTTAGCATTTAGTATTAACGTGGGAAAATCAGCTAGAAAATAACATCCGTGTGCTTACAAAAATGTCAGGGAAGCAAAAAGGGAAATGAAATATTGTGCATTACATGCCAATAAGAGCGAAAACCAAATCAGGGTCCTTGGAAATGGGAAGTGTCGCTCTAGGACCCCATATCCTCGGGGGCTATCTCACCGGTCTAGGCATCACTAAACCAGGGAAACTCCTGGAAGTCCTTCGGCTTAAGTGTAGGGAGCTCCTGCTGGGGGGCTACGCACGAGAAGATAACCTTCAGAGACTTCCACATCTGGCCCAATAGGCGATCCCTTGCTAAGATTTTTTCCTTTCCCATCGCAGCTGGCGGTGGATCATCTCCAAATCAAGGGCGGTGGAGGATGGAACCGACATTGAGGCACTAGCGTGGAACCCTCCAAGTTTCCTCCGGATGGTTGCCAAGTCCTCCTCCACCTATGCACTTGAGAGTGGGGGCTGGGACTGGGTGGGAAGAGTGTCGTCACCTGCATAATCGTCTCCTCCTTCATCATCCGCCTCCGCAGCCGCCTGACTGTTGTTGACCCTATCTGTCCTTCTCCCTTTGCTCCTGGAGGTAGAACCCTGCCTAATCAACAGAGGGTGAAATTGAGGATCTATGGGGGTACCTCGTCAGTGTCCAGGAGTGGCACTCCCACCCGCTTGCACAACGCAGTCACCAGTCCTGGTAGGAAGAACACCTTTTTATTTCCTCGATAGAACACCTTCCATTCTGAAATGATCTATGCGCCCACGTTCAGTCCTATGCCCTATATCAAGCACGCCACCACCAAAGCCCGAGGAAATGTCACGTCAGTGCGGTTGCCTGACGGGCGGATCCTCCTGGTAACAAAGTGTAGCCACCTCTTAGCATCCGGTGACCAGTCAGTTCTAGTGATGCCCTCTATAGTTGCCCAGTAAACCCTATCCCTGTGCGTAGGATCCACCAGCGTATCCCTCAACCAGCCTAAGTCCATCTCCCTCAACTTAGTCTTGTACTCTGTGTTGGGAACCTCAGGCACCTCGAGTACGTCATTAATGGATGGAACATTCAAGAGGATGTCGACTCCACGGATGCAGATGGTAAGGTGAGGATCGTCCCAACGCAGAGTAGGTAGGACGACATAGAACTCCCTTACCCAAGTGGAACGCGCAGCAGGGGGAGCCTCTGTCAGCGGATTCCAGCCAAACTCTATTAGCCGAGCATAAAAGGCAGGTGCCTTCTCCTCTAATTTCAGCAAATAGAAACCCCTCTCACGGCAGAACTTGGTGTTCCGGTGATCGTGGTATCGTTCCCGACTTGCAACATTGGGAAACTGGACTAAAGGAAAATTTTCATCATTTGCTCTAGCCATATTAGACAAGCCTGTAAAATTTATAAAACATATACTTTATTTTTTTTTCTAGTGTTAAAGGGACCCATGCCACTGTTTCCCTAGGTCCCACCATAACGACCAAAATCCCGCCAGATCGGGATGATGGAGGCTGCCACAGTGGGATGAAGGTCGCTAGAGTGGCCTTCATCTGGGATGAACTCCATGCGCGATCATGTGCCTCTTCATCCCAAAACCATCGTTTTCAATAGAATTTCAGCATATCAGAGTCTAATAAGTATCCTAGAACCTAAATATGCAATCATTTTAGCAAAATAACCCCTAAATAGTGTCCAAATCCAAGCTTTTCATCAAGAGACTTTTCAACTTCTCCCACCTATTTTGGTACCGATTTGACTGAATATTTATGAAATCCTTACGCCCAGGACGTTGTGGAGACGTTAGGGACGTAAGGGAAGTATCCATGCTACATTTATCTATCAAAACTAGCAACCTAAGTTCGTTTTCAAATAAGTACGCCAAAACTGTTTAAATTCGATCAATTAGTTGTCATGCTATCATAGTTAAGTATGTAGTGAAGTAAAGAGTGTAAGGATCAATAAACTTACCTTCATTTGACATCTGGAGCGAAGTGATGTGTTTTTGAGTTTAGGGAAAAATAAATTAATGAACTTCTTTTCCTCCTTTACTGTCTTTGATCTCCTACCACAGCGGGAGATCCCTCTCCACAGCGGCCCCGCCTCAGCGGAAGGGCTGCCGCCCTGGCCGGATCAGGCTGTGTAAGATTGGATGCATTCATTTCTCTGCATGTTGCCTCTTTTCCTTTACCGATCCTTTGAGTGTAGAACCCTTCCGGGCTTAATGTCACTTCCCAAGCCTACACCCTGGACGTGCCCGGCACTTGAGAACCATTGCTGGCTCTAAGCGAACCCTTGGCCTGACTTATTTATTCAACGGAAGACTTTAAGCATTAATAAAAGGATTCATATGATAAATAACTCAATTGTCTCAAACTGAACTCATAATGTTTTAAAAATACACATTTAACTTAGCCAAAATGGCAACTCAAATCTGAACATAAGCCAATAACAAAATGATGACGAATGAACTAACATCTGACTGACTATCTAAGAAGCCTCTAAAACAACTGAGATGGATGTCGGTACAGGCCCATGACATCCTAATGAACTAATATGATAAAGTAATGAAAGAGGGGGATCCTCCAAAATGCAAGGAGGCTCACCAACTACTCTGAAGCTCAACTGGATCAACGGTGCGCTGGATGCTGATCCTGGTAACTTGCGTCTGCATCATAAAATGATGCAGACCAACTGGCATCAATACATTGAATGTACGAGTATTCGAGTTGGAATGCTAAACACAACTTAAGGTTGAAAAGAATCTGAAAGGAACTAAAGAACTTACATAGCTCAACTCAACATAACTGAATTCATTCCAATATAAAGTAGTTTAAAAAACAAGTGCAATATAAGGAAAAACTGTTTAAAACATGATGTCAACTCTGTGTATTTAGAAATACAATAATAACTCTGTATGTATGCAAATATACGATATGAAAGCTGTTTGTATATAAAAATACAAATTACTGTTGTTGGAGTTTCTTTAACCGACAACCATCACTTAAGAGCTATAGTGATGATACAACGTTTTACCTCACGCTGCCAAGAACCGTCCTATACCTTGCCGGGGGTATAGAACCTAACTCACTAAGTGGATCCACTAGTCTATGCTAATAAGCACTAAAGGAATCATCTTAAAAGTATGACCCTTTTCTACCCATGGTGGCTACATAGTTTTTGGGGCTGTGAGTTGTCTGAATTCTTCCCCAAATCGGTGCTCAATACTACTCCCAAAAATATAATATTAACTCTTATGTTTAAAAACATACTTCTTTCTATGATTTGAGATTAGTGCTGAAAAGCTTAGCTCAAAGGCTATTTTGGAAATCAAAGTTTCCCCTCTTTCTTTATTTAGAAAGCGATTACTCTTTTATGAAAACTAGACCTAGGCTCTTTGGAAATCGAGGTTTCCTTTCTTGTTTAAATAAAACATTTTAAACCCTTTGGGAATACATATTCCCCATATACTTTTGAAGAAATTAACTTCAAGCTTTACTCTTTACTCTTTACTCAACTTGAACTTTAAGTCATAAAACAAAGTTAAAACATTTGAAAAAGACTTTTGGAAAACTCTAAGAACTTCTCTTGACTTTGATCTTAACTGCTATTGACCTGACTCTTAACTAGTCCTTGAATTTAATTATGGATTCAAAGATTGTGGTTTGTGATTGGAAAGATCTCTCCTGATGTTTAGGAATGATTTTAGATAACTAAACATGAGAAAATGATCAAGAATCGATTCTGGGGAACTACTCCGCGACGCGGAGGTGATTTAAAATCTTAGGTCCCGAATAAATTTTTTAGGCAGAATGCTCCGTGTCCGCTCCATGACGCGAAATAACTTTTCCCAAAACTGGGGAGTGGGTCTGCGACGCGTAGACACTACCAAATTTCGACCGACGAAATTCCTTCCTCGTTTTTCAACTCTAAACCCTCTAAACTTCGATGGTTCTTTTCCAAAATACTTAGGATCATTTATACCCTCAATATATGATAGATTCAAACCAAAATTACACCCGGAAACATGACTCAAACCCCAAGAAAGTTCAACAAAACAACCCACAAGAATTCAACCAAATTTCATCAAGAACTTAAAGGATTTACTTTCAAATCAAACATATTTCGCTGAATTGAATCACGATTGGTGTGTGGGTGAACTAACCCAATGCTATGTTATCTCACATACCTTGTAGAGATCACCCCCAACGAAATCTACAAGCTAATCTCGATGATCTTGACGAATCTTGCTTCTTTTTTCCTTTCTCCTCTTTTTTTCCCTCTTCTCCAAGCCCTAGCGTATTTTGGTAAAAGCATAAACTGATCTAATTCTGTTTAGCCCCTAACTTAATTACGTAAAACTAAATAAAATAATTGGGCAAGGAAAAGACCAACTACCCTTTAAAAATCTGGATTGAACTTTCCTTATTCCAATAGCCTAACTTCCAAAGGGCATATCTTACTCATAGAAATTCAGAATCGCGCAAACTTAGCGGCATTGGAAATATCATTCCAAGAGATTTCCAACCATAACTGGAAGTGCTCCTTACTCATCCTGAGCTAGAATTTAAGGCTATTTGAAGTTGACCAAAAACTCATTTTTTTCTTAACTTAACAAAATATCAAGATTTTCATTCTACCCAAAAATGACTATTTCAAATTCTTAGCTTCTTCCTAGGTATTTCAAATTGCGAGATGTTACAATATCTCCCATTTGGGAACAATCGTCCTCGAATGAGATTATTCTTATTAGGCTAAGGGTGTAACATGCAACATTCAGCTCAAACACCCACAAGCAAATGCGAAACAACATTTCGACTTATAAATAAATACTAAGAAATGATTAGTACCTTAATTCAGAACTTCTCTGGATTTGAGGAGGTGTGGATATCTCTTCTTTATATCCTCCTCATCTTCCCAAGTAGTTTATTCAACAAATTGGTTCCTCCAAAGGACTTTGACTGATGCTACCTCTTTTGTTCTCTACTTGCAAACTTGGCGATCTAGAATTTGAATCAGAATCTCTTCACAAGATAAACTATCTTTGATCCCAATATCTTCCGTTGGTATTATCAATGAAGGATCGCCCATGCACTTATTCAACATGGAGACATGAAATGCTGGATGAACCGCGACTAACTCTTGTGGTAGCTCCATCTCATAAGCTACATTACCTACCCTTTTCGATATTCTGTAAGGGCCAATATAACGGGGATTAAGCTTCCCCTTTCTTACCAAACCTCATAACTCCTTTCATGGGTGAAACTTTAAGATATACCCAATCATCTACTTCGAACTCTAACGCCCTTCTCCTAACATCAGTGTAGGATTTCTGACGACTCTGCGTCGTTTCAACCTCTCTTGAATCACTTTCACCTTCTCCATAGCTTGATGAACTAGATCTGGTCCTATCAACCCTGCTTCACCAACTTCAAACCATCCCATATAGACCTTCATATGGAGCCATCTAGATGCTAGAGTGGTAACTATCATTGTATGCAAATTCAATAAGGGGTAAGTGATCATCCTAATTACCTTTGAAATCAATCACACAGGCCCTCAACATATCCTCTAAGGTCTGAATAGTGCACTTGCTTGACCATCTGTCTGAGGATGAAAAGTAGTACTCAAGTTCACCTTTGAACCCAAGCCTTTCTGGAATGACTTCCAAAACTGTGCAGTAAATTGAGCACCCCTATCTGATATAATCGAAACAGGGACTCCATGAAGTCTTACCACCTCTTGAATATACAACCTGGCATAATCTTCTACTGAATGGGTGGTCTTTACTGGCAAAAAGTGGGCTGATTTTGTCATTTTGTCGACAATCACCCAAATAGAATCATGCTGTATGCGAGACCTTGCTAAACCTGTGATGAAGTCCATATTAATCATCTCCCACTTCCATTCCGGAAGTTTTATACTCTGAGCCAAACCGGCGGGCCTTTGATGCTCTACTTTAACTTGTTGGCAATATGGGCGCTTAGCAACAAATTCTGTAATGACCTTCTTCATGCTATTCCACCAATACACCTCTCTCAGATCACGATACATCTTTGTGGAACCCGTATGAATGGAATATGTGCAGCTATCAGCTTCCTCCATGATCCTCCCTTGGAGACCATACACCATTAGTACACACAACTTGCCTTGATACCTCAATACACCATCTCCCCTTTGTTCAAAAGCCATTACTTTTTGCTTATGAACATTTTCCTTCAATTCAAGAAAAATAGGGTCTTGGTCTGTCTTGCCTATTACTTTTGACACTAATGATGATTCAGCCCCATTGATCACCACTACTCCTTCTTCTGTGGAATCCATAAGTCTGACTCCCAAGCGTGCAAGTCTATGCACATCTTTTGCTAACTCTCTCTTTTCTTCCTCAACATTTGGGCGGTACTACCCATAGACAACCTGCTTATGGCATCATCAATGACATTAGCCTTACTTGGGTGGTAAAGAATACTCATGGCATAATCCTTGTGTAATTCTAACCACTTCCTCTGTTTGAGATTGAGCTCTTTCTGAGTAAACACATGCTGAAGGGACTTGTGATCGGTGAACACATCCACATGAACACCATAAAGATAATGGCGCCATATTTTCAAAGCAAATACCACATCAGCCAATTCTAAATCATGGGTTGGGTAGTTCTTCTCATGAACTTTCAATTGTCTGGAGGCATAAGCATTCTGCATTAATACACAACCCAAACTAACTCTAGATACATCACAATACACCACAAAGCCTTGCGTACCTCTGGTGAGGTCAATACTGGGGCAGTAGTCAATCTCTTTTTCAATTCCTGAAAGCTTTTCTCACAAGTTTCAGACCATTGAAACTTCACTATTTTCTGAGTCAACTTGGTCAAAGGGGATGAAATAGACGAGAACCTCTCAACGAACCTTCTATAATATCGAGCCAAATCCAAGAAACTCCTAATATCAGTTGGAGATGTGGGTCTAGGCTAATTCTACACTGCCTCTATCTTTTGGGTATCAACTCTAATTCCCTCTCCAAACACAATGTGGCCTAAGAGTGCCACAGACTCAAGCCAAAACTCACACTTAGAGAACTTGGCATATAATTCTCTATCTCTTAAAGTTTGGAGAACTATTCTGGGATGACTAACATGATCTTCTTCATTCCTTGAATATATTAGTATGTCATCAATGAAGACGATAACAAACATATCTAAATAAGGTTTGAATACTCTCTTCATAAGGTCCATGAATGCTGCAGGCACATTGGTCAAACCAAAGGACATGGCCAAGAACTCATAATGACCATAACGGGTCCTAAAAGCTGTCTTTGGAATATCATATTCCCTTACTCTTAACTGATGGTAGCCAGATCTGAGGTCTATCTTAGAGAAACAGGTGGCACCCTGAAGCTGATAAAAAAATCATCAATTCTCGAAAGAGGATACTTATTCTTGATGGTAACCTTGTTCAATTGGAGGTAATCTATACACATCCTAAGGGAACCATCTTTCTTTCTCACAAACAAGACCGGAGTGCCCCAAGGTGAGACACTTGGTCGAATAAAGCCCTTATCTAAGAGATCCTTCAACTACTCTTTTCACTCTTTCAACTCTGCTGGTGCTATGCTATATGGCAGAATAGAGATAGGACGAGTATCTGGAAGTATGTCTATGCCGAAGTCTATATTTCTCTCTTAGGAGGGACTCCGGGTAGATCACCTGGAAAGACTTCTGGAAACTCTTTTACTACTGAAACTGACTGAATAAGAGGTATCTCAACACTAGAGTCATTAATTCGGACTAAGTGATAGACACACCCTTGGAAAATAATATTCTCGCCTTAAGGTATGAAATAAAATGACCCTTAGGCACTGTTGAACTACTCTTTAACTTTATAACTGGGTCACTAGAAACTGGAACTTGACTACTCGAGTTCTACAATCTATTGATGCATAACAGGCATGAAGCCAATCCATACCTAGAATGACATCAAACTCTACCATGTCTAACTCAAATAAATCAGCCATGGTACTCTTGTGATTGACGAAAATGGAACAATCACGATAGACTCTTTCTACTAGAATAGACTCACCATCAGGTGTAGAAACACTGAAGGCTCAAGAAGTTGCTCAGGAAGAACATCAAAATTGAAGACTTGGATAATACTAGTGACATCTGGAGAATCTTCTTGCTCTTGGCGACTAGCGAAAGCATAAAGACGGTTTTCTTCTCCGCCTGCCCTTGAAGTAGCTCATCTAGATGCAACTCTATCTGGTGGAGCAACTGAAAAAGACTGGGCTCTATTGCCCCCATTACCATTACTCTGTCAGCTCTTAGGACACTCTCTCATAAAATGACCGTTCTGGCCACACTTGAAAGCAACTAGTGGAGTCATCACAACATATCCATGAGTGGCTCCTACCACACTTAGCACATGCAGGAGTCTTAGTACCCCCTTATGCCTTACTACCTTGCCAATGTGCAAGCCTAGCTCTGAAGATCTGAGAATTTTGACTATTGTACTTACATTTGTTCCTTGGTGTAGGTGTACTAGCATATGATGGAGGAGGTCCTTTCTGCTTATGTTGGAAAGAATACCTGTTCGCATTACTCTTTTGCTGCCTGGATTCATTCCCTGATGTCTTAGACCTCTTATTCTGAAACTCTTCTCTATCCTTTCAGCTGGTCCTTCTTAACTAGTTGCACATGGATCATCAACCTTGCTATGCCCATGTCACCTATTAGCATGACTGCCTTACTTTCCTTATCTGAAAGACGAGGCAACCCAACAACGAATTAACTCTTCATGCTCCTTATGTCGGCAACCATCTCTTTGCTTCTCTTAGATTACGGGGAAAGAAACGCCCCATGAAAGCCTTCTCAAAATAGTCCAACTCACAAACGGTTACGCGTAAGCACGAGTTAGAAAGAAACATTTTAGAGATAAACTCTAATGCACGAAATAAATATGAAAGGAGTAAAGGAATTCCTAAATGTTGCAGCCTCCTAATTATAGATGTAGCGCGCTTCACACCGATAACTAGGACTCTATAGATACGACTTCATAGACTCCCTAGGACTCCTGAACTTTGGGCTCTGATATCAAGTTTGTCATTCCCCGAGCCTACACCCTAGACGTGGCCGACACTCGAGAACCATTGCTGGCCCTAAACGAACCCTTGGCCTGACTTATTTACTCAGCGGAAGACTTTAAGAATTAAGAAAATGATTCATATGCTAAATAATTCAACTGTCTCAAACTGAGCTCATAATGTTCTAAAAATAAACATTTAACTTAGCCAAAATGACAACTCTAATCTGAACATAAGCCAATAACAAAATGATGACGAATGAACTAACATCTGACTGACTATCTATGAAGCCTCTAAAACAACTGAGATGGATGTCGGGATAGGCCCACGACATCCTAATGAAATAAAATGATAAAGTAATGAAAAAAGGGGATCCTCTGGAATGCAAGGAGGCTCACCAACAACTCTGAAGCTCAACTGGATCAACGATGAACTGGATGTTGATCCTGGTTACCTTTGTGTGCATCATAAGACAATGCAGACCAACTGACATCAATACATTGAATGTACGAGTATGCGAGTTGGAATGCTAAACACAACTTAAGGTTGAAAAGAATCTTAAAGGAACTAAAGAACTTACCTGGCTCAACTCAACGTAAATGAACTCATTTCAATATAAAGTAGTTTAAAAAAAAGTGCAATATAAGGAAAAGCTATTTAAAACATGATGTCAACTCTGTGTATTTAGAAATACAATAATAACTCTATATGTATGCCAAGATATAATATGAACTCTGTTTGTATATAAAAATATAAAATACTGTTGTGGGAGTTTCTCTAACCGACAACCATCACTTAAGAGCTATAGTGATTATACAACGTTTTACCTCACGCTGCCAAGGTCCGTCCTATAACTTGCCGGGGGTATAGAACCTAACTCACTAAGTGGATCCACTAGTCTATGCTATAAAACACTAAAGGAATCATCTAAAAAATATGACCCTTTTCTACCCATGGTGGCTAATGGTTTATGGGGGCTGTGAGTTGTCTGAACTCTCCCCCATATCGGTGCTCAATACTACTCCCAAAAATAATATTAGCTCTTATGTTTAAAAACATACCTCTTTCAAAAATAATATTAGCTCTTATGTTTAAAAACATACTTCTTTCTATGATTTGAGATTAGTGCTAAAAAACTTAGCTCAAAGGCTATCTTGGAAATCAAAGTTTCCCCTCTTGCTTCATTTAGAAAGCGATTACTCTTTTATGAAAACTATCTCGAAGGCTCTTTGGAAATCGAGATTTCCTTTTTTGTTGGAATGTGAAAACATTTTAAACCCTTTGGGAATACATAGTCCCCATATACTTTTGAAGAAATGAACTTCAAGCTTTACTCTTTACTCAACTTGAACTTTAAGTCTTAAAACAAAGTTAAAACATTTGAAAAAGACTTTTGGAAAACTCTAAGAACTTCTCTTGACTTTGATCTTAACTTCTCTTGACTTGACTCTTAACCGGTCCTTGAATTGAATTATGGATTCATGGATTGGGATTTGTGATTGGAAAGATCTCCTGATGTTTAGGAATGATTTTAGATAACTAAACATGAGAAAATGATCAAGAATCGATTTTGGGGAACTACTCCGCGACGCGGAGGTGATTTAAAATTTTAGATCGCGAATAAATTTTTTAGGCAGAACGCTCCGTGTCCGCTCCGCGGTGCAAAATAACTTTTCCCAAAATTGAAGAGTGGGTTCGCGACGTGGAGACACTACCAGATTTCAACCGATGAAATTTCTTCCTCGTGTTTCAACTCTAAACCCTCTAAACTTCGATGGTTCTTTTCCAAAATACTTAGGATCATTTATACCCTCAATATATGATAGATTCAAACCAAAATTACACCCGGAAACATGACTCAAACCCCAAGAAAGTTCAACAAAACAACCCACAAGAATTCAACCAAATTTCATCAAGAACTTAAAGGATTTACTTTCAAATCAAACATATCTTACTCATACTAACTCGGAATCGCGCAAACTCAGTGGCGTTGGAAAGATAATTTCCAAGAGATTTCCTACCATATCTGGAAGTGCTCCTTACTCATACTGAGGTAGAATTTATGGCCGTTTGAAATTGACCAAAAACTCACTTTTTTCCTAACTTAACAAAATTTCCAGATTTTCATTCTTCCAAAAAATTACTATGTCAAATTCTTAGTTTCTTCCTAGTTATTTCAAATTCCGAGATGTTACACTTAAGATTTGAAAAATCTCCATCCTCTGTGGTTCTGTAGTTTTCTCGGGGGTCCACAAGACAACAAACGAGATAATTTTGGAACTTTTTATTTAAACATGCATTGACCACATAAGCATCACATCTCATTGGGTGTTTGTTTGCGTGTGATTAGTCTGATACCATTTTTCGGTGCGGAACTGGTAGCTGGGGGATTCATGGAAGTGGTAGTGTGGTAGGTGGTAGTGTGATAGGTGAGTATTTTATTTTAAAGATTTTATTGTAGTATTCTTTTGCTAAGTGTCTTAATCTTGATATCCCTTTAATGTTAATTTTTGGTAGTGTGAAATTCATGGTAAAATGTAATAATATTTATTGCAATATTCTTCCGATAGTTGTTTTAATCTGAATATTTCTTTAATATTATTTATGATATATTCTAGATATAACATATCTTCGGTTCTTTGGTACATAGATAAATTTTCCTCTATTAATTGTTCTAATAGTTTTATATCTTCCATAGATTCTATCCAATATTGTAAATATTCGTAATTCATTTTAATCTGAATTTATTTCTAAATCGTACCATTCTATTCTTTCATTATCTAAATATAGATCTTGTAAATCTATTTCATACCATTCTTGATTTAATATATTTTCTGATTCGTAGTCATCAAATATTTTTTCCCATATGATTCTTCTTAATTCAATTATTTCTATACCGTTAAGTATATATAATATTAAAGTTTCATAATTTTTTATCATCTCGTCATGCATATATGTAATCATGTTCGTTGTTTATGCAGTTTTTATTTTCAAATTATTCCTTCCTATCATATTCATAATCGATTAAATTCATATTAGATCATTATGAACTAGATTATCTTTATCATGTTTTCCTGTCACTACTAGCATCGTACTTTAGCAGATACTTCCTTCTTATCAGCGCCTCAACTTTGTTTACTCCCCTAAACGGCTTTCCTCGCCTACCGGTTTCAACATTAGGATGGCATAGTATAGAAGTTTTCTCCCTGTTTCCAGTGTGCTAATAAACTAGAAATCATGATTCAAATAATTCTAATACATAATAACTAACATAAATTTATTCAATCATATATATGATATTCAGGAATATATGAAATTAGTTCTGCATATTTTTCGAACAATATACCTTTGCCTCTTGCTCAGCCATGCTATCTGAAATATCTGACTGGATTTCAGATTTTTCCATTAGTATTTTAACTATCTATCTTGAGAGAGTATTTTTGAAAAGAGGGTGTTTATTTACTTAGGCGTTCAAGTCCGCCCTTACATTTACATCTGCCTCCCTTTATATAGAAAGGAAGCTCTTTACTTTATATTACAATCAATCCTACCACTACGTATGTACCTACTTTATGACTACTTGACAAACATATTATGATGACTTACCTTACACTTGTCATCATCTTTTTAACATTTACACTTACTTTATGACACTTGTACACCTACCATTCTTACCTACACCTGCCCATACTCTTGCCCATACACTTGCACCTACTACCTATTAATAAAGTATGACACTGGTAGCTGGGGGATTCATGGAAGTGGTAGTGTGATAGGTGAGTATTTTATTTTAAAGATTTTATTGTAGTATTCTTTTGCTAAGTGTTGCGGAACTGGTAGCTGGGGAAGTCATAGAAGTAGTAGTGTGGTAGGTGAGTATCTTATTTTTTAGTAGTGCTAAATCCATGCTAATATGTAGTAATATTTATTGTAATATTCTTTAGATAGTTGTTTTAATCTAAATATTTCTCTAATATTATTTATGATATATTCTATATATAACATATCTTCGGTTCTTTGGTATATAGATAAATTTTCCTCTATTAATTGTTCTAATAGTTTTATATCTTCCATAGATTCTATCCAATATTGTAAATATTCGTAATTCATTTTAATCTGAATTTATTTCTAAATCGTACCATTCTATTCTTTCATTATCTAAATATAGATCTTGTAAATCTATTTCATACCATTCTTGATTTAATATATTTTCTGATTCGTAGTCATCAAATATTTTTTCCCATATGATTCTTCTTAATTCAATTATTTCTATACCGTTAAGTATATATAATATTAAAGTTTCATAATTTTTTATCATCTCGTCATGCATATATGTAATCATGTTCGTTGTTTATGCAGTTTTTATTTTCAAATTATTCCTTCCTATCATATTCATAATCGATTAAATTCATATTAGATCATTATGAACTAAATTATCTTTATCATGTTTTCCTGTCACTACTAGCATCGTACTTTAGCGGATACTTCCTTCTTATCAGCGCCTCAACTTTGTTTACTCCCCTAAACGGCTTTCCTCGCCTACCGGTTTCAACATTAGGATGGCATAGTATAGAAGTTTTCTCCCTGTTTCCAGTGTGCTAATAAACTAGAAATCATGATTCAAATAATTCTAATACATAATAACTAACATAAATTTATTCAATCATATATATGATATTCAGAAATATATGAAATTAGTTCTGCATATTTTTCGAACAATATACCTTTGCCTCTTGCTCAGCCATGCTATCTGAAATATCTGACTGGATTTTAGAATTTTCCATTAGTATTTTAACTATCTATCTTGAGAGAGTATTTTTGAAAAGAGGGTGTTTATTTACTTAGGCGTTCAAGTCCGCCCTTACATTTACATCTGCCTCCCTTTATATAGAAAGGAAGCTCTTTACTTTATATTACAATCAATCCTCCCACTACGTATGTACCTACTTTATGACTACTTGACAAACATATTATGATGACTTACCTTACACTTGTCATCATCTTTTTAACATTTACACTTACTTTATGACACTTGTACTCCTACCATTCTTACCTACACCTGCCCATACTCTTGCCCATACACTTGCACCTACTACCTATTAATAAAGTATGACACTGGTAGCTGGGGGATTCATGGAAGTGGTAGTGTGATAGGTGAGTATTTTATTTTAAAGATTTTATTGTAGTATTCTTTTGCTAAGTGTTGCGGAACTGGTAGCTGGGGAAGTCATAGAAGTAGTAGTGTGGTAGGTGAGTATCTTATTTTTTAGTAGTGCTAAATCCATGGTAATATGTAGTAATATTTATTGTAATATTCTTTAGATAGTTGTTTTAATCTAAATATTTCTCTAATATTATTTATGATATATTCTATATATAACATATCTTCGGTTCTTTGGTACATAGATAAATTTTCCTCTATTAATTGTTCTAATAGTTTTATATCTTCCATAGATTCTATCCAATATTGTAAATATTCGTAATTCATTTTAATCTGAATTTATTTCTAAATCGTACCATTCTATTTTTTCATTATCTAAATATAGATCTTGTAAATCTATTTCATACCATTCTTGATTTAATATATTTTCTGATTCGTAGTCATCAAATATATTTTCCCATATGATCCTTCTTAATTCAATTATTTCTATACCGTTAAGTATATATAAGATTAAAGTTTCATAATTTTTTATCATCTCGTCATGCATATATGTAATCATGTTCGTTGTTTATGCAATTTTTATTTTCAAATTATTCCTTTCCTATCATATTCATAATTGATTAAATTCATATTTGATCATTATGAACTAGATTATCTTTATCATGTTTTCCCGTCACTACTAGCATCGTACTTTAGCGGATACTTCCTTCTTATCAGCCCCTCAACTTTGTTTACTCCCCTAAACGGCTTTCCTCGCCTACCGGTTTCAACATTAGGATGACATAGTATAGAAGTTTTCTCCCTGTTTCCAGTGTGCTAATAAACTAGAAATCATGATTCAAATAATTCTAATACATAATAACTAACATAAATTTATTCAATCATATATATGATATTCAGGAATATATGAAATTAGTTCTGCATATTTTTTGAACAATATACCTTTGCCTCTTGCTCAGCCATGCTATCTGAAATATTTGACTGGATTTCAGATTTTTCCATTAGTATTTTAACTATCTATCTTGAGAGAGTATTTTTGAAAAGAGGGTGTTTATTTACTTAGGCGTTCAAGTCCGCCCTTACATTTACATCTGCCTCCCTTTATATAGAAAGGAAGCTCTTTACTTTATATTACAATCAATCCTCCCACTACGTATGTACCTACTTTATGACTACTTGACAAACATATTATGATGACTTACCTTACACTTGTCATCATCTTTTTAACATTTACACTTACTTTATGACACTTGTACACCTACCATTTTTACCTACACTTGCCCATACTCTTGCCCATACACTTGTACCTACTACCTATTAATAGTATGACTACTTTACACTTATCATACTTTACATGCTATATTTATGACATACTACTATTACTATTATGACACACTACTATTACTACTTGACTTTTTTACATTTTTACGTACTAACTTTTTCTTTCTTATCTTTTTGACTTGTCTTCTTCTTCTTATCTCCTTCCGTGTTTATCTTATTCCAGCTGGACATCGGGAATCACGTTATCTTCTCCATTGCATTTTGAACATATGTGGTCATGGTATTTGTGACCAATTAGCTTGCAATACCTGGTCAATAATTCTGCCGAAATAAATCCTTCTTTTAGTGCTCGTGTTGTAGGTCGTTCTTCTGGCTTAAGTAATGATAAAATCCATCTCTGGACTTCATCCATATCTGCTTTCCTTAGCTCCCTTGAATTGGAATAGATCATTAACTGATCTCTTGCATAGTAGCTCCATATTGCGTTTCCGTTTAAATAATTATTTGCTAATTCTTGTATAATAGTTGATATACCAATTATTCTTTTATTGGCATAAAAATTGGGTATCTCGGTTTTTTGTATCTCTGGTTGTTGTCCGATATCTTCTGGTATTATCATATCTTTTGTTAGTCCTATCTTTACTACTTGTATCGGAGGTTTTATTTCCTCGTGTAATATCTCTGCTGTTGCCGTATAAAACTTTACATAGAATAGATTTCCCTTAGTAACTCTCTTATAAGTAATAAATGCTCTATGTAGTTCTGGTATTCCGCTTAGTTCTTCTCCGTCATATGTATATACAGTATTTAGTAATCCATAGTTATAACATGTCCTTACTAAGTTGGCGTTAGTTTTTGGTTGTGCAATTAGTTTATTATAACCTTGCAGTCTTTGGGTTAAATAATCCTGGTTTGGTTCTTTTGTAGTTGATATGGGGTTGCGGTTTAAATAAGTTTGGATTTTGTGTATATTTTCGATATAGGTTCGTGTGATGTAATTATATGTCTTTTTCTCATTTTGGTTTTGCAAACTATCTGCATATGTAGATGTTTGCGGTTCTATGGACATATGTCTAGGTGTCCTTTGGGTAAATGGTTTTTCGAATAGCTGGTTTAAGTTAGCATTTTTATGTTGTTTATCGCTAACTTGTTTGCTTGTACCTGCAGCTGTATTTAAACAAATGTTATGGGTTTTAAGGAGTTTCCCATCGTCTCCTTTTAGGTCTGGGTTTTTTCCGTCTTCCGGTCGACGTAGCTCCGCATTTTTATAGTCATGCTGCTGACTAGCTTTAGACTTCAGATTATCTTCATTAGTCTTTAGCTTTTGTATCTCGTTATCCATACTATCCACTTTTATACAAAGTGTAGTAATAGCTTTGAGTATTTTTTCGATTGTATCTTCTTCCTCAGTCTCAGTCTGAGTAGCTTTGTCGTGATAGGTAATCTGCAATAACATTCTTATCAGTTTTTATTACTTCAATTGTAAATGTAAAATTTAATATATTTAATACCAATCTCCTTATTTCTTTTGTTGTTACTGAATCTTGTATTTTTCTTGTTAGCCACCATTTTACTTGTGTATTATCTGTTCTTATAATAAATTTGTTATATACAATATATGGTTCAAATGATAATAAACACTTATATACTGAATATAATTCTTTTCTATTTATTTCCCATTTTATTTCTGTATTATTAAACGTTCCTGAATAATACCTGCAATGATGTTCTATCGTAGCGTCATCATACCTGTATTTTAATATTCCTCCATAACTTTTTTCACTCGCATCTGATTCTATTATATAAGTAAATTTTTTGTTTTCATCTGGAAAGTATAGTTTAAGTAAGTTTTTACATAATAATTTTACCTTTTGTATTTGTATTTGGTCTTTTTTATCAAACTGATATTCTATATCTTTCTTTAATTTTTGTTGTAATGGTTTTAAATTTTCTGCTAATTTTGGTATGTATTCTCTTACTTGATTTACTAGTCCTAAGAATGATTGTAATTTCTTTTTTGTGTCTACTTGTTCATTTGAGTTAATTATTTTTTGTACTATATGTGTTTGCATTTTTATTCCGTTTTTATCAATTTGTATTCCTAAGAATTCTATTTGATTTTTCATTATATCAGCTTTCTTTTTACTTAGACTTATACCTGAATATTCTATGATGTATATAAATTTTTCTAATAATCTTATATGTTCATCTTGTGTCTTAGAATATAATAATATATCATCGATGTACACTACACAATTTTCTATTTGTTTAAAGTAATTGTCCATAAAGTGTTGATATCTACCTGATGCGTTTTTATATCCAAATGGTAATACATTCCATTCATAAAATCCTTGTGGTACAGTGAATGCTGTTAGTTTTTTAGATTCTTCGTCTAGTTTTAAGTGATAAAATCCTGATTTACAATCAAATTTGCTAAAATAATTATATCCTTGTATTTGTCTTATCTTTAGTATTTTATTTGGTATCGGATAATTATATGTTTTAGTTTTTGCATTTAAATTTCTATAATCAATAACCATTCTACTTTTTCCTCTTTTTTGTTCACTATGTTTATTTACGATAAATGCCGGGCTTGTATGCTTACTATTGCTTTCTTGTATATATCCTTTTTCTAGTAATTCATCTATATGTATCTTAAATTCGGTTAAATCATTAAAATTATACTTTAATGGTTTTTGGGTTATTATACTGTTATTATCAATTAGCTCAATTTTTACTTTTGTTTTATGTTTTTCCCATCCTTGTAAAGGATCCTCACTATATAATAATTCTAACTTATCTTGAATTATTTTTATTTTATCTATAGAGAATATAATTAATTCTATTTTAGGGTCTTCTTCTTTTATATTTTCTAATTTTTGTGTAATTTTTTCACTTCCTTTTATCCATTCTGTTGTTTTTCGTTTTTTATTATTTACTCTTTTTGCTCCTATTTTTTATTTACACAGTGTTGTGAACCACCAGTGTGTTTTTGTTATTATATGTGGGTATAATTTTTCTAAAAATGGCATTCCTAATAGCATATCTTTTGTAGTTAATTCAAAGTTATATATTTCTTCTATAGTTAATATCTTATCCCATATTTGTATTTTTATATTTTTTGCTTTATATGTGATCATGCTTCCTTCATTATTAAATCCTGTTACTACTATAGGTGTTTTTAATTTTTCCCACTTATCTTCTGGTAAACAATTGTATTTACATATATTAGCTTCTGCTCCCGTATCTATCATTGGTGTATAATATCGGTTGTAATATCCTTCTATTATTATCTTTGCAAGTATATATATTTTCATATTTTTATCATACCAAAGTCCTTTTTATTATTACTCTTTTATTTTCATAATTTATTGTTAGCTGTTTGTCTTCTAGATTATATGATTTTACTTGTTCCAACCATTTTATTCCTGAAATGATATTTTCATTTCCTTGATATATTTTGAATTTTATTACTATTGGTACTCCTCCGATGATTATTTCCTTTTCTGTAGTTTCTTCGGTATACATTAATGTTTTTGGTAGTTCGGAGCATGATTGTTCAGTGGTTATTATTTCATCTTCCGTCACTAATTCTCTTGTAATATAGTTTTCTTCTCGTCCTGTATCTATTAATATTAAATATTTTCGTTGTTCCATTATTCCCGTTATGTAGTAATGATGTGGTTTTATGTCTTCTTCTATTGATTTTTGTGGGGTTTTATCTATTCTCCTTGAGGTACTCATTTTTGATGATATTTGGGGTATCTCATTGTTTATCCTTTTCGATGTGCTTAGTCTTTCTTTTACTATTTCTAAATCTTCTTCTATATCAATTTCATTATAACTATAATCGTTTTTATCTATGACTGTAACTATTCTTTCAAAGGGATCTTCTATTTTTATTTTATCTATTTTATTATTTGCTGTTATTTTATGTTTTGTTGTTAGAACATATAAGTTTTTACATCTAGCTGTAAATATTTTACTTCCTGGGGCTAGTTCTATCCCTGACATTCGCCAGTATAATACTAGTGATTTATCTATATTCTTGTCATTTATTGTTACTGAGTAGTTAGCACTTATTATAAACTTAAATTTTTGGTATATGAGGTTACCTCTTACTGCACTTATTACACTTTTTTCTATGGGTTGTATAATTCTATCATCCGCTAAGTATATTTCTATGGGTGTATCTATTCCTTCTCTAAAACATGCTTTTATTAATATTTCTGTTCCTCCTAAATGTACATATTTAATTGGATTTTTAGCCTTAATATCTTGTATTTCTTTATTTATTATTCGTTTATTTATTATTGGTATTTTGGCCTTTCCTTTAGTGTATTTGCAATCTATGATATGTTCTCTTTGACTTACTACATAATATTCTTCTTTTTGTCGTTTAAACCAGTTTCTTACTGTTGGTATTTCGAATATTTTTGCTACGCTTAGGTCTAATTCTTTTCCTTTTATTTGTTCAAATATACTATTATCAAATATTATTTTCTGTTCTAAATATTCTTCGTCTTGATGTTTTTCTTTATTTATTGTTTGTATATCTGCTTCAGTCATTTGTTATATTATAGAATTCATTTTGTATTTCTATGTCATTATCTATTTCATTTTTCGATAATTCATATATACTATCATTGCTTTCTAATTCATAATCTACGTATTCTATTTGTGTATATTTTTCATCATCTATTATTATTTCTGATATTTGTTTTTTCTTTGGAGTTTTAGGTAATTTACAATCTCTAGCTATATGTCCTAATTTTCCACAATTATAACAAGTACATTCCGTTAGTTTTCTTTTTGGTCTATATGGTCTTTTGGTTTTGTAATTTTTTACATAGTACCTTCTTCTTGGTTTTTTATATTTATATTTTGATCTATATTTTTTATTATATTTATTTTTATTTTTATAATACCTGTCTGTACAACCAAATTGAAGTGCTGTCTTATTTTTGCAACATGCCAAGTTTTTTACTAATATTTTTTCCATTTTTATTTCTTCTTTATGTTTTTCACATAGTTCCATAAACCATTGTTATAAGAATTTTATTCTAGCTCCTAAGGTATCTGTTAATTCTGCTTCATTCCAACTTTTTATTACTTTTGAATTAAAAGGTTCTGGTAATTTTGTAAAATATAATTTCCTTATTTCTTTACTTTCTTCTATGCTATATGTTCCTTTATAATAATATTCTCTAAATGCACATGTATATTCATCTATGTAACACATATTACATATTGCTAATTTTGTCATTAGATTCCGATTTATGATTTTTTCTTTATTTTGTTCTTCTACTTCTGTTGCATACTACTAAATTCATTTCTTATAGCTATTTCATATTTATATAATATTTCCATGGTTGTAGTGGCTGTTTCACCATCAAATTTTTTATTATTTCTTAAAATTGTTAAGCTTTCATTTGTTAAATTTTGTAGCCATAATTTTACTGTTCCTATAAGTGTCCTTTCTATGTATCCTGGTGCCTCTGCTATTACTATCTTGTTATCTATTAATTGTTTTGATATGTATCCTATCCATAATTGGATTGTTTTATTTATGTCTGCTACACAGTCTAAATCTAAAAATTCATGTTGTCCAGTTATTGGTTTAGGCGTCCATTTTTTATTTAATCTTTTATCCCATGTAGTTTTTTCTTTATCATATTGTTCATAATTTTCATTATAATATTTTGGATTAAAATTTTTTAGGTTTTTTACTCCTGATGTACTAAGTTTTTCGTCCATGTCTACGTCTTCTGTATTTACTTCTAAATTCTTTGTATTATCTATGTTTGCTAAAAGTTCCGTATATGTTTCTCTTATTTCCGAATGTTGTTCTAGATCATCATCGTTTATTTCATCAACTCTTATTTCGGGTAGATTATCTTGGTTATTTTCTTCTTTTTCTCCTAATTCATCTTGTAATTGCAATTTTTCTTTAAATTTAATTATCTCATTTGCTAATTTTATTTTTTGTTCTTTTTCTTTTTGTTTAATTTCATACATTTCTTTTAATATTGCTAGCTCTTTTTCTAGCTCTATTATTTTAGTATTTTTTACTTCTTCTAATTGTTGTACTTCCTTTTTTGCTTGTTGTTTTATTTTTTCAATTTCCGTTCTTCTATCTATTTCTTCATTTTCTTTTGTTATTCTTACCATAGCAGTTAAACTATCTTCTAGTTTTACCGTTTCTTTTTCTAACATTAAACTTATATTGTCACATATTTTCTTATATCTTCTTCCTAGATTAGAAAATATTATCTTTATTTTTAATCCATCATAATTTTCATATGTTTTTTCATCTATTGCGTATTCTTCTTTATTCATTTATAAATTATGTTGTAGTTTATATTCTAAGTTATTTATTTGTATTTCTAGATATAAAATAGTCTTTCTTTGTGCTACTATAGATTTGTGACAAATTCCTGCGAATATATTATTGTTAAGTCTATTTTGCCTATGTTCTAATTCTTGTCGTTTTTCTATAATTATTTCATTAAGTTTTTGTCTATATTCATTATTCTTTGTTATTCATTGTATTTTTAAATATTGAATATATTTATACTCTATTTTAGATATATTATTTATTAATTGATCTAATTTTTCATTATCAGCCTTTGTGATATTAAGTTGTTTATACTCCAGATATAATTTATTTAATTTTCTTCTTATTTTTCTTAATTTTCTACTCGTATGTTTCTTACCGTGTTTCTTATTATCCTGTTGGTAAGTGTAGACTGTATTATTTATCCTAGTGGAGGCTTATTTGAAATGCTTAGCCTGTGTGGAGGCCTTATGTGTTGTCTTTAATTGCTTTTTAGAACATGTGACATTTGAGAATTGCCTTGTTTAACATTTTGACAAGAAACTCTAATTTGCATGAAGTTATAAAGAATCTATGAAGCTATGAATGATTGTTTCATGAACTCATGCATGAATTATAGGAAGAAGATACAATCAAAAAAATACTCAAAGCTATTACTACACTTTGTATAAAAGTGGATAGTATGGATAACGAGATACAAAAGCTAAAGACTAATGAAGATAATCTGAAGTCTAAAGCTAGTCAGCAGCATGACTATAAAAATGCGGAGCTACGTTGATCGGATAAATTTTTCTAATAATCTTATATGTTCATCTTGTGTCTTAGAATATAATAATATATCATCGATGTACACTACACAATTTTCTATTTGTTTAAAGTAATTGTCTTTTGTGTTTCCTTACTTTTAGCCTTATATCAAACTCCGTGTTTTTAACGACCTATTCCCGTCGTTATGGAAAAGCCAATGAAAAATTTTTGGACCGAAAAACTTTTTGGTAGTAACTTGGAATTTTCCAACCTGGTCCAGATTTGGAAGCAATTAGAGTTAGTAAGATCTAGGGAAATCTGGTAACAATTGGGAGATCCAATTATGAATTTTACCATATGAGTGGATAGCTAAGACGTTAAGGAACCCGTACGACTTGACGGAATCGAATTCGGGCGAGTAGAACTCTTGAAACTGATCTTAGCGTGACATGTATTTTCTATGTTTCATGGGACGAAGGTGTGTTGTGAAATGAGAGTTTGAAACTCTTAAATCGACTCATTGGTTCCGTGCAACCCGTTGTGGCGAGGCTGACGCGACTTAAGTCAGAAATAAACCCCAAAAAATATTATTATTCTGCACTTTCGACTTTGAGAGCTAAGGAATGACCCTAAGTGTTTTCTTTGAGAGCTAAAGGTAAGGATTTCACTCCCAGAATCCATTTTTTCGATTTGTAGAACTTAGTTTCTTAGGTAATTATCGATGGGGAAGGGTTTTAATATGAGATTTACGGTGGAAGAAACGCTAAACTGGGTATGGGGATTAAGGGTTTGACCTAGGGTTGATTTTATTGACTATAATCCGGGTAATTTGGTCTTGTTTATTGATCCTCGCATTATATTGATTGTTTGTAGACCAAGAACAAGTGGAAAGAATCCGGAAAGGGAATAATCAAGTTTCTTAGGGGATTCAAGCTTTGTTTGAGGTAGATGAGGGTTGTGATTTCATGTTGTGTGATATATGTTTGTATTTGCTTCATGGTAATGCATGTATGTATGCAAACGTTGCATTATTGATCACACAAATTGTAAATGAGGATGATTGAATAATTGTATGCCATAAATCATGACTTGATTGTATAATTATGAGAATGTATATGGCGATTGTGATTGTGGATTGTTGAATGGATCGGGTGTTACGTTCCAACACACTAACTTGGATCGGGTGCCAAGTTTCGGTGCATATATGGGATCGGGTGTCACGTCCGGCACACTAACTTGGATCGTGTACCACCTATCGATACACTAATAGTTTGGGTGTGGGTTCCATGAGAGGACCATTGACTTGTAATTGATATTTTCGTATATACCTGCTATTGATAATATGGAATTGGACATGTTTCCTGATAAGATGACTGATATTGTATATGTTCGGTATATGCCTGTTTTATTATATTGTGATTATTTGCATATGTTTCACTTATTGAGATAGTTGTGTGATCCTATCAGTACACTGTGGTTGTTTACTGATACTATACTTGCTTGTTCTTTGTTGAGTACATGACATCTTCAGGCGGCTATTGATAGACCTTAATTAGGTGACTATTGAGCGTGATCGGATTCAAGAATGAGCCAGTTCTTTCAGGCTGCCATGGATCTCTCTTATTTAAGTCCACTCTTTTCGGACTCAGACTATTTGTTTAAAGTGCTTGTTTAGTTTCGGAGTTGTACCCTTGTTCTTAGACTTGTCGTTAGTAGAATTTTGGTACAATGACTTTCAGGTTCTAGGAGTTGTTCTTCTGCATTAGTTTGGCTAGTTTATTTAAACCTTTGAGTTTATGGGAACTCTATATAATTTCTGCATTTAAACCTACTTCCGTATCTTTAAATGCTTTAGTTTTCGTTAATTTGGTTAGATGGGTTGAAGTAAAGGTTCTCCCACCGGAGGGTTAGTGTAGGTGCTAATCACGATAGTCTGGGTCGTGACACTGTTAGTTCTATCATGCTTCTTATTTATATATATGATCTATGTTGACACCTAATTTGACCGGCCTATAATCCTTTCCAAATCGCTATTCGATTAAATATGTATTTTGAAATCTATTTATTTTAGTAAATGTTCAAATTTATATCTATGTTTTTTCTAAATAGTTATGTACTCTAATATTCATAATTTACAAAATTTATTAAAGTTTTATATTTTTTTATTAGTATTAGTTGCTAAATTTGAATTAATGAATTTGCTTTAGATATTTAACGTATTAATATTTAAGCCATATGAAAATTAATATGTGAAGTATGTTACTAATTAAATAGTGATCTTGGGCGTATTTGTATGCTTAGGAACTAAATAACACCCATGCTTTGGCCAAGTCCAGAACTATCTTGACTAGTCATTTTAACTCATTTAGACTAACCAATATGATTAGTTGTGCGGGTGAGGATAAAAGGAGAAACGAGCGCTAAAACGGGCATTGGGAAGCAAGAGGGGATCCAAGCAAAAAGAGCAATAAGAAAATAAAATGAAAATGAAGAACAAGGAAACTACGTATCCTCTCTGTGTCATGGAGAGGGAATTTATTATTTGTTCGAGAATTGAAGTTAGAGGCAGAAGACTCCGTATCCTCTCTGTGTCGCAGAGAGGAAATGTTCGCATACACCTGGATTCTTGAAGTCTCTCCGCATCGCGGTCCTTGGCGCCAGATTTGGTCGATTTCAACTAAATATAAATAGATTCAGATTTTTATTTTATTTTATTTTATTTTTTTGGGTTTTGGAGAACGACGGCTTTGGAAACTTTTTCATCTGTTCATAGGGTTCATTCCTAAACTTTTTTCTATTCGATCTTTTTATGTTAATTAAACATTATAAAATTGTGAATTGTGAGTAGCTAATCTCCCTAGTTCTAGGGCTGTGGCAACCGGATGATTGTGTTTTATTAAGTTTAATGGAGATAAGTTAATCATCATATGAATCAATCATTGGTTCTTGTTTTAGTATTTCGTGGTTGATCACCACATAAATAAATGTATTATCCGAATTGAACTCGGGAGAGGAATAAGATGATAGAACGTGGGGAAAAAGGTGCATGATTTCTCTAGATTTAGGGTTGATTTGTATCTAGGATAGAGATGTACCTAGAAACTTTGCTCGATTAACAGACAAGGCGAAATCGTAATGCTCAGTAATTGGTTCAGTCTATCCTTGCTCAACGATGTAATTATGCTGTCAATTGTCGTCTTCGATTAGAGGTTGGGATACCATAATCATATAATTAACCCTGTAATAATTGATTCGATAGTTAATTAACATCCATTTTAACAAGATATTACGTATGAATCCTTAAGTTAGCTGCATCCCTGTAATTTTCCTAGTCATTATTTGAACTCTCTTGAAATTGAATCATATTAGTTAATTTTATAATTGGATTAGTGATCGTATCAAAATCCACTTCACCATTATTGATAACCCTTATTTCAAATTGAAAATATTGGAAAGATTGAATAAATCTAATCTTGAGTCCCTGTGGGTACGATACCCGAATCATGAAAACAACCACTTTAATACTTGCATGACCACTTACACTTTTGTGTGTGTTTGGGAGCAACAAGTTTTTGGCGTCGGTGTCAGGGACTTTAAATTAGAAAGTATTTGATTTATCTAATTTTTGAAGTTAGTGAGCAACTGTTGACAACTTGATCATAGCTATTCATTTTGCAGGTTGTGTTTAAACTTCAAACTGGAAGACTACCAGGACTTGGCAGAGCCTCTCACTGAACCAGAAAGATTTGTTCATTATCGAAGAAGGCAAAGACGACTCTCGTACCCTATCTCTATCATTGCTAGCAAACCAGTAACACCAGTAGGAAAGGGTTGAACAAGACGCACCTGTAGTGATGGCAAAGATGAAAGTAAGAGACGTGGCAATCCCACGCACCACCAGTGTTACTTCATGCATTCAAAAACCTGAGCTGGTGGTAGATTTGAACTAAAGCAGAATATGGTGCAACTCTTACACTCGAACGGATAATTCTTTAGTTCATTGCATGAGGATCCACAAGTTCATATCCAGAATTTCTCAAAATAAGTGATACTTACACTCCAACGGGAGTGAGCTCTGATTATGTGAGGCTCACACTATTCCCTTTTTCTCTACTAGGGGAAGCAAAAAGATTGCTGAACTCTGAGCCAGTGAGCCTCATAACATCGTAGGACGATCTTGCACGAGAGTTCTTGATAAGGTTTTTCCCATCTGGGAAAACAACAAAGTTGAGGAGTAATATATTGAGTTTCCGACAGAAAGGAGGAGAAAACTTGTATTGGGCTTCGGACATGTTTATATCTATATTGTTAAGTTGTCTATAAAAGCATCAAGCTAATGAGGTGTTGGTCCACACAGATTGAAACCACACTCCAAAATTATACTTGATTCAGCTGCTTGAGGACTGGCTTGGGAGAAGACATATGCTGAATTGTTCAATTTGCTGAACAAAATTTCACAAGGTAACCCCGAGTGGAATGGAGGAGGAGCCAAACCGGTAGTGCAAAAGACTGCTAGGACATTGGAAGTAGATGCAGTGACAGCTTTAACGGCACAAATTGTTGCGATGCAGAATATGATGAATACACACATCCACAATCTATCGCTAGGAAAACAACAGGCTTAGGTATATGTGGTGCAACAACCACTAACATGGTTTGAGATCTGTGGGGGTAGGGGATGGAGATCACACTGTAGAGGTATAGTTTTCCGCCGAGTGAGAAACCTTGACAAGAATAAAGTGGGCTGATTTTGTCATCCGATCTATAATGACCCAAATAGAATCATGCTGCCTTCGAGTACGAGGCAAACCCACAATAAAGTCCATATTCACATCTTCCCACTTCCAATTGGGAGTACTTATATCTTGGGACAAGCCTCCCGGCCTTTGATGCTGAACCTTAACTTGTTGGCAATTAGGACATTTGGCAACAAATCCCTCAATATCTCTCTTCATACCATTCCACCAATAGACTTCCCGTAGATCATGGTACATCTTGGTGGCTCCCGGATGAATAGAATACCGGGAACTATGAGCTTCTTCTAAAATTTGTTCCCTCAAACCATCATCATCCGGAACACATAACTGACCTTGGTACCTAAGCACCCCATCTCCCCCTTGGGAGAAAGCCTCTACGGACCTTTTGAGTACGAACTCTTTCAACTCAACTAATAAATGATCAAGATCTTGCTTAAACTTCACATCCATCACAAATTGCGATTCGGAACCATTGTGGACCATGACACCACCCTTGGTGGAATCCACTAGTTGGACACCTAGTTGGGCCAATCTATGCACTTCACGAACCAATTCTTTCTTTTCATCCTCTACATGAGCTACACTAACCATGAAAAATCTATTAAGTGCATCTGCTACAACATTAGCTTTGCCGGGGTGGTAAAGGACACTCATGTCATAATCCTTCAAGAGTTCTAAGCACTTTCATTGACGAATATCCAAGTCCATTTGGATAAACACATATTGAAGACTTTTGTGATCGGTGAAAACATCCACATGGACCCTATACAAGTAATGCCTCCATATTTTCAAGACAAGTACAACCACCGCTAATTCAAGATCATGGGTAGGATAATTCTTATCATGGACTTTTTGTTGCCTTGAAGCATAGGCAATTACTTTACCGTTTTGTATGAGCACACATCCCAACCCCACTCTAGAGGCATCACAATATACCACAAAACCATTCGTACCCTTCGATAAAGTCATCACCGGAGCGAAAGTGAGTCTATCTTTCAACTCTTGGAAGATTTTCTCACAAGCCTCCGACCACTCAAACTTAGCCTTATTTTGAGTCAAAGTCGTCAACGGAGAAACAATGGAGGAAAACCTCTCTAAAAAATTCCTATAGTAACCGGCCAAACCTTGATGGGAATAAAGTGGGATGATTTTGTCATCCGATCTATAATGACCCCAATAAAATCATGTTGCCTTCGAGTACGAGATAAACTCCCAATAAAGTCCATATTCACATCTTCCCACTTCCAAGTGGGAATACTTATATCTTGGGACAAGCCTCCCGGACTTTGATGCTCAACCTTAACTTGTTGGCAATTAGGACATTTGGTTAGAAATCCCACAATATCTCTCTTCATACCATTCCACCAATAGACTTCCCGTAGATCATGGTACATCTTGGTGGCTCCCGGATGAATATAATACCGGGAACTATGAGCTTCTTCTAAAATTTGTTCCCTCAAACCATCATCATCCGGAACACATAACTGACCTTGGTACCTAAGCACCCCATCTCCCCCTTGGGAGAAGCCTCTACGGACATTTTCAGTATGGACTCTTTCAACTCAACTAATAAATGATCAAGATCTTGCTTAAACTTCACATCCATCACAAATTGCGATTCGGAACCATTGTGGACCATGACACCACCCTTGGTGGAATCCACTAGTTGGACACCTAGTTGGGCCAATCTATGCACTTCACGAACCAATTCTTTCTTTTCATCCTCTACATGAGCTACACTAACCATGAAAAATCTATTAAGTGCATCTGCTACAACATTAGCTTTGCCGGGGTGGTAAAGGACACTCATGTCATAATCCTTCAATAGTTCTAAGCACTTTCATTGACGAATATCCAAGTCCATTTGGATAAACACATATTGAAGACTTTTGTGATCGGTGAAAACATCCACATGGACCCTATACAAGTAATGCCTCCATATTTTCAAGACAAGTACAACCACCGCTAATTCAAGATCATGGGTAGGATAATTCTTATCATGGACTTTTTGTTGCCTTGAAGCATAGGCAATTACTTTACCATTTTGTATGAGCACACATCCCAACCCCACTCTAGAGGCATCACAATATACCACAAAACCATTCGTACCCTTCGATAAAGTCATCACCGGAGCGAAAGTGAGTCTATCTTTCAACTCTTGGAAGATTTTCTCACAAGCCTCCGACCACTCAAACTTAGACTTATTTTGAGTCAAAGTCGTCAACGGAGAAACAATGGAGGAAAACCTCTCTAAAAAACTCCTATAGTAACCGGCCAAACCTTGATAGGAATAAAGTGGGATGATTTTGTCATCCGATCTATAATGACCCAAATAGAATCATGCTGCCTTCGAGTACGAGGCAAACCCACAATAAAGTCCATATTCACATCTTCCCACTTCCAATTGGGAGTACTTATATCTTGGGACAAGCCTCCCGGCCTTTGATGCTGAACCTTAACTTGTTGGCAATTAGGACATTTGGCAACAAATCCCTCAATATCTCTCTTCATACCATTCCACCAATAGACTTCCCGTAGATCATGGTACATCTTGGTGGCTCCCGGATAAATAGAATACCGGGAACTATGAGCTTCTTCTAAAATTTGTTCCCTCAAACCATCATCATCCAGAACACATAAATGACCTTGGTACCTAAGCACCCCATCTCCCCCTTGGGAGAAGCCTCTACGGACATTTTCAGTATGGACTCTTTCAACTCAACTAATAAATGATCAAGATCTTGCTTAAACTTCACATCCATCACAAATTGCGATTCGGAACCATTGTGGACCATGACACCACCCTTGGTGGAATCCACTAGTTGGACACCTAGTCGGGCCAATCAATGCACCTCACGAACCAATTCTTTGTTTTCATCCTCTACATGAGCCATACTACCCATGGAAAATATACTAAGTGCATCCACTACAACATTAGCTTTGCCGGATAACTCTTCAAGAGTTCTAACCACCTTCGTTGATGAAGATTCAAGTCCTTTTGGCTAAACACATATTGAAGACTTTTGTGATCGGTGAAAACATCCACATGGACCCCATACAAGTAAAGCCTCCATATTTTCAAGGCAAATACAACCGCTGATATACCGTGAGTTTACGATATTTTTGATACATTTCACTTAAGATTTATGTGTGTCTAGGGCCATATTGTATTAGGAATTAATGTTTTCGTGTTATATTTGAAGGAAATAAGCTTGGACGTGAAAGTGTGAGATGACAGCTATAAATATGCAGAAGGAGCCACCCACGGAGGTGACCTACAAATCTTGGTCTAGTTTCGGTCCGTAGATGGGTGGCGGCGTAGATGGAGCATAAGGGAAGTCTGACCAAGTGTGGAACTATGGATGCAAGTGACGGATCGTAGATTGATCCACTGGCCATCTTGCACATCCATCGAATGACTCAGAGAAGTTGAAGTTCCAGTACCTGATGAAATTCCAAAGAGGACCCACGGATCGTAAGTCAACCTACGGTCCGTTCTGCATGTCCGTTGATTGTATCTGAGAGTGAAGGTTCCAACCTCTGTAAGAAAAAGTCTCAGTGTGGACCAACGGAGGGGACCTACGGACCGTAGGTCGAAGTCATCGATCAAAGCCGCGTCCAGAAAGTTTATTTCCTTATTTTGTTTCCTTTTTGTTTAGGACATGTTTTTCTATAAATAGGGTATACAAGACTCGTTTTTGGGGGTTAGATACCATTTTATACTTTACGTTCTTGATATTTTCTTGGGAATTAACTTGCAAACTTTGGCAATTTGATTTCCTAATTTTGGTTTATAAGATTTTTGCTTTGGAATTCAATTCAAGATTTTGGGTTTCTTCTACTCTAGACATAGGTTCTTGAATTCTCTTTACAACAATATAAATTGTGTTCTTTCAAGCATGAGTAGCTAAATCCACAACTAGGGTTGTGGGAACCATGAGTAATTAACAACGTATGAATAATAACTAAGTACTTCTTGAATAGTGTTGATGCATGTATTGGTAATTCTTTTGCTTAGAAGTCTTTTAACGAGTGCACGCATTAGAAGTCACCTTGTTGTTACTTGGCGAACCAAGGAGGTAGTTAATAAGAAAAGAATTATCAATTGAGATTTAGTGTGATACTATCTAATAGTCTAATTTCAATTGGTGCGATGGTGAAAACTAAGCTATACATTGATGTGATGTCTAATCTGAGGTAAATGTAAGGGTTAGTAAATTATACTCATGTAGCCGGACCAAGGTGCAGGGTGAAATTCCCTATTTCGAGGACCAATCACTTAGGGATACGTAACTTACCAACTTTGCATGTAAAACACTAGGAAAGGGTTACTACTATTAGGATTACTGCATTAAATGCTTATGGGGAACACATACACCCTAGTTTCTCTCTCTTATTGATAACAATAAAGTTCGAATCTTGCTCACTTGATACTTGATCAACAATCGGTTATTTGTTTCACAACCCCCCTTTAGTTACTTGTTTTCGGAAATAGTTTCACTAAACGAATATAATCGTAAGTTAAGTTTATGTATGAACCATACTCCTTGTGAGATCGACGTCAACCTCCAATTTTGGTTCTTTACTTGATAACGATCGCTTATACTTTTTTAGGGAAGTGAATTTGAGCGTATTAAATTTTGGTGCCGCTGCCGGGAAATAAGATTTTTGTATTAAGTTTAACTACATTATTGAACTTTAGTCAATTATTTCCTAATTTTACGTTTTCTTTTATTTTTGTTTTCTTCAGGTTTCTACTCTAGTGTATGCCAAGTAGACGGAGTTGAGGTGAACCATTGACCCCATACGATCCAAAGTTGAGCAAAACTTTGAGAAAGATGAATAATCAAAGGGGTCTATAGTAATCTAGTCATAGAGGAGCCTGAGGAACAAGTGAATAATGAGAATGCTCAGGTTCAGGGTGATAATTTACTCAGAGATGCATTGAGGGTGCAGAACCCACCTGAACCAATATTGCGTGATAATTACAAGGTCGACTTCAATACCGTTGAATCTGAAGGACCAATTGTTCTCCAATCTCTACCTCCAGGGCATACATTCGTGGTGACTAGCAGTTTGATGCAGATGCTTACAACAAGGGGTTTGTTCTCTGGTAGGACTTTGGAAGATCTGCATGGGCACATGGCCAAGTTGATGAGTGTTTCCAAGAGTTGTGTAGGTCGACTAGAGTTGGACATGAATATCATAGGATTGAGAGTCTTCCCTCTATCACTGACCGGAGATGCTACGGTATGGTTTTCTGAGCTTTCGTACAACTCAATTCACACATGGGATTAATTGCACAAGGTGTTCATGGCAAAATATTTTCCATTGTCTAAGAAGCTGAATCAAAGGACAAACTGAACAATTTTGTAGCACTACCTGGAGAGTCTTGTGAGTAGTTCGTGGGATAGGTTCACTGTATTCATACTAAGTGTTCCAAATCACCGCATTGATGATGAGTCACTGAAGTAGTATTTCTACAGAGGTTAGGATGACAATGGTAAGGCTGTGCTTGATACAATCACTGGAGGATCATATGGTGAGTGCACTTTTGAGGAGATCTCTTAGAAATTGGAGAAGATTTCCCAAAATAATAAAGCTTTAGCACTAGAAAGTCAGACACCGAAAGAAACACTTTTGCAGTTCAAGCCGCACCTAGTCAATCTGCCGATGACATTTGTGAGGAGATGGCTCAGATAAGGACAGAACTTGGGTTGGTGTTGAAGCATGTAAGCGGAGATGCAGAAAAGGTGAATGCGGTAAACTACTTAACTAGAACTCCACCACCACCAGTTGAGGAATGCTACTATGAGGAGGATACATATTTGGTGAATGATCAGATGGGGGGTTTCCAAACCAACGCCCAAGGTTCCAACTCGGATAATTGGCGCCAAGGTCAAGGAAACCAAGGTCAGAACAATGGAAACTATAACATAGAAGGAAACTATGTCCGGGATGGGAACTACAATCGTGATAATAACTAAAACCGAAACAACTATGGTAATAAAAATGAGAGAGTTGCGCCTTATGTTCCACCTACGAATCGGGAATCTGGAAATAGAGAAATTAGGGGTAGTATGTTGCGCGTTGAGGATATGATGGAAAAGATGATGAAGAGGTTTGATGCTATTGACCAGAATGTGAAAGAGATGCACACGGAGTTGTTCGGGATTAGTCAGAAAGTTGATGCCCATGAAGTGTCGATAAAGCAACTTGAGCAGCAGTTTAGTCAGTTTTTTGCTACTGTGAATATTTGCTAACCAGGTACACTTCCCAGCAACACCATCCAAAATCCAAAAAATGATGGACATTATTTGGAAATCATGAGTCGTGGAGAAAAGCAAACTATTGATCCCCCCATGCCATCTGATATGGTAAAAGTGGTAGAGACAATTGATGATGAGATTGAGGTCACTGGAGAGTCTAAAAATGCTGTAGAGAAGGAAACGGAGGTAACCCAAAAGGTTGTCTCCATGCCTAGACCTCCACCTCATTTCCCACAGAAGTTAGTGCATGTTGAAACAACTTTTCATCAATGTCCCATTTATAGAAGCTTTAAAGCAAATTCCTGGGCATGCAAAGTTCATAAAGGACTTGGTGACCAAATAGAGGGTCGTCAGTTGTGAGAATGATGAGAGGTTGCAGCATTGTAGTGCCATTTCTACGAGATCATTGGTGCAAAACAAAGAGGATCCTGGAGCTTTCACTAATCCTTGCACCATCGATAGGATGCAATTTGCAAAGGCCTTATGTGATTTAGGAGCCAACATTAATCTGATGCCATTGTCTATCTACAAGAAGTTGGGTTTAGGGGATCCAAAATCGACTACGATGCGGCTACTCATGGCCGATAGAACTATGAAGAAGCTCCCATTGGTTTTCTCCAAGATGTCCTTGTGAAGGTGGGGTCATTCTTCTTTCAGGCGGACTTTTTGATACTCGATTGCGAAGTTGACCTTAAGTTTTCCATAATCTTAGGGAGACCATTCCTTGCTACTGGGCGTGCGTTAGTTGATATAGAGAATGGGCAAATGCAGTTCCTACTGAAAAAGGCGGAGGTGACCTTTAACATCTGTAAGTAAGTCTATGAAGTAGGAAGGTGATCTTAAACCGGTATCTGTGGTGAGTCACATTGTCGAAAAATGTGCTGAAGTGTCTAGTAAGGAGAAGTTAGGTGCAACCTTGTGCACCGAGAAAAAACACCAAGATCAAAAGACAGAAAAGTGCAAGCTAGCTCATGGGGATCTGGTATTATTGTTCAAATTAAGGTTGCACTGGTTTCCTGGCAGATTCAAGTCCCAGTGGATCAGACCATTCAGAGTGACCCAAGTGTCCCCACATGGAGTGGTTGAGCTTGAGAAAAGGAGTGAGACAAGGTTCAAGGCCGACCACCGGATGAGAAAAAGCTACATGGGAAATTCTGAGAGTGTCAATGCAGTGATAGAGGCATGGTACCTTGATGAAGTCTGAGTAATCAAGGGATCTCTGTCGTGCCGCAACGTTAAATCAAGCGCTTCTTGGTTGGCAACCCAAGATGTACAATCTAGCCAACTATAGGTTTTTATTTTCGATATAAGAGTTTTCTTCTTTTATTTTGATTCTTGTAGCTCTTTAGATAGGTGTCTTATTTTAGTATTAGTGTTGGCTAGATATAGAAAAGGGTCCGTGTCTAAAAAGTGTCCAGAAAATGTAAAAAGAAAGTCCTAATGGTTGCTATGTGTGCATGGACGAAAGGCAAAATCTGCAGAAAAATAGCTGTGCAGTGATCTATGGACCCCATCGACGGTCCGTTAGTCAATCCACAGATCGTGGATAGCATCCGTAGATCCCAGGTAAGTCCTAAAAATGTTCTAACATATAGGTGTTGGCCCATCTGGCAGTGTAAGCACTACTGAGGGTGCTGAGAGAGTTGATATGAGCACTATTGAGAGTGCTGGGATAGTAGATGGGAGTGCTACTGAGGGTGTTTCGAGTGTTGATCCAGCGGGTTCTGGGAAATCGGACCCACCCACTTTTTGAGTGGTCTTCGGTGAATATGCACCACAAGTTTGCTTCACCCGATCCATTGCTTTTTACCTTTTGTGCATTGGGGACAATTGCACTTTAGTTTGTTGGGGGTGGGGTAAATGGATTGTGAGTGATAGGGTGAAGTCTGAGTAACCCAACTCATAATCATCTTTTGGGGTTTTCTTGCCTGTGTTATTTTTCCCCAAGATACTGTTTAATTTCTATTGAACCGACATATTTAGGAATGTATGTGTAGTAGTAAGTAGAAAAATGAAAGCACGATGGCATGAAAATCATAAGAAAAATGATCCCTGTCCAAAAATGTTAAATTGTGATAGATCTATAGTCTTGATGAGGTGAATGTGTTGGATCTCAATGTGACATGATAAGAACCGATGAGACCTCATGAGTTAAGCTAAAAGTTGAACTGGGTAATCTGATAATGAAACAATGTGCCAAAAGTGTGTGCGAAAAGTTGAATGTTCAGACAGTATGTGCCAATCTAGAACTTTCTCCGTTGGTCCTACTAAGATGATCTAGGCTAGAACTTGGGAAGTGATCATAGGCCCTTATTCAAATTAGTACACTTTAGTCTAAAATGATCCAACCAAATGAAATCAATGTTCCCTTTGATCCAAATATTTGAGCCTAAAGTAGACCATTTCTTTTGATTGACCTAACTCACCTTCTTTAAAATAAGTGTTTTGGCCCCGGTCCCTCCTTGGACATGTGCAGCTTGACTTAGGTCAAAAACCTAAGTTGAGGGTGGCTAATGCAAAAACGTTACCTTAATCTTGGCCCTGGTCCAACATCGGATATTGTGCACCTTAACTAATGTAAAATCCATAAGTTGAGGGTGGCTATGAAAGAGGAAACCGAATGAAAAAAGGGTATAAAAGAGTTGTGTTGAAAAGAGAAAAAAAGAAAATATAGAAGAGGATGTGACTTTGTGCAAAAGAAGCAAAAAGATGATAAATAAAAGTGTTGAAAGAAATAAAGAAAAATAAAGTGAAAGAAAAAGAAGAAAGTGAAAAATAACAGCCAAAAAGTCAAAAGTCACATCCATGTTGAAAAGAGTCAAGGGAAAGAAAAATGAAAGGATGTCAAAAATAGGTAGAGAGAAGAGGTAAAAAGCCAATGTAATGTCAAGAAGGGCAGAAAGTCACTAAAAGTATCCAAATGTACCACACCTGATCCTGAGCCTACGTTACAAGCTAAGAAAGTCCTATAGTGATCCTAGCAACTAGTTTGGAGAGTCTAAGCAGTGAAAATAAGGGAAAGCCTATGGTATTGAGCACTAACTGTAATTGAAGTCTCTTCTGAGCGTGAGTGTTGATTGAATCCTAAAACTCAAAATTCATATCTTTTGTGTGAAAAGGATTTCGTTTGAAGTGAGGGCACTAGTTACATTGTTGGAACGTTGGTACCTTGGTGATTGTGAGAAAATTGTATTTTGTGTTGTCTATTGGTCAATCTTTGTCATATCTTGATCCGCATGAGTTAGCTTGTTGAGTCTAAAAGAAAATATTTGCACTAAGAAAATGGAATGTATTGAAATAGCCATGTGATTGTTTGAGTTTGTATGTCTGCTTCTACACAAGTGTCATTTAGAGTTTAGTGCGTTGCTTGAGGACAATCAATGAGTTTAAGTTGAAGGTGTTGATATATCGTGAGTTTACGGTACTTTTGATACATTTCACTTAAGTGTTGTGTGTGTCTAGGGCCATATTGTTTTAGGAATTAATGTTTTTGTGTTATTTGCAAGAAATAGGCTTGGACGTGGAAGTGTGATATGACAGCGAAAAATCTACAGAAGGAGCCACCCACGGAGGTGACCTACGGACCGTAGGTCCAGTCACGATCCGCAGAGGGTGGCGTAGATGGAGCATCAGGGAAGTTTGACCAAGTGTGGAACTACAAATGCAAGTGATGGATCGTAGGTCAGCCGACGGGCCGTCCTACACATTCGTCGAATGACTTAGAGAAGTTAAAGTTCTAGTACCTAATAAAATTGGTAAGTATGGAGCCACATAAGAGGACCCATGGACCGTAGATCAACCTATGGTCCGTTCTGCACGTCCATCGATTGTATATGAGAGTGAAGGTTCCAGCCTCTGCAAGAAAAAGTCTAAGTGTGGACCAACAGAGGGAACCTACAGACCATAGGTCGAAGTTGTCGATCAAAGGCGCGTCCAGAAAGTTTATTTCCTTATTTTGTTTAGGACATGTTTTTCTATAAATAGAGTATGTAAACCTCATTTTTGGGGGTTAGACACCATTGCATATTTTTAGTTCTTGATATTTTCTTGGGAATTAACTTGCAAACTTTGGCAATTTAATTTTCTAATTTCTTTATAATATTTTTGCTTTGGAATTCAATTCGAGATTTCAGGCTTCTTCTACTCTAAACGTAAGTTCATGAATTCTCTATACAACAATATGAATTGTGTTTTTTTGAAGCATGAGTAGCTAAATCCACAACTAGGGTTGTGGGAACCATGAGCAATTAACAACTTATAAATAATAACTAAGTAATTCTTGAATAGTGTTGATGCATGTATTGATAATTCTTTCGCTTAGAAGTGTTTTTAACTAGTGCACGCGTTAGAACTCTCTTTGTTTCTACTTGCCGGACCAAATAGGTAGTTAATAAGAAAAGACTTATCAACAGAGATTTAGTGTGATACTACCTAATAGTCTAATGTCAATTGGTGCGTGGGTGAAAACTAAGCCATACATTACTGTGATGTCTAATCTGAGGTAAAGGTAAGGGTTAGTAAATTATACACACTTAGGGATACCTAACTTACCAACTTTGCATGTGAAACACTAGGAAAGGATTACTATTATTAGGATTACCGCATTAAAAGCTTATGGAGAACATATACTCCGTAGTTTCTCTCTCTTATTGATAACAACAAAGTTTGAATCTTGCTCACTTGATACTAGATCAACAATCGGTTATTTGTTTCACAAACCCCCCCCCCCCCCCACCCCCTTTTACTTACTTGTTTTCGGAAATAGTTTGACTAAATGAATATAATCGTAAGTTAAGTTTAAGTCTGAACCATATTCCTTGTGGGATCGACCCCAACCTCCAAGTTGGGTTCTTTACTTGATAACGATCGGTTATACTTCTTTAGGGAAATGTAATTTGAGCGTATCAAATTTTGCACCAATTCAAGATCATGGGTCAAATAATTCTTCTCATGGACTTTAAGTTGCCTTGAAGCATAGGAAATTACTTTACCATTTTGCATGAGCACACATACCAACCCCACTCTAGAGGCGTCACAATATACCACAAAACTATCCGTACCCTACGGTAAAGTCAACACCGAAGCAGAAGTGAGTCTATCTTTCAACTCTTGGAAGCTTTTCTCACAAGCCTTCGACCACTCAAACTTAGCCTTATTTTGGGTCAAAGCCATCAATGGAGAAGCAATGGAGGAAAACCCCTTAACAAAACTCCTATAGTAACCGGCTAAACCATGATGGGAATAAAGTGGGCTGATTTTGTCATCCGATCTATAATGACCCAAATAAAATCATGTTGCCTTCGAGTACGAGGAAAATCTACAATAAAGTCCATATTCACATCTTCCCACTTCCAAGTGGGAATACTTATATCTTGGGACAAGCCTCCTGACCTTTGATGCTCAACCTTAACTTGTTGGCAATTAAGACATTTGGCTACAAATCCTGCAATATCTCTCTTCATACCATTCCACCAATAGACTTCCCGTAGATCACGGTACATCTTGGTAGCTCCCGGATGAATAGAATACTAGGAACTATGAGCTTCTTCTAAAATTTGTTCCCTCAAACCATTTACATCCGGAACACATAACCGACCTTGGTACCTAAGCACCCTATCTCCCCCTTGAGAGAAAGCCTCTACGGACTTTTTGAGTACTAACTCTTTCAAATCAACTAATAAAGGATCAAGATCTTGCTTAGACTTCACATCCATCACAAATGACGATTCAGAACCATTATGGACCATGGCACCACCCTTGGTGGAATCCACTAGTTGGACACCTAGTTGGGCCAATCTATGCACCTCATGAACCAATTCTTTCTTTTCATCCTCTACATGAGCCACACTACTAATGGACAATCTATTAAGTGCATCCGCTAAAACATTAGCTTTGCCAGGGTGGTAAATGACACTCATGTCATAATCCTTCAAGAGTTCTAACCACCTTCGTTGACGAAGATTCAAGTCCTTTTGGCTAAACAAATATTGAAGACTTTTGTGATCGGTGAAAACATCCACATGGACCCCATACAAGTAATGCCTCCATATTTTCAAGGCAAATACAACCACTGCTAATTCAAGATCATGGGTCGGATAATTCTTCTCATGGAATTTAAATTTCCTTGAAGCATAAGCAATTAGTTTACTATTTTGCATGAGCACACATCCCAACCCCACTCTAGAGGCGTCACAATATACCACAAAACCATTTGTACCCTCTGGTAAAGTTAACACCAGAGCAAAAGTGAGTCTATCTTTCAACTCTTGGAAGCTTTTCTCACAAGCCTCCGACCACTCAAACTTAGCCTTCTTTTGAGTCAAAGCCATCAACGGAGAAGCAATGGAGGAAAACCCCTCAACAAACCTCCTACAGTAACCGGCCAAACCCAAAAAACTTCTAATGTCGGAAGAAGTTAGAGGTTTAGGCCAACTCTTGACCTCATCCGTCTTCTTAGGATCTACCTCAATACCCTTGCTTGACACAATAGTACCAAGGAAAGCTACAGACCTCAACAAAAAGTCACACTTGCCAAACTTTGCAAAAAGTTGTTGGTCCTTAAGAACTTGGAATACAATTCTCAAATGGTCCACATGTTCATTCTCACTGCTTGAATAGATCAAGATATCATCAATAAATACAATCACAAACATGTCTATGTATTGCCTAAACACTGTATTCATTAAGTCCATGAACGCCGTCGGAGCATTAGTCAAACCAAAAGACATTACTAGGAACTCAGAGTGACCATATCTTGTTCGAAAAGCCGTCTTGGGAATATCAACCCCTCTCCCCCTCAATTAGTGATAACCCGAACGAAGATCAATCTTAGAGAAATAACTAGCCCCTTGAAGTTGGTCAAACAAGTCATCAATTCCCGGAAAGGGATACTTATTCTTCATGGTCACTTTATTCAATTGACGATAATCAATGCACATTCTAAGGGACCCATCCTTCTTTCTAACAAACAACACCAGAGCACCCCATGGAGAGATACTCGGTCGAATGAAGACCTTATCTAACAAATACTTCAGTTGCTCTTTCAACTTTTTCAACTCTGCCGGAGCCATTCTATAAGGAGGAATGGAGATAGGTTGCATATTCAGTAAAAGGTCAATACCAAAATCTATTTCCCTCTCAGGAGGAACACCGGGTAAATTATCGGGAAAGACTTCCGAAAACTCATTCACTACCAGAACCAACTCTAGAGAAGGGGTTTTAGATTTAACATCCTCCACCTTAACAAAATGGTAAATAAACCCTTTGGAGATCATCTTTCTAGCTTTAAGGCAAGTGAAAAATTGACCTCTAGGTATAAATTTCCCTCCTTCCATTCTAAGATAGGCTAATTTGGAAATTGGAACCTCACCACTCGAGTCCTACAATCGATATAGGCATAACATGCATGCAACCAATCCATACCCAAAATCACATCAAAGTCTAACATGTCTAACTCCACCAAAGTAACTCTATGGGACAAGGAAATGAGACAACTTCTATAAACTCTCTTAGCCACCATTGAGTCACCCACCAGGATAGAGACCGAAAAAGGTTCTACTAAAACTTCGGGTAATATTACAAACTTCATGGTCACAAAAGGTGTCACAAAGGACAAAGTAGCACCCGGATCTAACAAGGTATATACATCAATAGAAAAGGCTTTTAACATACCGGTCACAACATCCGAGGAGCGCTCTTAGTCACCTCGGGATTGAAGAGCATAAAAGCGATTTTGCTTTTTGGTATTGGAGTTTGAACCGCTTGGAGGTGCTTGTTTATCTCTCTTCCATTAACCTTGAGCATTGGAAAATCTCTCATCTTATGGCCACTTTTTCCACAACCATAGCAACCGTCCGATCCAACTAGGCATTTACCATCATGCTTTCTTCCACATTTTGCACAATTAGGCCTAGCAATATAAGAACCACCACTATCACCTCCTTGAGGTTTAGGGTTAGACACCCTATCCTTGTTGATCCTCGGGGGAGCACTAGAGGAGCCTTGGTTGGAGAACCTTTGCTTGAACCTTGGTCGACCTTGTCCATCAGACTTAGCATTGGAGAAGTTCCCATCATTGGTTCTTGCTTTTTTCACCTCCCTATTCTTGTCTTGGAGTTTCTCATCCTCCATTTGTTGGGCATACACCGTAAGACGTGAGATATCCATATTATCATGGAGCATTGCTGTACGACATTCTTTTTTTACCAATTTGGACACACCCGTCAAATACCTACTTATCATATCCCTTGAATCCGCCACCAAAGAAGGAGCATACTTGGACAATTGAGTAAACTTTAGAGAATATTCATCAACACTCATACCTCCTTGACGAAGGTTAATAAACTCTTCCACCTTAGCTTCCCTCAACTCGCGGGGAAAGAACCTATCAAGAAACACCAATTTAAATGCTTCCCACTCTATGAGACCCGCTCCTACCGGCCTACCGTTCTTCCATTGAGTATACCATACTTGAGCAACATTCTTAAATTGGTAAGTGGCTATCTTCGCTTCCTCTACCGAAGTCAGCCCCATAATGTCAAGTATTTATAAACATCTTCCACAAATTCTTGAGGATCCTCTTCCACTTTGGAGCCATGAAACTCGAGGGGGAGGGGTTCACTCTAGAAAAATCCCTCACTCTAGAAGCCGCATAATTCATATTACGGTTCACCGGAGCTACAACCTTTCTATTGGCTTGGGTCGTCATGGCTTGGGCTTGAGTTATTACGACTTGAGCTTTAGCCGTCATGGCTTGGGCCAACATTTGAATAGTAGACCTAAACTCCGTCTGGGTGACATTCTTAACTTCAAGATCAACCGGAGCTTAATTATCTTGATAAGGAGCTCCTTCATTCACATTGTCATCCTCCATTCTTCTTGCATTATCCCTTCGTGTATTCATATCCTGAAGACATAAGAGAAGGATTAGGAGAGGGACTTTTTAGAGTTAAACTCTAAGGCACGACTTTAGAGTAATGAAAAAAGTGTAGTTTCCTAAACATCTTATAGCCTCTCATTCATAAACGTGGTGGGCTTCACACTTATGAACAAACTCTACTAGACGTGGCTTATGAGACATCATCCTAGAATCATTCTAAACCTTGTGCTCTAATTACCAAGTTTGTCACTACCTAAGGGTACCCCCTAGACGTAACAAGTCATATAGAACCCTGAAAGCCCCCATGTAAGCCACTTAGAATATCATAACATAAGCGTAGAACAATAAAGAGTAAAAATACATTTCAAGTCAATAATTTTCATAAAGGAAAGCAGAAGTCTAGACTTGTCTCAATTAGCCATCTATTACAATCTTTGAATCAAATAGGGGTACAACCTATACAACATATCCGAAAGTCAAATACAATGAATAAGGAACTACGAAGATAACATCCGTTCTTGAACCATGAGGACTCACCAAAAAGCAAGAAGAATAGTCGAATCCAAGCTTGAACAAAATGATGACCGCCTTAAGAACCGGACCCTACACTTGGGGAAAATGTAGGAAAAAATGTGTTAGTACAAAAATGCACTAAGTATGCTAGCCATGCATAAAAACCTTGAAAACATGTTAAAAGGGACATTTTAGTTGAGTGCATGCAATTTACTAAGTTAAAACACCATTTTGAAGATAATGGAAAAGCTTAAGTCATAAGCATAATTAACTCATAGATCATCATATCATAATAAGAACATACCATAAATACCCTCAAAGCATACTTGTGTAATGCATGAATAAGATCCCATAATCTCACCCATACTTAGGTAAAGATTCTTGAGTAACTATAGTTCATAATTCATATTCTTGTTCATACTATCATAGTGCGGAATAAGCCTTAACCGACATAGACCATGTGAGCTTACCATAGAATCCAGTGTCTACCCCACACCGTAAAGGGGTTGTCCTACTTGCCTAAGGTAGAACCATACTCTTAGATTAGGTGGATCCACTAGCTAAATACCTATGAGGGCACATAGTTTATGGGATAAGAATATTGCTTCTAGAAACCTGGACTCAACTATGGTAGAAGGTTTCCATCTCATGAAATACATACTTTGGGAACCCGGACTCAACTAAGGTAGAAGGAACCTATTTGGAAAGCTGGACCCAACTAGTGTAAAAGCTTCCATCTCATATTCATATCCACTCGGTGCTAAACATTAATTCCCATAGATTAATTATTAAGTCTTGACTTAAGTTCATATTCATGGAAGAATGTCTTGACACTCAATCCAACATTATTCATACCGTAGATCATAGATTCAATAGGTGAGAATAGCCTTTCAACCTTGGAATCATCATATTGTGAGGAAACTACTCACATCATATCATATTCATACATAAGTGTGTACATGAGGATAACCTTCCAACAACACAACAACTAGATCATAATCATAATCACTTTACTCTCAAAGTGTTCTTGAAACATATACATAAATCTCATAATCATGCATAATTCACATACTTTTCCCTTCAAGGACCATAAAACATATTCCATCAACACATCTAGAATTACTACATTAGACATGGATAATAACATGATTCGATTAACTAAATTACTATAAGCATAATCTCATAATACTCTTCTTTCTACAATTCACCCACATCACAAGGTCATAAGTTGGGAATATGGGGATTTCATGGATTCTTGGGAGATTTAATCACAAAACCATAACAAAACATCAATTTAATCATAATATAAAGTAACTAAATCAATTGAATCATTTTTGAAAGGAATCCATGACTTGGAGCAAAACCCTAGCTTTGGGGAATTTATAGTTTTGAAATAGAGTTTGGAGGGACTCCATGGATGAAGACTATCCATGGATGAAGGACTACCATACCTTGGTGATGAATTCCCAACGAAATTGATTAGAAAAGCTTGCTTCTCACTTTCTTCTTCTTCTTCTTCCTTGAAATTCTAGAGAGAGAGTTTTGGGGAAAAGTTGGTTTTGAATTGGGATTTTGAAATTATGAAGAAGATGACTTAATTTAGGGACTTAAAAACCTTATATAGTTAGTCTAATTCAGTGTAAAATGACGTCACTTAGTATTAACTCAAAATGGAAAACCCCATAATGGCCCTAAGTGTAACTGCCAAATGGCAGTTTCAGGACTCACCCACGACCACACAACCACGGTCCATGGATGGACCCACGTGGTGTGCTGGTGAACCATGGGTTGAGGTTATGGATCCTTGACCTATGCCCCTAACCCATGAGGCGTGGGTGCCCTCCATGGGTCACTGCTCAAGCAACTTCTAAGTGTCTTCCTCAAGGACCCATGTTTGGTCCTTGGGGTTAGTACCTTGACGTTCTAACATGAAACCCTATATTTTTAGGTACGGGGAGGTACGTTTACGACTCTAGCCCTCTTGTTAAGCTCTAGTTTAGCCTATTAATTTCCAGAGTGTTACAGTTGTGTATCTTGAGTTGAGTACCTTTGAGTTGAGTATCATATCTTGAGTTGAGTACCTTTGAGTTGAGTATCATATCTTTGAGTTGAGTATCTTATTCTTAAGTTGAGTTTAGTTGAGTGAGTTGAAAAGAGGTAAGTATGTTTCCTTTTTATCAAGTGCAAGCCTATGTTTATGCTTTAGAATTCCCTTTACATGCTCGTACATTCCACGTACTGAGCCATTTGGCCTGCATCGTTTCATGATACATATAAATGTATTCAGGATCATCAACAGGCGTTTCGTTGAGGTAATGTGATATTCCATTCAGCTTTGGTGAGCCTTCTTATATTCCAAAGGACTATACCTTTACCTTACAGTTAGTAGTTTTTAGATGTCTTGGGTCTTGTCCCGATATCTTTCTGTAATATTTTGAGGCTTCATAGATAAGCAGAGTTGAAAAGTTTTCTGTATTTACTTTCTTTTAAGTATTGTTCAGACAATGTTAAAGTTCACTATTGGAGTTCAATGAATTTAATTCAATTTTAAGCTTTTGTATGCTTGAGTTAATCTTCTTCTTATAGCCAACCAATATGAGGGTTTGCTTGGGGACCAACAATAGTTCTTGAGTGCCGGCTAGTCCAGGGTGTAGGCTCGGGTCGTGACAGATCTTGATTGCACCTAACTAGGAGCTACCCTTTGAGTTTATGTGTGATTCTAGTGACACAACTGTGGGAGCAGTGCTGGGCCAGAGAAAGGAAAAAAATGTTTCATTCCATCTATTATGCCAGCAAAACGCTGGATGCAATATAATCAAACTACACAGTCACAGAGAAAGAGATGCTTGCACTAGTGTTTGCCTTTGATAAGTTCAGATCTTACTTGGTAGGTACCAAGGTTGTTGTTTACACTGACCATGTTTCTATAAGGTATTTATTTAATAAGAAGGATGCAAAGCCGAGTCTGCTCAGATGGATATTACTCCTGCAAGAGTTTGATCTGGAAATAAAAGATAGGAAGGGACTGAGAACCAAATAGCCGATCATTTGTCATGATTGGAGGACTCATCTCATGTGATGAATGAAGGACAGATTCGTGAAGAATTACCTGATGAGTAATTTCTAGTCTTGGACACGACACAAGTATCTTGGTATGCTGATATTGTAAATTTGCTGGTAAGTGGATTGTTTCCACGTGGGGCTTCGACACATTAAAAGCAAAAACTAAGACATGATGCAATGGTTCTATATATGGGATGAGCCTTTCTTATTCAAGAAAGGACCTGACTAGGTAGTGTGAAGATTTATAGCTAAAAATTAGTCTATGCAAGTATTGGAGATTTGTCACTCTTCACCATATGGTGGGCACCACAGAGGCGAGAGCACGACCCATAAGATATTGCAGTCTGGTTTCTTTTGTCCTACTTTATTTAAATATGTTGCATTGTTTGTGAAGGGCTGTGATCAATGTCAACGAATGGGCTCCATTTTAAGGGGGCATGAGATGCCTTTAAGCAACATCCTAGAGGTTAATATATTTGATGTTTGGGGGACAGACTTCATGGGACTATTTCTGGCTTCTAATGAGAACCAATACATTCTCATGGTAGTGGATTACGTGTTTTAGTGGGTTGATGTTGTTGCTTTACCTACTAATGATGCGAAGGTTGTAGTGATGTTCATCAAAAAACACATCTTTACTAGGTTTGGAACTCCAAGAGCCATGATCAACGATGGGGGTAAGCATTTCATCAATTGTTCGGTGCACACCTTTTTGGCTAAGTATGGAGTGCGACACAAGTTAGCTACAACCTATCATCCTCAAATAGCGGTCAAGTGGAGGTGTCTAAAAGAGAAGTGAAGCAATCTTACAGAAGATCGTGAATGCACAATGAAAGGATTGGGATGACAGGTTAGATGATGCATTATGGGAATATAGGACTGCATACAAGACACCAATAGGGACTTCTTATCGAATGGTGTTTGGGTAAGCATGTCACCTCCTAGTAGAATTGGAGCATCACGCCTATTGGGCCCTAAAAAAGTTGAATTTGGATCCCGACTTGGCCGACAAGAGAAGAATAACGTTTGCATGAGCTCGAAGAATTTCAGCTCCATGCTTATGAAAATGCCAAGTTGTATAAATAGAAGACCAAGAAGTGGCATGAAAAACATATTGTACCACGTACCTTTGAGCTTGGCCAATTGGTGTTACTATTCAATTCAAGATTAAAGTTGTCCCCTGGAAAACTTCGTTCCAAGTGAGTGGACTATTTGAGGTGGTGAGAATGACCCAACACGAGGTTGTGGAACTGAGGAAAAAGGACAAGAGTGCCACTTTTTTGAATGGGCAAATAGTGAAGCATTACTTCGGGAATGATGTAGATCATGAGAAAGAAACACTCAACTTGAATGACGAATGAGTTATGAGCTGGGTTGTACCGCGATGGTAAATCATGCGCTACACAGGAGGCAAGCCATGAACACATGTAGTAGATAGGATTTTTTTTTCTTTTCGTAATTTCATTTGTAGGAATTAATTCGTAGTTTTCTGTTATTTATTGTAATAGTAAAAAATATAGAGCTAGAGAAAAATGTCCAGTCGACGACTAGCTGAAGAGGTCGGCGAGCCCGACATGGATTGCCGTTGGAACCACCCAGCTTGATGAGGAACTCTGTAAAATTCGGCGAGCCAAAAGCTCAATTGCCGACTCACCGAACAGGTCGGCGAGCCCGACTTTGTCCGCTGTTTGAACCCCCAAATTGCTGGGAGTTCTGTAAAACTCGATGAGCCAAATACCATTCGGCACACATCCGAGTGGGTCGACAGGCATGACTTACTCCGCTGACTGGAGCGTGAACTGAAAGGTTTTAAAAGGGCCAAACGATTTTAAATTCAAAAATCCTTCATTTTCTCACCTTTTCAACTCCTGTACTTTCACCTCGATATTATATTGTTCGTATTATCCCATTTTTATTTTCATTTCACTAGGGATCTGTGCTTGGGACGGATCTTGGAATTTCTTTGCCACCTAGCATTTCAAATATATTTCGGCATAAAAGGTTGGTTTTCCGAATCCCGAACTCTATATGTGGTTGAACTCAAATAAAATTGGTATTTTGTTGTTGAATATCGTTGGGTAATCATTGTGTGATTGTTTGTTTGCCTAATCTTAAATGAAATCGTTATAAATCGGCCTTTAATCATGATTCCCGTGTCATTGCTTGTTGAAATCAAGTTGAAATTGTTGGGTTGTGTTATAAAAGTCATGGGTCTAGCGGGATGAAGTCTAAATAACCCTGGATTGCGCTAATTGTTGTAGTTTGCCCAATGATAGAGCGGTTTACATCTTTCTTAAGGCCAAAAGATGTCAATTGGCCAATTTTGGCCAAATCAGTGGAAGTCTGAGTACCCGGTAGTATAGGTCTTGCTTTAATTTCATAGTGTAAGTGTTTGATTTTTATTCTGGGGTTGCGGGCTTGATTTTGAAGTGCGGGGTGAAAATTTGCACGTTGGGCCATTTGGCGAGCTGAGTTGAGCTCTCCGAAGGGTTCGACGGTTCGCCCAAAGTCCCCTGGATCGCCCTTAATTTCTTTAAATGTTGAGTTTTTGTTCTGTAACTTTTGGCGATATGCCTGAGCTCGCTGAGTGAACTTGGCGACTCATCGAAAGTGCTTATTAATCGCCCTTATGTGCTCTTATTTCTTTAATTACACTGTAACTTTAGGTGAGCTACTTCTATGTCAAGACCCAAAGGTACCCCATAGATGTAACAAGGCACATAGAACCCTGAAAGAACTCCATGTAATCCACTTAGCATATCACAACATAAGATAATAGAAAAATATGGAAATTTAAAACATTTTCAATACAATCGAAGTCTCATAAAACGAAGCGGAAGTCTATTACACTTGTCTCAAATCATCTAATACTTTAAAAGAGTTAGGGACACAGCCCATACAAAATCTAAACATAAAGAAAGACATAAAAGAACATAGTGGTCAAATCCTCGATGCTATGAGGACTCACAAAATCTTCACTTGCTTCCTTCTACTATGAACCTAGCCACGGGAATGGAAGTCAATATTGCCGGACCCTATATTTGATAAGAATGTAGTCACAAGTATGTGTTTGTACAATAATGTACTAAATATGATGGCTAGCATAAATCATCAATATAAGCATATAAGAGGCATTAGTCAATACAATACATATGCCTTATTAATAAGAGATAATAACTAAAGTCATAAGCATAAGAGACATCATCTTGAGACATAGGACATAGCATAAGAGACAATAATCATAATTTGTGAGCATAAGAGATAACATCATAGTCATAGGCATTGTCAATGCATTTAGAACAACATAATGTAAGAGAATCACTTTATAAGTCACCTCAAGGCAAGCTTGTGCAATGCATGGACAAGACCCCATAATCCCACCCATGCTAAGCAAGTCACTTTAGGTCCTCATTCATATTTTTCATCTTTTGATCTCATACTTAGCTTATTTCTCATAGACAAGGGAATATTCAACTTTAGTCAAACATATCAAGGAAAGCAACTTATAGCAACAATCCGAGTTAAGCATACATCGTAAGCATAAGTCATAAACATCTTCATTACATAGACCATCATAACATAAGAGGAGCATACCATAGATACCCTAAAAGCATACTTGTGCAATGCATGAGTAAGACCCCATAAATCTCACTCATGCTAAGTAAAGCTTCTTGAGTAACCATAATTCATACTAGACTTGACCTTGTGGGAATCCGGTGTTACCCACATCGAAAAGGGTTGTCGTACTTGCCTAAGGCAAGACCATCATCATTTTAGCTTTAGGTGGATCTAATAGCTAAATAACCTAATGGGGCACATAGTTTATGGGATAAGGAGTTTGTTACTAGAAACCCGACCTTTCTTAACGGGAGAGCTTCCATCTCATGAGATTGCTTCTAGAAACCCGACATTTCTTAACGGGAGAGCTTCCATCTCATATTCAATATCCACTCGGTGCTAAGCATAATTCCCACAGAATACTTTATTAAGTCATAACTTGATTCATGTCTTATGGAAGGATGCCCTTGAAAATCAATCCAAAAGAGTTCATTAGGATAGCTCATTAGATCATGCGTGAGAATAACCTTTCACCATCCATGTCTACATATAACATTAGATTCAATTAGGTGATAATTGCCTTTCAACCTAGAATCTCCATTATGTGAGAAAACCTTTCACATTATGTTCATTATGTGCTCATGAGAATAACCTTTCAATCATCACAACAACATTATCATAATCATGGACTCTTCATTCATAGTCATACATAAGTATGTGTGAGAATAATCTTTCAACAACACCACAATTACATCATAGTCATAATTACTTTACTCTAAAAGTGTTCTTAAAGCATATACATTACCTTCATAAAACATGGATAAGATCATATGTTGCCCTTTCAATGGTCAAAGCTCATTTCAAATCAACACTTATAAAATTACTACAATAAACATGGATAATAACATAATTCAAGTAATCAAATCACCACATGCATAATCTCATATACTCATAATATAGGTCATGTGAGAAAGGTTCTTTCAAAACAATACCATATGCAATTCAATCATGCAAATAACTTCACCCTCAAAGCCTTAACATAGATAATCCAACATATTTGCCTTACTCTCAAAGCCCTAGAATTCATCATCTATGACTACAAGATTTACTCTCAATCAATACTTCTCATAAAAACCTCATAGACCTATGTATCAATGTATTCCATTCATATGCTTCATCCTTAACCAATTTTAATCAAATATCTTCATATAAACTCAATCTCAACACTACTAATCATGATTCATCATATAAACCCTAATCTAATCAATTCATGTCTACAAGCTTTACTTTTAAGAAATTCATATCTAGGTGTTCTAATATCAAGAAATTCATAAAGTAATTCATCAATCTTAGAAGATCACATCTAAGCCCTCAATTTCCTCTTTAATGGCATAAAACCAAACTATATCAAATTCACCTTAGAATATTAGGTTAATCAAGAATACATGTATAATCATACTAAAAACATATAATTACATCATAAACAACCATTATACACTCAATTGGATCAACATAAAATAATACCCACAATATAGGAAGAAACCCTAACTAGAATTGGGGTTCATCTTCACAATTGGGGGAGACATGAGGGCTTCATGGATTAAAGGAGTCCATAAATGAATAAGCCATCATACCTTGATTATGAATCCTAGGAAGCTTGAAACAATGGAGTCTTGACTTGACCTAGCTTGACCCTCTTCTTCTTATTTGAGTTTTCTAGAAAGATATTTTTTGGAGATGATGAACTTTGGGTATTATTTGGGTTTTGAAATAAATGACTTAATTGGGTGAGTTTTAGGGTTAAAATGACTTATATAGGGTCCTAGGCTTGGGAAAAATGACATAGCTTTGAGTTAAAACAATTGGGAAAAGACCCAAGAACTCGCCTTACTGGAAACTGCCGAAATGGAATGAAGGTGGCCTTCATGGGTCGTCATCATCACCACGGCCCATCAAATGGATCATCAAGAATTTCAGCTTGATAGTGCTTCACTGTTACAGGCACAAAAGTTTACTCCGAGATGGGAATTGGGAAAAATCGGTGGTGTTGGAAAGAGGACTCAGAGTCCTTTAATTTTATAGGTCATGGCCCACCAAATTCATTTTGAGCTAAGAGATATGATCAATTGAAGTTGACCCTAAACTCTAGGTCTAGTAAAAAGCCCTTCACGTGAGGCTCCACAAGTCGTGGTGCCTACCACAAGCCATGGTATATCTCGTGGTCATGATCCAGTAGATAGGAAATCTTCCCCTTACCCCTAAAAATTAAGTCAACCTCACGACCCCTCCCACGTCCCGTCAAGGCCTTCACAAGCCGTGAAGTGGCTCGTGTGGAGGAGGTCAAGTTGGGAAGCCTCTAGGAGGCTACTGCCTCACCATAATGGGGCGTGATGGCCACCACGAGCCGTGAAGGCTCACATGGTCATGAGTAGTGCCGTGGAAAGATGGGGCACCCTTGGCCCCTTTCCTTTGGCTCTTGCCCCTTTCCTTTGACTTGTTGCCTTCTCACTTATCCCTAATTAACCTACTAAGCTATGAGCTCTTACATTCTAGCTCACCGATTGATGTTAGCGATCCGCCGAAAGGCCTTGGATATCGCCGACCAACTTAGAATTCTGGAAATTTTTGCACTAGAACTTTTGGAGAGCCCGACCTGGCTCACCAGAGTGGTTCAAGGACACGCCGATCGGTTCGACGAGTCTTTCTGCAATTTATTTTCTGAATTTTTTCTCTACTTTTTCTAAGTTTTTCTATATTTTTTTACAGGAATGGCTAGACCAAAAGTCACCGGTAGATACATGCCACCCCAAAAGCTGGGATGTGGAGTTGTTAATGAAGAGAAAGCAGCTGCTTCCCGGGATAAGGCTAAAAAGCTACCTCCAAAGGGAGGTAAAGAAAAGGGAAAGGCTTCGTGGTTGTTACACATGCGGAGGAGAGCTCCAAAAGTGATGGGGCTTACAAAGCGCACCTCACCAGATTAGGTAGTGAGGGGGACTCACATGATTCTCATGCCGCTATCTCCTAGCATGAGGATGACTAGTTATTATAGGACCGGAGAGCGGAGCTACGCTCCAAGTCAATGAACGATCCATCTAGGATCCCGGTGTCTCCAACACCTGCCCCGTCAGCTTCAGCTCCACTGCCTCACTCCTCCAGCATAGAAAGTGGTCCCAAAACCACCAGTACAGGGTCTTCCTCCCCGGTCACTAATCGACTAAAGGCCGATGGATTGAGGACCATAGTAAAAGAGAAGAGATTGTCCTACCAACAGAGTGGTGGACAGACATCCAAAGGTGTGAAGTACTCTAAAGTACCACAATATTGAAATTTTCACTAAACCCCAGGGTCCTTACATTCCTACTTGGGTCCGAAAGTTCTATTCAGCTTACAGATAATTAGTGCCGAAATGGAAAAAGAATGCCAGTGCCTTCAAACTAGTAGACTTCGTGGTGGTCCGAGGCAAGAAGGTGAAATGCAGTAGTTCTAACATAAATGTCGTACTTGGATGATCCACCAATTTTATGCATGACAAACAGAGCCTGGTCCAAACCAAGACCTTGGATGATTTAAAAGGTTGGCTGACACCTCTTCTCTCCGACATCAGGCCGAGGTGGATTGAGGCAAGTGCACCCATCTAGAAGAAAGACCTAAATATTTGGTTTGGGTTTATCAGTAGCACTATTATGCCGTCTCAAAATGAGTCTATCCTTCGCTACCAGAAGCCAGCTTGTGTTGGTTCTATTATTGCTAGGAAGAGGCTTAATGTGGGGTTATTGATTGAGCAAAAGATGGCCATGAGGGCCAAGCAGTGCCAAACCTCTCTTCCTTTTTCAGTGTTGATCACCAAGTTGTGCAGACATGCTCACATTCCAAGAGATAATCAGACAGATGTGGAAGTGACACCTACCTCATCTACTGACCTCCGATGTATAAAAGCCGAGTACATACGGGATGAGGCTGACAGGAGGAGGGAAGCACTGGTGGATACATCCCCATAGGTCGACGTTGATACATTGCCTACTGAGGCAATCATGCCTCCTCAATCTAGTGGCACCTCAGGTACTTCTGCACCTTCTAATTCTTAGGCCCCAGTACATTTGCTACTTCTGCACCCCCTCCCCCTAGATCTTCTACTGCTGCTGCTTCTGCCTCCCGACCCCCTATCACCCGGGCTATGCTTTACAAAATTGGCCATTTGGCCCAATCTGTTGATATGCGTGCCTCTCAGGTTGAGGCCACTATGCCTGGAATGATAAAACGGGCTATTGTTACTGTCTTGGCCCCCTTTGGGGCTGAGATGAGGGAATATGGTATTCATATTGAGAGCTATAAGTTGGCTTTGGATTCCCTGACTGTGAGAGTGGAGGAGTGTGAGAAGGGTCAAGGAGCTACAGATGATGTGAAGGCCTTGAAGGCCGACATTTCTATGTTGAGAAAGGATGTGGACAAGCTGAAGTCCACTAATTTTACTTCACTGTTTGGGACCGTGGAGATTCCTGATATGTCGAGTACAGATATTCCAGCTTGTTTTGAGGTGCCTCCGGCTACCACCACAGATGAGGTTAGAGCTGATGTTGCTGCTGCTGAGTCCGAGGCTGAGACAGATGAAGAGCAACTAGGTGTGACTGATGCGACTATCTATGATGATTTGGCAGACCTAGAGGGAGCCATAGTGCATATAGTTGTACAAGCCTCTTTGAGGGATGTTTTTATGGTGGGCTCCAGTGGAGCCAAGGATGCTGAGATACCAGGCATGATTCCAAGACAGAGAGAGATGTGGATATGCAGACTTCACCCCAGGCCTAGCCTGGCAGGATGATTTTCATTACCTCCTTTCTGTTCTCTTTTTAGACTTTTTCTATTTTTAGTTGCATTAGAGGACAACTACATATTTTTTTGGTGGGGGTGAGGTATTTCCATACCTACCTCTTGTGGGCTGTTTTGTGAATATTGGTTTGATTTTGATTGTGTTTTTGTGAATATTGGAGCTTATTGGTTTATATATATCTTGGTTGTTAGATTGTGGTTTGTTGATAAATAGTGGCCCATTGTTTTAATTTGGAAATGGTATTGAAATGGTTTTGAACCAAGTTTAAAATTTTTGCCACCTTTTTTGTGTGTGATTGATGTTGTTCTTGTGCAAATTTGAGTGTCGGTTGTGGTCAATACCTATGACTTGAATAGTGCTCTTAGTTGAACAAAATGAATGTGCAGCTACCATGAGGCAAACTAAGTTACATAGGTAATATGTGAATTTTAGCATCTCGTTGCGACTAGGCGATTGTCGATTTAGTCTTTTGTGATGAAAATTGCTCGCTAGCAAGAAAGTATGGAGTGTTGTTTGATAATGGTGTCAGTTCCTTGTGTGGTGAGGTTGTCTTAAACATTGTGCTTGATGACACCTAGGATTTTCCCCATTGGTCAGATTGATTGAGTGAATGAAGCAATTGAAATGATCTTAGGCAAGAATTTTGAAGAGTGAACCAATTTGACAATATACCTCTTTGTGGCCAACCTTGTGAGAAGTGTGAACCTTCCTTAGCACATTTTGAACCTATCCTTTTCTTGGAAGAAACTTGAACAATGTTGACCTCATTATCCCATCACCCATAACCTTCATGAAGTAGTGGTTCGTTTGAATAGCAACCTTAGGCCAATAGCCTAAGTTGGGGTGTGGTGAAAAAGAAGGAAAGTCAAGAAGTATGAAGATTCCTCCTTTGATGGTTTTTTTGAAAAAGATAGAACCCCTCCATATAAAAAAAAAAGAAAGAAAAGAAAAAGACTGAAAAAGAGAGTTTTGTGAAATAAAGTGTGTGAAAAAAGTGAAGAAAAATGGGATATCCGGTGATTCAGGTTTAGTTGAATAATGGTGTTAATTTTAAACATGTTTGAATGTGAAAAAGAAGGAGAAAAAGTGATTTTCAGGCCATACTTCATGAAGGTAGAAGCCATTAAGCCTAAATGACCATACCTATAAACTTAGCCCCATTACAAGCCTTAAAAAGACCTTTGTGATCATGAAAGATCTGAATCGAATGTTGGTTGTAAAATAAGGGCAAGCCTATGGGTGGAGTCATGCATATATTTATCTTTTTTGGTGTGAGAGTTGTATGTGATTCCAGAACCTTAAAGTTTTGAGAAAGCTTGTGTGAATATGGAATCATCTTTGTTGTGAGGGCATTTGAATATCTTTGTTGAGCTTGAACTTGCATTTGAAGCAAGCATTGTGAGGTTGAGTACACTTGATGATGGTGAGTCACAATTTGAATCTTTGAGTGCACAGTTGAGCATTGTATGTGTAATTTGAACCTTGTGTGTGCATTTATGTTGAGTCTTAAGCAGCACTGTTGTCACGACCCAGGGGTTTCCCCTAGATGTAACATGGTGTATAGAACCCCGAAGGACTCCATTCAAGCCACTTAGCATATCATAACATAAAGTAGTAGAACAATAAAGAGTAAAACAACATTTAAGTCTAAAACAGTTTTATAGAAAAGTAGAAGTCTAACTCATGTATCAACATAGCCATCTATTACAGTCAAATGAAAGTGGGCCTATCCCATACATCATGTTCAAAAAGGAAATACGAAAGATAAACTACAATAAGGAAAATCCTTCCTCGAACCGTGAGGACTCACCAAGCTCAGAAAGAATAAAAGTCCAAGCTCTAGCTATTAGAATGGAAACCCTGCCTGTCGCACCCTACATTTGGGGAAAATGTAGGGAAGAGTGTGTGTTAGTACAAAAATGCACTAACTATGATAGCTATGCATAAAAACATTTAAAACATGCTAAGAAGGACATTTCATTTCATGACATGCAATTTACAAGTTTAAATATCATAATAGAGATAGTTGGAAAACATAGGTCATAACATCATGGCCAATGCAAACTAAACTATCTTTGAGTCTTTGAACACATATGAGATACTTTTTAAAGTAACCTTAGCTCATTAATCATCTTGTTATGGGAAAATTAGCCTTAACCGACATAGAGACCATGTGAGCTGTTACAAGATCCCCCGGTGTCTCCCACACCAAAAAGGGTTATTCTACTTGCCTAAGATAGAACCATGAACTTCTAGCTTAAGTGGATCAACTAGCTAAATATCCTACGGGGGCACATAGTTTATGGGATTTGGAGATTGTTACTACAAACCCGACCTCTACTAACGGGAGAGCTGCCATCTCATGAGACTTCTCCTAGAAACCCGACCTCTACTAACGGGAGAGCTTTCATCTCAATGTCAATATCCACTCGGTGCTAAGCATAATTCCCGCGGAATGGTATTTTCTTACTTATTTTCATCATCCATGGAAAGACATGTCATCTTGTCAATCCAAGCTAGTTCATTAGGATAACTCTTTTTCATTGATTCAATTAGGTGGGAATAGCCTTTCGACGTAAGAATCCCTTCTATGTGAGAAAACCTTTCAAATCATGGTTGTGAGTGTTTTATGAGAATAACCTTTCAACAACACAACAATAATAACAACATTGGCACTTTACTCTCAAATCACCCTTAAAACATCCACTTAGTTTTCATAAGATCATGCATAAATTTATACTTTGAACTTTCAAGGTTCAAAGCTACTTTCAATCAGCAAATCTAGAATTCTAGAATTAGAGAGGGATTTTATCATAATTTCATATCATTCTATTACTTCATGCTTTAGATCATAAAACTCATCTTTTATCATCAGCAACCCAACTTAGAGAGGGATTTTTTCATAATTTTATGTAATTCTATTACTTCATGATTTAGATAAAAAAAACTCATCTTTTATCATCAACAACCCAACTCTATGAGATCACAATTTGGAAAACATAGGGGTTTGCATGGGTTCATAGGGGAAACATCAAAAAAGAATTGTAAATCATCAATTCATTCATATTTAGACATAATTAAACCATTAAGATCAATAATCAAAAGAACCCATGGTGTTTGAAGAAAACCCTAGCTAATAGGGGAATTCTACCATTTGAAATAGAGGAATTTGGGAACTCCATGAATGGAAGAGATTCATGGACGAAAGCTACCATAACTTCACTCCAATTTCTAGTCTTCAATAGAGAATTTGGATCCTTAGCTTGAAACCCTAGGTGAAATCTTATTCTTCTGCTTCAAGTTCTAGAGAGAGAATATTTGGAAGAAGATTTGATTTGTTTTGGGGAATTTGGGAGAATGAATTAAATGAGGTGAATTTGGGGGTAAAAAGACTTATATAGAGGTCCTAAATGTAGTCAAAATGGCATTGTATAGGAATTAATTAATTAGGAAACGACCCAACTAACCCCAAAAATAACTGTCAGATGACCACCGATGGACTCCAGTCGACGGACTGTGGTTTGACCTACGGTTTGTCTTGGTGAACCGTTGTTGGTCATCAGAGACCATGATTTGGGGGCTTCAAACCATGGACCGTGGTCTGACCTATGGTCCGTAGGTCGAGCCGTGGTCCTAGACCTCTAAACTTAGGTAGGGTGGCCAACCCACGGACCCTACCTATGGTCCGTGGGTCCACCTACGAACCGTCTGTGTCCTCGTGGATGGCACCTATAGGTTCTAAAATTTTGGATCATTACCCCTTTTTGGATACAGGGTGTTAAAATTGTTTGTAGACATCCTTAATAAACTGATTGATCCTGAGTTTTTATTTGAGGACAAGCAAAAGTTTAAGTTGGGGGTGTTGATGAGTCCGAGATTTTGACTCATTCAGGGCTTTATTTCGATAGTATAAGTGTCCTCAAATGCCTAATTAATGCTCTAAAGTGATGTTAAAGTGTTAATTTGTAGCATTGAAGGCTAAAGAGCAAGGCAAGGACACTATTGCGCAAAAAAGAGCAAACAAGCTGAAGAAGTGGAGAAAAGCGATCCTGGTGATTGCCAAGACCATTCAGTGGTTCACCAAGTGGCTCTTTAGATCGCCTAAAGTTCCAGTGTGCCAACCCTGGTGAAGAACCAACTTTGCGATAGGAATAGGCAGTCGGCGGATCACGAACTACTCCGCGATGGCAACCTTGATCGCCTAAATTCACAGAACCCTGAAGACAAATGGCCAATGCAAACTGATGATGGATTGGAGCAAAGGGCGGATTGCCGACCTGGTTGGTGAGGCGCGACTTACTCCGCCGAATGATCTTTCAGACCAAAAATTGGACAACTACAAATTAAAATTTTAAATCAAATTTCAGGAGTCTCTTCCATTCCTTTCAAGTTCTAATTCCCAGAGTTCGAGTTTTAGAGTTTTTCTCTCAGTTTTTGAGTTTCCATTGGAGATTTTTTAGGCTTAAACTTGAGGATTTACAAGTGGGTCTTTGAACTTAACCAATTTGGAGCATTTAAAAAACTTGGAAATATTTACTCAGCTCATGGCTAATGTAGTTGGTAATTGTTTTTCTCTTTTTATGATGTTTAGCGAAAACCCCAATTTTTGGGGTGTGATCATGTGATTATTTGCCTAATTTGCTTATGGGTATTGTTGTTTAATGATTTTTTTGTTGTATTAATGTGGGTTTGATTGATAGTTAAGTAGTAATTTATGAATTGTAGTTGCAAATACAATTCTAGCTTAGTGTTTTGGGCTTGCTCGAGAGAGAGGTCCTAAAACCAATGTTATTGATTGATGATTGTAGTGTTTTTTTCATTATGGGTTTAGTTTGAGAGAGTGAATCTTGAGTCACTCCTACCTATCTAGCTCGAGCGAGTAGGTAAATTAAGGTTTTGGGCCGCTTTGTAGTGTTAAACTTGTCAATATTTGGGAGAAATCGCCTGAATCATAATAGTTGTTCGAGAGAAAACTATTGCAATTATAGTCTATCCAACCCACAATGTTGCAGAAAGTTATTATGAAACTTCAATTACTCATATAGCATAATTGTCTTATAATCGATCACATCCTGAGAATTCCTCTTAATCTTGTTGAAACCCCGGTTTTCACATTTGTTTTAGTTGTTAATTGACAAACCAATCACCAATCTAACATTTGTTGTCAGCCCTTTCAATTTAACTAAATGTTTTCAATAATTTCTATTCCTACCACAAATTAGATTACATTTGTAACTTCGTGACTGAATACGAACATGTACCGCTCCCTATGGGTTCGACCCCAACTCTTTGTTGGGTTTTATACTAGATTACGATTGCTCACACCTAGTATTGGATGAGGTGTGGTTAAGCGTTTATCACTACCGGGGAGTGGTGTTTAGAATTATTTTAGTGAAGTTTAGTTATGAACTGATTGTGTTGTAGTTGAATCAACTTATGTTTATGTTTTGTTGGTTGTTCTTGAACAGGTGAAGAGATGAGTGTTAATTGGAGTAATTCTAGCCAACTTGGGCATAATGATGACATCGATAACTTGCACGATGTTAATGAAGATCAGTTCGAAAGTACGGGTTCTATTCGATTATCTCGGGTTGTGGTCAATGTGGTGTTTGATGTGACTAGCACTATGTTGCAGCTGTTGCAAATGAAGGGTCTATTTGGAGGTTTAACTACTAAGGATCCTCATGACTACATATGAAACTTTGTAGATGTTTGTGGGCTATTTTCTTTTAAGAACATTTCTCAAGAGTCGGTTTCACTTCAGTTGTTCACCTTTTCCCTAATAGGGGAAGAAAATAAGTGGTTGACTGAGTCACCAAGGGATTCAATCTTCTTGGAATGAGCTCACTGATGCGTTCTCTATATGGTTTTTCCCTCCCTCGAAGATGGTGGCTTTGAGAGATAATATTCAGAAATTTAAGCGAGTGGATGGTGAACCAATACATGAGACATGGTTGAGGTTAGAAACTGCTACTCCAATTACCAACTCATGGACTTCCGAACAATGTGTTGTTACAATACTTTTACTGGAGTCTAGATTCAATCAACAAAGGTGTAGTAGACCAGCTCATTCGAGGAGGAATCATGCAACAACCATTTGAAATAGCATCCACTCTTCTTGATAAGATGACTAAAATTAACTGTGCTTGGTATACTAGAGAAGATCAAGTGTCTCCTTTGAACTTCAGGATTACAAAGGAACAAGTCGAAAAAGACCAAGAGCAGGATGCAAACATGGCTAAGATGATGACCCAAATGGATCTATTGTCGAAGCACGTCATGGATAATGGTTCTAAGGTTGTGCATGCAATTGGAGTTAGTGAATCCTGATGAAGCGCAATTTGAAGCTATGTACAATGAGGAAATTCACCTCCTAACAAATCAAAGAGGAGGTGTCTTCCCAAACTATCCAAGGCCGAGTGGGAACCAAGGCTTGAATAGGGAGCGCGATGACGGTTAGAGAGACTGAGATAGGAAATGGCGTGACCGTGGTACGGATTGGAGAGAGCGTGACGGTGGCAAAGAGAGATATGTACCTCCCCATAAGCGTCAAAAGCCAAAGGAGCAAAGGGCTAATCCTGAAAATTTCTGCATTGAAGATATGCTTGCATGCATTCTCAACAAAGTGGAAAGATCGGACAAAGTGCTAAAGGAAATGAAAAAGGACGTCTCATCTTTGAGCCAAATAGTTACATCATATTCGGTATCAATTAAGTAGTTGGAAACACAAATGGGTCAAATCTCGACTCATTTAAACCCAAAACCAAAAAGAGTCATACCGAGTGATGCCATGGGCAACCCAAAGAATGAAGCTTGAAAGCATATCTTTGTCGTGCCATGACGCTAAACAAGGCGCTTCTTGGGAGGCAACCCAAGTGTTTAGTATTTAATGTTGCTTTTCGAATAATGTGTATTAGATGTGTAGGTTGATAATTCGATGTTTTGGAAAAAGTGGCAATTAGGTGAGCCTAGGTATCGGTCGGTGACTTGCTGAACAGGTCGGCGAGCCCAATCTGGACGACTATTTTGACCAACTAAATGGTTGGAGTTCTGATGTGCTGTGAAATCTTGGTACATTTGATGCTCAAAACTAAGAATTAAAGTTAGAATCGAGTGTATTTTGTAAGATTTGATGTGTATGTTGAATGTCTAGACAGGTTTACGCTTGCACGGGAAAATTTGAAAAAGAGGCGCAAAATGAATATATTGAAAGGTACACCACAGAACCCATCACGGGCCGTGGTTGTCAAGAGGAACCGTTCTGAAGCCCGTGAAGTGGAAGCAATGAACCTGAAATTTGTCTTGCTGACGACCAAATTCTAAGTGAAGACCACGGAGCCCTTGACGGGCCGTGGTCCTCATGACAGATCATGATGGAGGTCGTGAAGGAGTTCCAGGAGACAAGCATCGATGAGTTAAATTGGGAATGGCCAAGTAAGGACCATGGGAACCCAGACGGGTCGTGGTCTTTACAACGGTTCGTGATGGAGGCTATGTAGATTTTTCCAGTAGGCAGGCTTTGAAGAACCATTCTATGATATCACCAAGTAAAGACCATGGAGGGCTTCACGGATCGTGAAGCCCTTGACGGGTCGTCTTACTGACCATGAAAAGTTGCGACAATTCAGTCTTACTTCAAGTAAGACTCTTTTTAGACAAACTATTTGAATTAATTAGGTTTAATTTTTCTTTTATCTTGTCATATTTGGAACGTGAGACTATTTTCTAACTATCCTCTTATTTGGTTTTGATCAATTAAAATTGAATCGATAATTAAAGTTTGATTTGGTTTTTTAAGATCAAGTGTTCTTTGAATATGCAAATCTTTGTAAGTAATTTATCTTAACGCATTCATTACATATCTTTGTTTATTTTATTGAAAGCATGAGTGGCTAAACACCACAACTAGGGTTGTGGGAACTCTGACTGAAATCTAAGTGTAGATTAGTAAAACGAGTAGAATGTGATTCATATTTGCAGTACATAACTCAACTTTCGTTCTTCATTCGTTCTAATGAGTGCATAAATTAGAACTTGCATGTATCTATCAATTGTTCAAGAGAAAATAGATATTTAGCAAAAAGATGAGTTAAACTATTGAATTGGAGTGAAAGTTCAAGTTCGAGAGAAAAGAACTTTGACACTAAACTATGCGAGGGTAAAATCAAATAACACTCTAAGACCAAGAGGATTTGAGTGGAAAGTTATCTAACAAGACTGTGAAATGTTAGATATACTTAACTCGCCTGTAATTTGCAAAGAATGAATTACCTGAAACTCGTTCATGAATCAACACTAGATGTAACGTTATGGGAAACACAACCCTGGTTTCATTCAATAATTATCACAACCTTGAATTAAACATTTTGTTAATTGTGTTAAACTGAATATTTTAACAATATTGGTTACCTGAATCTTACAGCCAACCCCCGTTTACATTTCACAATTACTTTCTTTAGGAAATAATAACAAGGTTTGAATAAAAGTGATAGTGAAACTATTTCTGTGAGTAAATTCTCTGTGGGATCGACCTAAACTCATGTTGAGTTCTATAAATTGACATTGGCCGTTTATACTTCTTAATTGAAGTGTAAGTTTTGACGTATCAATTTCTGTAACATTTGGCGGACTAAAGTACCATTCGGCAGATCACTGAATGGTCGACGACATAAGTGGAGATCCCAGACTGGAGCGCGAACTAAAGGGTCAAAAGGGCCTAAGCCGTTTTAAATTCAAAATTTTCCTTCCTTTCAAATTTTTAACCTTTCCCCTCTTACACTTCACCTCTAGATTTCATATTTGCTGATTAATTTCGTGTGGGGATCAATTGCTCGGAGGATTTTTGCGTTTTCGCGTCTGTACTTGCTTGCCTAGCATTTGTGTCTACTTTTGAGGTTGGTGTCCCGAACTCGACTTAAATTTTTAGTATTTTTTGAAGCATGATTGTTCATTGTTGGATCAATTGCATGATTTTATGGAATTCATTTATTTTTAAGTGAGGGCAACTACCATACCATGTTTATGTTTGTATTTTAGCCTATAGCTGTTGATTTCTGCTTAAAGTTATTGAGATCGTTAGTATGTGTTGTATGTGTATTGGGTCTGTTGTGGGTGAAGTCTGAGTTGTCTGAATTGTGCTGATCGACTTAATTTGACCAATGATAGAGAGGGTGATGTCATTCTTAAGAGCAAAAGACGTCGATTGGTCAAATTTAGAAAAATCAGGGGAAGTCTGAGTACCCCGGGGTCATTTTTGGTATGGATTTGGACTGAATTACATAGAATAGTGTGTTAATTTCATTCTCGTGGGTTGAAAATTTAAGGTTGGAGTCAAACTCTGGCATGAGAGACTAATCAGTGAGCTTAGTGGAGCTTGCCGAATGGCTCGACATTCGCCAAGAGACTCCTGGATCACCTTTTTATTCCTCATTTTTGATGATTTTATTTTGGATCATTCGACGATATGCCCGATCTCACGGAATGTCTGTTAGATTGCCCTTTCTCAGCCCCAATTTTAGGAAATATTGTGTAACTTTTGGCGAGCTACTTTTAGTTCGTCTAATGCTGTCGGTGAATCGTAGAAACGCCTGTACTTTACCGACTTGTGCTGATTTCTGACCAGTTTCATTTTGTAACTTTTGGGTAACTTGATTTTGTTCGCCAAATGAGTTCGGCGACTCGCCGAACTAGTCGGTGAGTTTTCCTGCAGGTTTTTAAACTTTGATATATTTTGGACTATTTCTAACGCATTGGTTTATTATATGTTGTTTTGCATGTATGGCCAGACCTAAGGTGCCATGCAGAAATCAATCACTTGTATGAGAGCATGAGGAATAGTGATAAACGAAGACATCCACAAGCGAAACTTCCTCTGACGGGGGGAAAGAACACATGCAAAGGTAAGAGGCCTGTCAACCCTAGTCCAGGGGAGGCTAGCTCAGATAGTATGGGCATCTATGACACCCACCTCACCACCTTAGAGTGTGACAATAAGGGAAACTCGAGGTCCAGATCGCTAGTCTCTGTATCTAAGCCGAAAAAGACCAGACCATGTAGATGAGGAGACCTGAGTTGCGCTCTAAGGCACCGCATGATCCGGCCAGGATACCGGTCACTCCTACACCTCCTCCACCTCCAGCACATATTATTCAATATGTACCTCATGTGCCCCCGGTAGAAGCACCTCCACCTTGATCATTGAACATGTTAAAGGCTACCGGGTTGAGGACTATCTTAGAGGAGAACAACCTGTCTATAGACAGAGTGATGGACAAGTACCCTGAAGTGTGGAACACCATAAAGTTCCACAAGTTTATGATCTTTACACGGCCCCAAGGCGCATACATACCCTCCTGGATCCGTGAGTTTTATGTTGAGTGTGGGAAGTTGGTGCCCATGGGAAAGAATAAGGTAAACTCGTTCGCACCGGTTGATCATGTGATGGTTCGTGGTAGAAAGGTCAAATGCAATAGCACCGACATCAATGAGGTGCTAAGGTGTACGATGAATATGATTCACTTCTTGGTGGATCGAATACAGAAGAATATCTTTAATGATTTAAAAGGGTGGTTGGATTCTCTTATCTCCGATATCACACCACCATAGATCGAGCCAGGAGTACAAATAGAGCGAAGTATTTGAATGTGGCTACCCGATATTGGTTAGGATTTATTAACAACACCTTGATGCCTTCGCAGAACGAGTCTATACTCCAGCATCCTAAGGATGCTTTGTTGGGGTGCATCATTGATCGGGACAGATTGAATCTCAGGTTGATTATCGAGAAAGAGATCGCCATGAGGGCCAAGAAGAATAAGTCCTCATTTCCTTTCCCAATGTTGATCATGGAGCTGTGCCGGTGTGCCCGAGTGCTATTGGTTGAGAAGACAGATGTGGAAGTGACTCCCATTTCTTCTACTGACATCCGGAGGATCGAGGCCGAATACACTAGACACGAGGCCGAGAGGAGGAGAGCTGCACCGGTGGAGACTTCCCTGATTGTTGATGTGGAGATGTTGCAGACAGACATATCCCCTCCTACTCAGGCCGGTGAGCCTCCAGGTACCCTTGGCATTTCCACTTATGTCCCTTCTAGTTTTGTTGCTACTACTTACACTGTTACTGTTATTGTTTCCCGGCCCCCATTGACCCAAGCTATGTTGTTCAAGAGGGACCATCTGGCTCAATCTGCTGATGAACGTGCCTCCCAGGTAGAGGCTGTTGTTCATAGGATGATTGATAGGGCCATTGCTACCACATTAGCTCCTATCCGGGCTGAGTTGAGAGAGCACTAAGATTTGGTCACCGCGCATGGATGAGTATTAGATGCCCTTATGGTGAGAGTGGAGGCATGTGAGTAGAGTGGGCACCAATCTGAGGATGTGTCGGCTTTGAGAGCCGATGTTGATAGCCTGAGATGGGATGTGTATGAGCTTAAATCCATAGATTTCTCTATGTTTCTCGGCACTATGGACCTTTTTGAGGTCCCGAGTATAGAGTTGCCAACCATTCACGAGATCCCTCCGGCTACTATAACCAGAGATGCTGGTATGGCTGATGAGTATGCCGAGTCTGATGCTCCCGGGACTGATGAGGAGGAGCTTAGTACACGAGAGGCAGCAATATATGATGACCTGGAGGACCTAGAAGGAACGATGGTGTAGACAATTATGGAGGCCTCTCTTCGGGATACATCGATGGTGGGCTCTAGTGAAGCGAAGGATGGAGCTGAGCCGGGTACTAATGCCCAGATTGAGGGATTCACGGATATGACGAGTTATGTAATGCCCCGGAAATTAGTAGACTAAACTAGAGCCAAAAACTAGGGTTCTAGAGTGTGATGTTCAGAATTAGAGTCGTAGATGAGACTTTAGGTGCATGGAATGAGGGGGTTAGTAGTTGAACGTCAAGGTACGTGTTAGAACTCGTAGTTTGGAAGACCATTTAAAGTTTGGTTGAGCATGAGAAGGGCAAGTGCCAAGGAAAAAAGGCAAGCCTAAGCCCAGGGGCCAAGCCTGCCCAACCTTGGCAACCTACTGCCCAAGGGGTTCACGACCAGTAGTCTTGACCACGGTCCGTGAAGGGGTCCGGAAGACTCCTTAGCCTTGTGAGAGTTGAACCCTTGAAGTCTAGCTACTGTCCAAGGGACCACGAGTCACTTCACGGCCAGTGGTCATGACCACGGCTTGTGGTCATGCTTAGAATTGTGGGAGCTTGGCAAGTTGAGGGGAGCCACTGGTCAAGGGACCACGGGCATCACCAAGGGCTGTGGTGCCCTTGACGGCTCATGAACTTGGGCGTAGCCCCTGGCAAGGGGTTGCCTAGTTAGGGTCAATTTAGTAAATTCCTATTCGACTAGTTTTAAGTTGGGGTCATTTTATATGTGTTTTATTCACCTATTTAGGGTATATTACGTCTTTAGAACCTATTTTAAGTCACTTCTGACAAGACCCAAATCAAAAAGCCCAAATCAGTCCTCTCTCATATATTTCTGTCTCTATAAAGACCCCCATTGAAGTAGAAGGTAGAGGTTGAAGCTAAGGTCAAGAACAAAGGTTCCATTGCTAAAGGCTTGTCCTTGGGAATTGATTAAGGTATGTTTATATTTTCATCTATGGGTTCTTCCACCGATAGAGCCCCCTTAGAAATCTCCTAATTTGTGAAGAAGAACCCCAATCTATGTTAGGGTTACTTCCAATGTGTGGGTATAGTTGGGTATGATTCCAAAGGGTTGGATAATACTTATTCATGGTTAATTTGGCATTGAATTGTGATACTATTATGAAATTGTGTGAATTCTATTGTTAACCCTAGTTTACTTGATGAGTTACATGTTTTGTGGGTTTATGCCATTAAAGGTGAAATTGAAGGTTCATTAGTAATCTTCCTAAATCAATTTCATGTGTAGTAATTGATCAAAGTTAAGATCATATGATCATGAATTGAACTAGACCTTGTTGAATTTGATTGATCTTGACTTGCAAAGCTATAATTGAACCTTTATGATTAATTAAGACTAGAATCACCTAGTAATGAAATATGTGAACAAAATACCTTGAAATCTAGGTATAAAGAAGAGATTAAGAAAGAAACCTTGAGAGTAAGGGTTGTGATTACGATAGCTAGGGCTTTAGAGTGAAGCTAATAAGATTAACTATTGATGTAAAGGCTTTGAGAGTAAAGTCTAAAAGAGAATAGAAGTCTAATAGGTTGGATTGTGGTGAAAGGCCTATACTCACCTAACCTACCTTATAAATGCTTGATAGATGAAGGTGATAGAATCACTTTAACATGGATCGATTGTCAAGGACAATCATCCATGAGTTATGGGTGTTAAGAAAGGCTTATCAAGTAAATCTTGGGGTGTATGCTTGGCCTCAAGTGGATATTGAAGATGAGATGGAGTGTCACACAAGGTAGGGTCTGAGCTCTCTGTAGAAAGGAGAACCACACCTAGTTGATGTGAGGACTATCCAAGTTAAATGGGGGAACTCTTACGTAGTGCAGTGTGGGTTTTCCCAAAGTTAGGTCTCATGAGATGGGAACCTTCACATGAGTTGAGTCAAGGTTCCTAGTAGAAATATCCATATCCAATGATCTAAGACATGCTTAAGGAAGCATCTCATAGTGTTCTAAAGCTTAAATGAACTAAGACTTATTTAACGAAGTTCCTCATTGTGTTCAAGAGTATTAGTGGACTTGTGTTCCAGAGTATAAGTGGACTTGTGTTCAAGAGTATAAGTGGACTTAGACATGCTTAAGGTAGTATCTCATAGTTTCCATATGAAGAAGGAACTTAGACATACTTAAGACAGTATCTCATAGTGTTAAAAGTATAAAAGGGGCTAGACATGCTTAACTAGGTATCTCATAGTATCCATGCTAATAGTGAACTTAGACATACTAAATGAAGTATCTCATAGTGTTCAACCTAATAATGAACTAAGAAGTGCTTAAGAGAGTACCTCATAGCGTTCTAAAGTTAGAGAGAGAGGAACTAGGTTCCAAGTCAAAAAGTAATAGTATGAGGACCTAAAAGTAGTACTTAGCATGAGTAGTATTATGAGGTTCTATTCATGCGTTGCGCAAGTATCACTTAGGGTTATTAAAGAAAAGATTTGAGAAAGGATTGTGCCATAGTTGCCCTTCCTAGTTATAGTTGTGTAACAACCCATAAAACAAATAAGTTAAACTAGAGCCTAACTTGTGTGTGTTTGAGTTTGGTGTGAGGTTTGAGGGTGTTCGATGTTGTCCCAAGCCATGGTTGAGGGGTTTAAGGGTTAAACGTCAAGGTACGACTCCACAAGGATCACCCAAGGGATCCTTGAGGAGGACCCTAAGCCTAACCCCCAAGACCCCAAGGAAAATCAAAACTTCCCAAAGCCACATTTCCTACGAATGGGAACATATGCCCCGTAGGTGTACCTACGCCTCGTGGGTGGCCTCCTTATGTCAAGGGCCACTTTTCCAAGCTGCAGCCCCAAACCAAGAACCAGCAGGACGAGGCGTAGCCTAACCTACAGTCCATAGGTGAGGGGGCGTCGTTTGGACCTGCACTCTGCAATTTCTCGGCCAAGTGAAAAGGTTGGTTAGTAAATTCCTCCCTTGGTTAGTTTAGTTCTTGGACGGTTATTATTGGTTTATTAACATATTTTAAGGGTTTTTAAAGTATTAAAACATAGTTTAGAATTCATTATTTCAAAACCCCAAAGTTAGAAACCTCTATCCTCGAAAGCTCTCTCTCCAAAAACCTCCATTGGAGGTGAAGATTTCAAGCTTCCAAGGTCAAATCTTCATGTGGTATTCATCCTTGACTTATTATCTTTCAAGGAGCCAATTTCAAAAGTTATTACAAATATTCAAAGTTTTCCAAAAACCCTACATTTCAATCTATGCATGGGTTCGACTAAAAAGGATTTCTAAAGGTATTATTGCATTAAAATGTGAATGAATTTTGGATTTAAACATGATTTAAGGTGAATTATTCCTAGAACCCATGTTTTACCCCAAATTCCTAAGTTGTAATTTGAGATTGGGAATTGATTGATTATGATGAAATGTGAATTGTTTATGTTTATATGGATATAGAATCTTGTAATTATGCTATTACCCTTCCCTAATTGTATTGATCCACTTGAAAGGTAGATGTGTTTAATTACTACGTATAGTGTGATCATTGCCTTAAAAGGGAAAGTATGAATGTTTAATGTGTGATTATAATGTGAAGGATATGCATGTGATTCCAATGATAGAATGATGATAATGTATAGAATGTAAATGTGTTATTATTGAAAGGCTATTTCTCAACGTAACACTCATGAATGATAATGATGGAATGTGAAGGGTTCTATAATGTAATGTTGTATAACTTGAATTGGTAGGCTTAGGCATCCTCCTCTTGTATAATGAATGTATCTTGACTAAATGTCATAATGTCTTGAATTGGTAGACCTAGTGTTGGTAGCCTTTCATAAATGAATGAATGAATGATGAAGTATTCTAGGCTAAACCTTGGATTGGTAGACCTAATGTTGGTGGACTTTTATAAGGAGTCTAGGAACTAATGTGATGTTAATCCTTGGATCGGTAGACCTAATCATGGTGGCTATTCCTTGTGTGAATGTTAAACCTTGAAACGGTAGACCTAATGGTGGTGGCCCTTTCTTGTGTGAAACGATGAACCTAGAAACGGTTGACCTAATGGTGGTGGCTCTTTCTAGGAAGATTAATGAGCTATCCTTAAATGTACCTTGAATCGGTAGACCTAATGGTGGTGACCTGTCATGTGTATGTCCTTTGGGTCGATAGGCCTAATATTGATGGCCCTCTCAAGTACAATGATGTAATGTGATTGAAATACTCTATGGGAATGTAGGCTACACACCGAGTGGAGACGGTCAAATGGAAACTCCCCCAATGTTAGGCTAGGGTTCCAGTGAACATCTTCCTATCCCATAACTAAGTTCCCACATAGGATATTCGCTAGTTGATTCCTTCCAAGCTAATATTACCGGTCTTCCTTAGGAAAGTTGACCACTTTTTTCGGTGTGGGGTTGCACCGCACCGGATTCCATGTCTAGCTTGCATGGTCTATGTCGGTTAAACGCTTATTCCCATCATGTGAGATATGCATTATGGTTTCTTGAGAGGTTCTATAAAGTGTGGGTGGTAGTATAGGATACCATCCATGCATTGCACGAGTAGGCATTGAGAGGGTCACAATGAGTTCTCTAAGTCTTAATGACTATTGCATGAAAGTCCTTTAAATGATGTTATTGAATAATGTTGAATATTATATGCTTAAATGTAAATGGGGCATGCTACACTTGGATTGTATTATGAGTTACTTCCTTGTCATGACTTGTTGTATATAAATGTGCCTTATGATGACTTCAAAGGAGTACTTAGTGTGAGTAGTAGTATGGGATGCTACTTGTACATTGCACAAGTATGACTTAGAGTTGTCTTTGGTGATGGTACTTTTGATGATATGACTTATTTAATGTTTGTCTCTTATGTGTGAGTATTGTTGAAGATGGAAAGACTAAATGGTAAGTTCGCTTTTAAGGACCTTAATGTGGTGCTTTAGTATGGATGATGGTATGGGACGCTATCCATATATTACACAAGGTATATCATGAGGGTTACTTGAGGTGAAGTTTTCATATGAAGGTAATGGTTTAAATGTTGATTGTGTCTGTATTGTTGATAAATGACTTACATTATGGATATGCTTGAATATTATGTCTCTTGTGCTTATATTCATGAGATTTTATCAAAATGGCATACTAGCATGACTTTCAAATAAATGTCTGTTTCAAGCATGTTTTTGCATGGCTATCATACTTAGTACTTAATTGTGCTAACCCATTCCTCTTCTATGTTTTACTACAAGTGTAAGTTCCGGCAAGTGATTGCTTCTATCTAGATTGAAGTGCTTGGATTGCTAATCTTCCAAGATCAAGTTGTATGTCCTCATAAATCGAGGACAAGTGTTTAGAAGTTTCTTTTATTTTATGTAATCTACAATTTTAGTCATTTCGATTGTAAAGAGTCGTGACCCTACTTTACTTTTCAAGTAATTGTTTAGATGGCTATGTGAGACTTAGACTTCCGTTGTGTCTTTCAAAAGATTTTAATGAGTATTTTTGATTACTTGGATTTAAATAAGTTTTTAATTCTGCACTATTTCTATGTCAAATGCAATGAAATGTTATGAGTCTTGTATTAGACCCCTTCGGGGTCGAGTACGCCGTGTCGCATCTTGGGGCTAGCCTTGTGTTATGACAAACATGGTATCATAGAACAAGATTTTGGATATGGTTTTTGAGGGTTGATGTCTCACAAGCCATGTCAAGTAGAGTCTTGTTCATCGGTGTGAGTTGCGACACATTTATGAGAGAGAGGATATAGGACGTTAGGAAGTGACACTTCTTTCATTATTCTTGAAGTCGTGCCTTAGAGTTTAGCTCTATAAGTGTCCTTTTCCTAATCATTCTCTTGTATTTATAGGATATGAATACAAGGGCTAACCCAAGAAGGATGGAAGAAGAGATTGTGAATGAGGGAGTTCCTACCCGAGATCCCCAAGGTCTTCAAGGTAGCCAAATTCCTCTAGGGAATCAAGGATATCAAGTTCCGGTGGATCCCCCCGCCATGACCAATGAGGAAGTTAGGTCGGCTGTTTTGGTGATGGCTCAAGCCATTACTACTCAAGCTCAAGACAGGACGACTCAAGCCACTAGGGGTGTTGAGGCTAATATGAACCCTATGGTGAGTACTATGGCCTCTAGGTTGAGAGACTTTGTGAGGATGAATCCTCTGGTTTTTCTAGGTTCCAATGTGGGAGAGGATCCCCAAGACTTTTTGGATGAGGTATATAAGATAGTCAATGCTATAGGAGTGACCTCTATTGAAAAAGTGGAACTTACCGCTTACCAATTGAAAGATGTTGCCCAAATTTGGTTCACTCAATGGAAAAACAATTGGCCTATAGAAGCGAGGTCTATTGATTGGGAATTGTTCAAGAAAGCTTTCCTTGGTAGGTACTTTCCCCGTGAGTAGAAGGAATGTAAGGTGGAGGAGTTTATAAACATTAGGCAAGGTAATATGAATGTAGAGGAGTATTTCTTGAAATTTTCCCTTTTGTCTAAGTATGCTCCATCTTTGGTATCCAACCCTAGGGATGAGATGAGTCGATTTGTTACCGGTATATCTGACCTAGTTAAGGAAGAGTGCCATACGGCGATGCCCCATGATGACATGAACATTTCTAGACCCATGATGTTTGCTCAATCATTGAGGAGTCCAAAATTAAGAGGAAGGATATGGAGTTGAAGAGGTCTAGGTCCGATGAGCAAGGTTAACCTAGGTTTAAGAAGAGAGCTCCAAACCAAGATTCTTCAAGCACTCCTAAGGTTAACCAAGAGAGAGGTAGTGGACCTCTATTTGCTAAACCTACTTGTCATAATTGTGGAAAGAAGCATCATGGGAAATGCCTAGTCGGTACTGGTGGGTGCTATGGTTGTGGAAAAAGTGATAACCAAGTGAGAAATTGTCCTACTCTTACGACTAGAGGAAAGGAGGCCAAACAAGCTTATCTTAGTGGCCCAGATCTTGATGTTCCCAAGAGGAATCGTTTCTATGCTCTTCAAGCTAACAAGGACAAATGAGCTAATCCAGAAGAAGGTACTGGTGAGTGATAGTTCCTTATGGTTGTGAATGTCTTGTTGGTTCCTATGTTGTTTCATGTTAGCCTTAGTTGGGTTTTCTCCTAAGTGGGGGATGGTATGTTGAATAGTAAGGTTGTTGAGAGTTGTGATATCCTTATCTCTTTCCTTCTATTCTTATTCAAGCTTGAGACCGAGAGTTCCTTGTAGCTTGTTTCATGCTTTGAAGTCATGTGTGATATTGCGCTTCCATGGTCTCCTTTTGTTAAGCATGTTCTAGTTGAATTCTTGTTTAAATGAGAAAATGAGTTTCTTTGAATATTGTTCTTTATATTAATATGCATCAAGTATGAGTTGTCCATATGCTTCATGAGGTTAAATGTTGAGCATGTCTAATGTGTTTTTATAAAGAAATTGCATAATGAGCCTAATGATGTTGTGATGAGCATGATATGAGTTGGAGAAGGTAATGTCTCTAATGTAATGACAAATGTTGAAGCTATGTTGCATAATGAGTTTGTAGAAGTAGTTCCTACCTTCTTGTTTTGCTTTGAGCTTTTTGATGTGGAGTTGATGTTTCCTCCTAGTTTTGTGCATTAGTTTATATTGTTACATGCTTTATTGGCTGCTAGTCTCGAGTCGTTTACCCCTTAATGTGTTTTAAATGTCATTCAAAGACGAATGTTCCTAAGTGGGGGATAATGTAACAACCCGTAAAACGAATAAGTTTAACTAGAGCCTAACTTGTGTGTGTTTGAGTTTGGTGTGAGGTTAGAGGGTGTTTGATGTTGTCCCATGCCATGGTTGAGGGGTTTAGGGGTTAAACATCATGGTACGAATCCCCAAGGACCACCCTAGGGGTCCTTGAGGAGGACCCTAAGCCTAACCCCCAAGACCCCAAGGAAAACCAAAACTACCCAAAACCACATGACCTACGGATGGGGACCTATGCCCCGTAGGTCCACCTACGCCATGTGGGTGGCCTTTGTAGGTCAAGGGCCACTTTGCAAAGCTGCAGCCCCAAACGACGGACCAGAAGGATGGGGCATAGCCCAACCTACGGTCCGTAGGAGAGGGGGGTGTCGTTTGGACCTGCAATCTTCAATTTCTCGGCCAAGTGCAAGGGTAGGTTAGTAAATTCCTCCCTTGGTTAGTTTAGTTCTTTGATTGGATTATTAACATAATTTAAGGGTTTTTAAAGTATTAAAATAAATTTTAGACTTCATTATTTCATAACCCCAAAGTTAGAAACATCTATCCTCAAAAGTTCTGTCTCTAGAAACCTCCATTGGAGGTGAAGATTTCAAGCTTACAAGGTCAAATCTCCAAGTTTTTCAAGGGGATTTCATGGATTTCTTCTCTAAAAGATATGGTGGTCTTCATCCATGAATTATTATCTTACAAGGAGCCAAATTCAAAAGTGATTGCAAATCTTCAAAGTTTTCCCAAAACCGTACTTTTCAATCTATGCATGGGTGCAACTCAAAATGATTTTTAAAGGCATTATTGCATTGAATTGTGAATGAATAGTGGATTTAAAGATGATTGAAGGGCAATTCTTCCTAGAACCCATGTTTTCCCCCAAATTCCTAAGTTGTGATTTGAGATTGGGATTTGATTGATTATGGTGGAATGTGAATTGTTATTGTTTATATGGACATAGAATGTTGTAATTATGCTATTCCCTTGCCTAATTTTATTGATCCACTTGAAAGATGCATGTGTTTAATTACTATGTATAGTGTGATCATGGCCTTGAAAGGGAAAGTATGAATGTTTAATGTGTGATTATAATGTGAAGGATATGCATGTGATTCCAATGATAGCATGATGATAATGTATAGAATGTAAATGTGTTATTATTGAAAGGCTATTTCTCAACTTAACACTCATGAATGTTAATGATGGAATGTGAAGGGTTTTATAATGTAATGTTGTATAACTTGAATTGGTAGGCTTAAGCATCCTCCTCTTGTATAATTAATGTATCTTGACTAAATGTCATAATGTCTTGAATTGGTAGACCTAGTGTTGGTAGCCTTTCATAAATGAATGAATAAATGATGAAGTATTCTAGGCTAAACCTTGGATTGGTAGACCTAATGTTGGTGGACTTTCATAAGGAGTCTAGGAACTAATGTCATGTTAATCCTTGGATCGGTAGACCTAATCGTGGTGGCTATTCCTTGTGTGAATGTTAAACCTTGAAACGGTAGACCTAATGGTAGTGGCCCTTTCTTGTGTGAAACGATGAACCTAGAAACGGTTGACCTAATGGTGGTGGCTCTTTCTAGGAAGATTAATGAGCTATCCTTAAATGTACCTTGAATCGGTAGACCTAATGGTGGTTACCTGTCATGTGTATGTGCCTTGGGTCGATAGGCCTAATATTGATGGCCCTCTCAAGTACAATGATGTATTGTGATTGAAATACTCTATGGGAATGTAGGCTAAGCACCGAGTGGATATGGTAAGATGGAAACTCTCCCAATGTTAGGCTAGGGTTCCAATGAACATCCTCAAATCCCATAACTATGTGCCCACATAGGATATTTACAAGTGCATTCCTTCCAAGCTAATATTACCGGTCTACCTTAGGCAAGTTGACCTCTTTTTTCAGTGTGGGGTTACACGATACTGGATTCCATGTCTAGCTTGCATGGTGTATAATGGTTAAACGCTTATTCCCATCATGTGAGATGTGCCTTATAGTTTCATGAGAGGTTCTATGAAGTGTGGGTGGTTGTATGGGATGCCATCCATGCAATGCACGAGTAATCTTTGAGAGGGTCATAGTGAGTTCTCTAAGTCTTAATGACTATTGCATGAAAGTCCTCTAAATGATGTTATTGAATAATGTTGACTCTTATATGCTTAAATGTAAATGATGCATGCTATACTTGGATTGTATTATGAGTTACTTCCTTGTCATGACTTGTTGTATATAAATGTGTCTTGCTTATGGTGACTTCAAAGGAGTACTTAGTGTGAGTAGTAGTATGGGATTCTACTTGTACATTGCATAAGTATGACTTAAAGTTGTCTTAGGTGATAGTTCTTTTGATGAGATGACTTATGTAATGCTTGTCTCTTATGTGTGAATATTGTTGAAGATGGAAAGGCTAAATGGTAAGTTCGCTTTTTGGTGACCTTAATGTGATGCTTTAGTATGGATGGTGGTATGGGACGCTATCCATAGATTTCATAAGGTATAGCATCAGGGTTACTTAAGGTCAAGTTTTAATGTGAAGGTAATGGCTTAAATGTTGATTGTGTCTCTATTGTTGATAAATGATTTGCATGTTGGTTACGTTTGAATATTATGTCCCTTATGCTTATATTCATGAGATTTTATCAAAATGGCATACTAGCATGACTTTCAAATAAAATGTCCGTTTTAAGCATGTTTTTGCATGGCTATCATACTTAGTACTTAATTGTGCTAACCCATTCTTCTTCTATGTTTTACTACAAGTGTATGTTCCATGAAGTGATTGCTTCTATCTAGATTGAAGTGTTTGGATTTCTAATCTTCCAAGATCAAGTGGTATGTCCTCATAGATCGAGGACAAGTGTTTAGAAGTTTTTTTTATTTCATGTAATAGACAATTTTAGTCTTTTCGACTGTAAAGGGTCGTGACCCTACTTTATTCAAGTAATTGTTCAGATGGCCATGTGAGACTTAGACTTCCACTGTACCTTTCAAAGATATTAATGAGTGTTTTGGATTGTTTGGATTTAAATAAGTTTTTAATTCCACTCTATTTTTATGTCAAATGCAATGAAATGCTATGAGGCTTGTATTAGACCCCTTCGGGTTCGAGTACGCCGTGTTGCATCTAGGGGTTAGCCTTGGGTCGTGACAAGTTGACTGAAGGTGAGAGATTCCCTTAGTTATGAGAGTTAAGCTAACAATGAGACCAAAAGAGGGTGAGTATGACTAAGGTGACTTCAAGGCTATGCTTAGTGTGAAGGGTAGTATGGGATGCCTTTCATGCATTGCACAAGTGTTTCTTGAGGTTACTTAGGAGTATGGTGCCCTAATGGTAGAAAAACTTAAGACTTAACCATGCTTTTAGACTATGATTAAGATGACCAAAAAAGGGTACTTGGCTTGGGTAGTATTATGGGATGCTATCCATTCTTTGCACATGTATGCTTTTGAGGTTACTTGAGAATGATGCTATTATGGTATAGATGACTAAGAGTCAAATATGCTTATATGATTATGACTTATCTCCTATGCTCATTAACCATGTCTTATGTTGACTTATGTTTATATGATGCTCATGGTGGAGACCATGCTATGACTATGATGATTATGTTATGACCTTGTTATTATAGCTTATGCTTATGTCTTATGTTGACTAATCATGTTGAGATGCTCTTATGATGTTGTGCTAGCTTTCATACTTGGTACATTTTGTACGAACGCATTTTGCCTACATTCTAAACAAATGTAGGGTGTTGGAGATTTAGTTGCTTTGGAGGCTAAGTTTCTAAGAAGCGAGAGGACTTTAAGATTTGGTGAGTCCTCATAGATTCGAGGACAAACCCATGTTTCCCTTTTATGTCATTTCTTATGTTTTAGACTTTATATGGGTTGTGTCCCAAGACTTTTATTCATGAGTATAAATAGATGGTTTGAGACAAAGGGTTAATAATGACTTTCGTTCGCTTATGAAAATGATTTCCATTGATTGGTTCTAAAGAAAGTTTTAAATTTTCCCGTACTTTTCTAGTATCTTATGTTATGATTATGATAAGGGTTTGAATGAGACCCCCTTCGGGGTCAAGTACACCATGTTATGTCTAGGGTGTATCCCTGGGTCGTGACAAACTTGGTAATTAGAGAAAAAGGTTTAGAATGGTTCTAGAATTGTCTCAAACCACATCTAGTAGGGTCTTGTTCATAAATGTGAAGCGCACCACATTTTATGAATAGGAGGCTATTGGATGCTTAGGAAAAGTATCACTTATTTATTCTCTTAGTTGTGCCATAGAGTATGGCTTTAGTAGGCCCTTTTTCTAATTCATGCCTTTGATTTTTGAGGGTATGGCTAATACAAGGGCTAATGCTAGGAGGGAAGAGGAAGAAAATGTGGACAAAGAGGTTCCCCTCCAAGTTCCTCCACAAGCTCCTCCTCAAGTTCCAAATGACCATCCAATTGGGAATGCCACTCTTGCGGAGTTTAGGGCTTCTATGCAATTATTGGCTCAAGCTTTGACAGCGCAAGACAATAGAGAGGTTGTGGCTCCGGCAAACCCAATAAGGGGGATGGCTTTTTCTAGGGTGAGAGTATTTGATGATGAACCCTTCGTAGTTCTATGGCTCCAAAGTGGAGTAAGATCCTCAAGGTTTTGTAAATGAGGTGTATAAGGTGCTTGCTATCATGGGATTAACTGCGGTAGAGAAAGGGGATCTAGCCGCTTACCAATTGAGGGATGTATCACAAATTTGGCATGAGAAATGGAAAGATAGTAGACCTATAGGAGAGGGCCCAATAGAGTGGGAAGAGTTCAAAAGGGAATTCCTTGATAGGTTCTTTCCCCTACAGTTGAGGGAACTAAAAATGCAAGAATTCATAAATCTTAAGCAAAGGAGTATGAGTGTAAAAGAGTATTCCCTTAAGTTCACCCAACTATCCAAATATGCTCCAACCATAGTGGAGAATTTGAAGGCCAAGATGAATACGTTTGTGATGGGAGTGTTCGAATTAGTGGTCAATGAATGTCGTTCGACAATGCTTATCCCTAGTATGAATATATTCCATCTCATGGTACATGCTCAACAAATTGAGGAGAAAAAGCTTAAGAAAATGAATAGGGAGGGGTTTAGAGCTAGATCCGATGATGGGACCATTCTTAGTGCTAAGTCTGATGGACAAGGTAGGCCTAGGACTAAGAAAAGATATTTCAGACAAGATTCTTCCAACACCCCTAGGTTTGACCAAGAGTAGGGTAGTGGGTCTCCTTTTCCCAAGTCTACTTGCTCCAAGTGTGGGAGGAGTCATTATGGTAAGTGCCTAGCTGGCATGAATGGTTGCTATGGGTGTGGAATGGAAGGGCACAAGATGAGAGATTGCCCGGTTCTTAAGGCTAAGGAAAGACAGGATAAGAAAGTTACTTCTAGTGGTTCAGTGGATAGTGCTCAAAAGAAGAATAGGTTTTGTGCTCTCCAATCTAAAGAAGATCAAGAGTGATCTCCTCATATCCTTTCCGGTATGTGTTTATGTTTTAGTAAATTTCTGGATTTCTTGTCTTTTGTGACTTGTTATGATGGGCTAGAAGTTGTCTTAAATATGAATGATGCTTCATTGTTGCCTTATGTTATGAATTATGTTTAGAAGAACTTGTGTAGGCTTATGTTATGAATTATGTTTAGAAGAACTTGTGTAGGCTTACTCCCAAGGGGGAGATAGTGTGCCTATTTAGTAACGTTATTGTGTGTTTATGTGTTGCCATGATTTCCTTTTGTGCATGTTCGTGAAAGTGCTTAGGTCTTGTTAAAAATGACTTCTATGTATTACTTTCCTCATGTTGTAGTGCATTTGAGTAGAGTTGCATATAGACTTCATGAGAGGAGTGTTTGAGCATGCTTTAGATTTTGGAGTAGAAAGATTCCTCATTCAAATGAATGCTTTTTGAGAATAAATTGTGCATGGGCTCCATGAGAGTATGTTGAGCATGTTATGACTAGGATATGGTAGTTCCTCCTTGAATATGACTAATTATGAGAATGTCATGCATAAATGGGTTGTTTGATGAATTCCTACTTCCTTTTGCTGCATTGAGTATGTTTGGTGGGAATTGAAGTTTTCCTCCTTGTTTATGTGCATTAGATATGTTGCATGCATAATGGGCTGCTAATCTAGAGTCATTCCCTTTAAAAGTGTTCAGAAATGTCATTCGAGGACGAATGTTCCCAAAGGGGAGATATTGTAACGCCCCGGAAATTAGTAAACTAATCTAGAGCCAAAAGCTAGGGTTCTAGAGTGTGATGTTGATAATTAGAGTCGTATATGGGACTTTAGGTGCTTGGAATGAGGGGTTTAGTAGTTGAACTTCAAGGTACGTGTTAGACCTCGTAGCTTAGAAGACCATTTAAAGTTTGGTTGAGCATGAGAAGGGCAAGTGCCAAGGCGAAAGGGGAAGCCTAAGCCAAGAGGCCAAGGGGCCAAGGCTGCCCAACCTTGGCAAGCTACTGCCCAAGGGGTTCACGACCACCTTCACGACCAGTGGTCTTGACCACGGTCTGTGAAGGGGTCCGTGAAAACCTCTTAGCCTTGTGGGAGTTGAACCCATGAAGTCTAGCTACTGTCCAAGGAACAACGAGCCACTTCACAGCCAGTGGTCATGACCACTGCTCGTGGGAAGGCTCGTGGTCATGCCTTAGAATTGTGGGAGCTTGGAAAGTTGAGGGGAGCCACTGGTCAAGGGACCACGAGGACCATCACGGGCCGTGGTGCCCTTGATCGCTCGTGAACTTGGGCGTAGCCCCTGGCAAGGGACTGCCTAGTAAGGGATAGTTTAGTCAATTCCTATTCGACTAGTTTTAAGTGGGGTCGTTTTATATGTGTTTTATTCACCTATTTAGGGTATATTAAGTCTTTAGCCCCTATTTTAAGTGACTTCTCACAAGACCCAAATAAAAAACCACAAATCACTCCTCTATCATATATTTCTCTCTCTAGAAAGACCCCCATTGAAGAAGAAGCTAGAGGTTGAAGCTAAGGTCAAGAACAAAGGTTCCATTGCTAAAGGTTTGTGCTAGGGTATTGATTAAGGTATGTTTTACTTTTCATCTATGGGTTCTTCCACTCATAGACCCCCCTTAGAAATCCCCTAATTTGTGAAGAAGAACCCCAATCTAAGCTAGGGTTACTTCCAATGTGTGGGTATAGTTGGGTATGATTCCAAAGGGTTGGATAATACTTATTTATGGTTAATGTGGCATTGAATTGTGATATTATGATAAAATTGTGTGAATTCTATCATTAACCCTAGTTTACTTGATAAGTTACATGTTTTTTGGGTTTATGCCGTTAGAGGTGAAATTGAAGGTTCATGAGTAATCTTGTTAAATCAATGTCATATGTAGTAATTGATCAATGTTAGGATCATATGATCATGAATTTAACTAGACCCTGTTGAATATGATTGATCTTGACTTGTAAAGCTAGAATTGAACATTTATGATTAATTAAGACTAGAATCACCTAGTAATGAATGATTTGATCAAAATAGCTTGAAATCTAAGTATAAAGAAGACATTAAGAAAGAAACCTTGAGAGTAGGGTTGTGATTATGATAGCCAGGGCTTTAGAGTAAAGCTAATTTGATTAACTATTGATGTAAAGGCTTCGAGAGTATAGTCTAAAAGATAATATAAGTCTCATAGGTTAGATTGTGGTGAAAGGCCTATACCCAAGTAACCTACCTTATGAATGCTTGATAGATGAAGGCGATAGAATCACTTGAACATGGATTGATTGTCAAGGACATTCTTCCATGATTTATGGGTGTTAAGCAAGTCTTAACAAGTAAATCTTGGGGTGTATGCTTGGCCTCAAGTGGATATTGAAGATGAGATGGAGTGTCACACAAGGTAGGGTCCAGGCTCCAAGTAAAAAGGAGAGCCACACCTAGTTGATGTGAAGACTATCCAAGTTAAAGGGGGAACTCTTACGTAGTAGCGTGTGGGTTTTCCCAAAGTTACGTCTCATGAGATGGGAGCCTTCATATGAGTTGAGTCAAGGTTCCTAGTAGCAATCTCCATATCCAATGAACTAAGACATGCTTAAAGAAGCATCTCATAGTGTTCTAAAGCTTAAATGAACTAAGACTTACTTAAAGAAGTACCTCATAGTGTTCAATAGTATAAATGGACTTAGACATGCTAAAGGTAGTATCTCATAGGGTCCATATGAAGAAGGAACTTAGACATACTTAAGAGAATATCTCATAGTGTTCAAAGTATAAAAGGGGTTAGACATGCTTAAGTAAGTATCTCATAGTATCCATGCTAATAGTGAACTTAGACATACTAAATGAAGTATTTCATAGGGTTCAACCTAATAATGAACTTGTAACGACCCGTAAAATGAATAAGTGAAACTAGAGCCTAACTAGTGAGTGTGTGAGTTTGTCATGAGGTTTGAGGTGGTTTGATGTTATCCTGAGCTGTGGTTGAGGGGTTTAGGGGTTAAACGTCACGGTACAACTCCCCAAGGATCACCCTAAGGGTCCTTGAGGAGGAACCTAAGTCTAACCCCCCACAAGATCCCTTGAAACCAACAAGCTACCCAAGATTTGGTAAACCACGAAAGGGGACCACGCCCCGTAGATCAAGCCACAACTCGTGGTCTTGATCCGTACATCAAGGGCCACATTACAAGCTACAGCCCCAGACCACGGACCAACAGGATGGTCCGTGAATGGACTCACGGTCCGTGAGTCTAGGGTGTGGTTCGCAACTGTTTTGTTGTCAAATTCTCGGCCAAGTGGGGGGTTGTTTGGCAATTAGCTAATTAGTTTAGTTAAGTGTTTGGACGGTTATTTTGGGTTTATTAAAGGATTTTAAGAGTGTAAAATGTGTCAAAATCTATTTTTAATCTCATTACTTTAAATCCTCCCCTCCCCTCCCCTCCTAAAGTCTCTCTCTTGAAACCTCCATTGGAAGTGAAGACTTCAAGCTCTCAAGGTCAAAATCGTCAAGTTTTTCAAGAGATTTTCGTGGGATTCTTCTTAATAAGGTATGATGGTCTTTATCCTTGACTTATTATCTTTCAAGCAGCCAACTTCAAAGTGATTTCACATATTCAAAGTTTACCCCAACACCCTAACTTTCAATTTATGCATGGGTTCGATTCAAAACAATTTCAAAAGGCATTATTGCATTAAATTATGAATGCATTGTGGATTTAAAGAGGACTTAAGATGAATTATTCCTAGAACCCATGTTTTTCCCCTATTTCCTAAGTTATGATTTGAGATTGGGATTTGATTGATTATGAATGAATGTGAATTGTTAATGTTTATTTGGATATAAAATGTTGAAATTATGCTATTACTCTTGCCTAATTGTATTGATCCACTTGAAAGGTGGAGGTGTTTAGTTAGTATGTATAATATGAAGTATATGCATGTGATTTCAATGATAGAATGATGATCTTGTATAGAATGTAAATGTGTTGTGATTGAAAGCATATTCTCACTTAACACTCATGAATGTGGATGATGGAATGTGAAAGGTTCTATAATGTAATGTTGTATATCTTGTATTGGTAGGCCTGTGCATCCTATTCTTGGATGAATGAATGTAAAAGTAAATGTGTATCTTGAATTGGTAGGCTAAGGCATCCTTTTCTTATATTGATGAATGTGATCATGAATGAAAGTGTTGTTGAATCTTGAATTGGTAGGCTTAGGCACCCTCCTCTTGAATGAATGAAAGTATTGTTGAATCTTGAGTTGGTAGGCTTAGGAATCCTCTCTTGAGTAATGAATCTGTCTTCACTTGATGTATATGAATCGATAGGCCTATGGCATTCCTTACATTAATGACTAATGAATGTGTCTCGACTTGATGAATATGAATCGATAGGCCAATGGCATTCCTTTCATAAATGAATGATGAAGTATTCTAGGCTATGACATAAACCGGTAGACCTAGTGTTGGTAGCCCTTCATGATGAGTGTAGAAACTAATGTAATGAACCTTGAATCGGTAAACCTAGTGTTGGTTAGCCCTTTCATGTGTGAAATGATGAACCTTGAATTAGTAGGCCTAAGGCACCCTTTCATGAAGAATCACTAGGCTTATGACACCCTTTCAAGATGATTCAATGAACTATCCTATAATGTACCTTGAATCGATAGGCTTATTACACCCTTTCATGTGTAAATCAATGTACCTTGAGTCGGTAGGCCATTGGTACCCTCTCATGTGTAACAATGTTATAGAAATGAAATACTCTATGTGAATGAAGGCTAAGCACCAGGTGGATATGGTAAGATAGAAACTCTCCCAATTTTAGGCAAGGGTTTCAATGAACGTCTTTCTTATCCCATAACTATGTGCCTACATATGAGATTTACCGGTTCTACCCTAGGCTAGTAGACCAACCCATACGATGTGGGATAGTACATCAGATTCCATCATTTATCTCTCATGGTCTATGTCGGTTAATGCCTATTCCCATTATGTGAGATGTGTATTATGGTTTCTTAATGAGTTCTATGAAGTGTGGGTGGTAGTATGGTATGTTATCCATTCATTGCACGAGTAGGCTTTGAGAGGGTCATAGTGTGTTCTCTAAGCCTTAATGGCTAATGCATGAAAGTCGTCTTATGATAAAGTTAATGAGAATGATTATCTAATGTCTAATGAATGAAGGAATCCTAAATGAAGCTAATGAAGAATGTTGACTTATATGCTTAAATGTAAAGAATAATGCCTATACTTGGATTGTATTATGAGTTACTTCCTTGTCATGATTTATCGTATATGAATATGCCTTGTCTATGGTGACTTCAAAGGAGTACTTAGTGTGAGTAGTATTGTGGGATGCTACTTGCACATTGCACAAGTATGACTTAGAGTTGTCTTAGATGTTGGTCTTAATGTGATGATGTGACTTATGTAATGTTTATGTCTCTTATATGTTTTATTGTGTAAAGGTGCAAAGGATGAATGGTAAGTTCACTTTTGGTGGCCTTAAGGTGGTACCTTAGTGAGGGTGGTGGTGTGGGACGCTACCCATACATTGCACAAGGTATAGCTTGAGAGTTAGTTGAGGTGAAGGCTTAAGGTGAAGGTAAACGTTCATATGTGGATTATGTTCTAATGTGAAAAAATGACTTGTATGTTGGTTGTGACTTATATTATGCCTCTTTTATCAATGTTCATGAAGTTTTACCGAAATGGAATATATCATGACTTTCAAAGAAAATTTCCGTTTTAAGCATGTTTTTGCATGGCTTCCATACTTAGTAAATTTTGTGCTAACCCCATTTTTCTCCATTTTTACCAAAGTGTAGGGTTTGGAGAAATTGGTGTTCTATGCTCTAGGAGTAGGTTTCTAAGGTGCTTGAAGATGAAGACTTGGTGAGTCCTCATAGTTTCGAGGATAAAACCCACTTTGTTCCCTTTATGTCTTTTAGTTTATGTTAAAGCTTTTGTATGAGCTAAGTCCCAAGTGTTGTATTCAAAGTATTAGATGGTTTGAGACATAGTATAGAAAGTGTAGAAAGTCTTCCGCTTGCTTTTTAATGAAAATGTCTTCGATTGTAAAGAAAGTTTTAAATTCTTCTTTATTTTCCTATGTTCTTATGTTCAAGAATGCTATGAGGCTTGTATAAGACCCCTTCGGGGTCGAGTACACAGTGTCGCATCTATGGGCTAGCCTTGTGTCGTGACATGGTATCAGAGCACAAGATTTTGGAATGGTCTTAGGATGTCTCAAACCACATCTAATAGAGTCTTGTTCATAATGTGAAGCACGCCACATTATGAATAGGAGGCTATTGGGTGTTAAGAAAGTCTCACTTCTTCATTCTTCAAGTCATGCCATAGAGTTTAGCTCTATAATGTCTATCTCTTATTCCTTATCTGATGGTCTTTAGTGTGTGACCACTTGAAAGGACTATGCTAGAAGGTGTGAGGGAGGAAGGTTAGTAGTGATGCCAACTACATCTATGTGATTTGGTAGATGTGAGATGAAAGATTTTGATGTTAACTTTAGTATGAATGGGTTCCTTTATGGTTACGTGCGTTGTTGGTAAAATCTAACTTAGTCAAGATGAGTTTTGAGGTATGTTGAAAGAGTTGATGAATGTGGTGTTTTAGAATCATCTTCTGTGTTGAGGGTGAAGGTTTAGTGATGACTTGCTCCAACCTTATAAGTGAAAGAAATGATGTTGTAAAGAGTTTTTATAGGCTTATTCCCAAGTGGGGGATAATATGTTTAGATGGTAAGGTCATTGAGTGTCCTTGATGTTCATGAGTTAGGATTTCTTGGTGTTCTCTCCTTAAGAGGTGTAGTGAGCTTGAGGAGTTTAGACCCGGCGTGGTAGACTCATATGAGACCTTGAGTGGTGTTGGTAAGGTTGTTTGTGAGCAAGATTTGCTTAATCAGGACCTTTGTAGTTTAAAAGAACCGGTTTGTTGATAGTTCCTTATGGTTGTGAATGTCTTGTGAAGGTTAGTTGGGTTTACTCCTAAGTGGGGGATGGTATGTTGAGTAGTAAGGTTGTTGAGAATTTCGATACCCTTACCCCTTCCTTTATATGCCTATTCAAGCCTAAGACAAAGAGTTCCTTCTTGGCTTGTTTCATGTTTTGAAGTCATGTGTGATATTGTGTTTCCATGGTTTCCTTATGTTATGCATGTTCTTGATGAATACTTGTTTCAATGTGAAAATGAGTTTTCATAAATTATGTTCGTCATGTGAATGCGCATTTAGTATGAGTTATTTACATGCTTCATGAGGCTAAATGTTGAACATGCCTAAATGTGCTTTTTAGTGAAATTGCATAGTGTGTCTAATGATATTATGATGAACATGATTTGAGTTGGAGAAGGAAGTTCCACCAATGAAATGAGAAATGTTGAAGTTATGATGCATAATGAGCTTGTAGATGTAGTTCCTACATTCTTGAATTGCATGGATTGAACTTATTGATGGGGAGTTGATGCTTCCTCCTAGTTTGTGCATTGTATATGATGTTGCATCCATGATGGGCTTCTAGTCTTGAGTCGTTAACCCCTGAATGTGTTTAAAGCGTTATTCGAGGATGACTGTTTCTAAGTGGGGGATAATGTAACGACCCGTAAAATGAATAAGTGAAACTAGAGCCTAACTAGTGAGTGTGTGAGTTTGTCTAGAGGCTTAAGGTGGTTTGATGTTGTCCCTAGCTATGGTTGAGGGGTTTAGCGGTTAAATGTCAAGGCACGACTCCCCAAAGACCACCCTAAGGGTCCTTGAGGAGGACCCTAAGTCTAACCCTCCAAGACCATTTGAAACCAACAAGCTGCCCATGTTTTGGTGAAGGGCAAGCCACGACTCGTGGTCTTGATCCATAGGTCAAGGGCCAAATTTGAAAGCTACAGCCCCAGACCACGAACCAACAGGGCGGTCCGTGAATGGACTCACGGTATGTGAGTCTATGGTGTGGTTTGCAACTATTTTGCTGTCAAATTCTCAGCCAAGTGGGGGGTTGTTTGGTAATTAGCTAATTAGTTTAGTCAAGTGTTTGGACGGTTATTTTGGGTTTATTAAAATATTTTAAGAGTGTTAAATGTGTCAAACTCTATTTTTCATCTCATTACTTCAAAACCCAAATCAAAACCTCCTCGACCCTCCTAAAGTCTCTCTCTAGAAACCTCCATTGGAGGTGAAGACTTCAAGCTCTCAAGGTCAAAATCTTCAAGTTTTTCAAGAGACTTTCGTGGGATTCTTCTTAATAAGGTATGGTGGTCTTCATCCTTGACTTATTATCTTTCAAGGAGCCAACTTCAAAGTGATTCCAAATCTTCAAAGTTTACCCCAAAACCATAACTTTCAATCTGTGTATGGATTCTATTCAAAACAAATTCTAAAGGCATTATTGCATTAAATTGTGAATGACTTGTGGAATTTAAGGTGAATTAAGATGAATTCTTCCTAGAACCCATGTTTTTCCCCAAATTCCTAAGTTGTGATTTGAGATTGGGATTTGACTGATTATGATGGAATGTAAATTGTTAATGTTTATCTGAATAGAAAATGTTGAAATTATGATATTACTCTTGCCTAATTGTATTGATCTACTTGAAAGGTGGACGTGCTTAGTTACTATGTATAATGTGAAGGATATGCATATGATTTCAATGATAGAATGATGATCTTGTTTAGAATGTAAATGTGTTGTGATTGAAAGCATATTCTCACTTAACACTCATGAATGTGGATGATGGAATGTGAAGGGTTCTATAATTTAATGTTCTATATCTTGAATTGGTAGGCTTGTGCATCCTATTCTTGGATGAATGAATGTAAAGGTGAAAGTGTATTTTGAATTAGTAGTCTAAGGCATCCTTTTCTTATATTGATGAATGTGATCATGAATGAAAGTATTGTTGAATCATGAATTGGTAAGCTTAGGCACCCTCTTCTTGAATGAATGAAAGTATTGTTGAATCTTGAGTTGGTAGGCTTAGGCATCCTCTCTTGTGTAATAAATGTATCTTGACTTGATGTATATGAATTGATAGGCCTATGGTATTCCTTTAATGAATGTTTCTTGACTTGATGAATATGAATCGATAGGCTAATGGCATTCCCTTCATAAATGAATGATGAAGTATTCTAGGCTATGACATGAACGGGTAGACCTAGTGTTGGTAGCCCTTCATGTGAGTCTAGAAACTAATGTGATGAACCTTGAATCGATAGACCTAGTGTTGGTAGTCCTTTCATGTGTGAAATGATGAACCTTGAATCAGTAGGCCTAAGTTACCCTTTCATGAAGAATTAGTAGGCTTATGGCACCTTTTCAAGATGATTCAATGAGATATCCTATAATGTACCTTGAATCGGTACGCTTATGGCACCATTTCATGTGTAAATCAATGTACCTTGGGTCTGTAGGCCATTAGCACTCTCTTATTTGCAACAATGTTAAGAAATGAAATACTCTATGGGAATGGAGGCTACGCACCAAGTGGATAAGGTAAGATGGAATCTCTCCCAATGTTAGGAAAGGGTTTCAATGAACATCTTTCTTATCCCATAATTGTGTGCCTACATAGGAGATTTACCAGTTCTACCCTAGGCAAGTAGACCAACTATTACGATGTGGGATAGTACATCGAATTCCATGATTCAGCTCTCATGGTCTATGTCGGTTAATTCCTATTCCCATCATGTGAGAAGTGCATTATGGTTTCTTAATGAGTTCTATGAAGAGTGGGTAGTAGTATGAGATGCTATCCATGCATTGCACGAATAGGCTTTCAGAGGGTCATAGTGAGTTCTCTAAGCCTTAATGTCTAATGCATGAAAGTCGTCTTATGATAAAGTTAATGAGAATGATGATCTAATGTCTAATGAATGAAGGCGTCCTCAATGAAGCTAATGAAGAATGTTGATTTATATGCTTGAATGTAAAGATGCATGTTATACTTGGATTGTATTATGATATACTTCCTTGTCATGACTTATCGTATATGAATGTGCCTTGTCTATGGTGACTTCAAAGGAGTAGCTAGTGTGAGTAGTAGTGTGGGATGCCACTTGCACATTGCATAAGTATGACTTAGAGTTTTCTTAGATGTTGGTCTTAATGTGATGATGTGACTTATGTAATGTTTATGTCTCTTATATGTTTTATTATGTAAAGGTGCAAAGGATGAATGGTAAGTTCACTTTTGGTGTCCTTAAGGTGGTACCTTAGTGTGGGTGGTGGTATGGGACACTACCCATACATTGCACAAGGTATAGCTTGAGGGTTACTTGAGGTGAAGACTTAAGGTGAAGGTAAAGGTTTATATGTGGATTATGTTCTAATGTGAAAATATGACTTGTATGTTGGTTGTGACTTATACTATGCCTTTTTTTTTATCAATGTTCATGAAGTTTTACCAAAATGGCATATATCATGACTTTCAAAGAAAATGTCCATTTGCAGCATGTTTTTGCTTTTGGCCTTGGCTTGCCCCTTTTGCTTGGCACTCCTTCGTTAGGCCTTAACTCATAGACCACCATAGGACACCTAGATGGTCTACTAACTTAGGGGAATTCATTTTATACCTCATTGACATCACGTTTAGGCTCTAGTTCAACCTATAAATTTTCCGCTTGTTACAATATCCCCCCTTAGGAACATTCGTTCTCGGATGACACTTTAATTACTCCTAGGGGAACCAAAACTTAAGCCTAACAGCCCAACAACAACACATATCAATCACATACACATTTCATAGGAGGAAACATCTTCTCCACATTATAAGCTCAATGCAACACACGCAAAGAAACTATAGCCCCAAAAAATCTCTTTATGCACCAAAATTACCATTTCATATAAGCGTGGGAGGAATTACCTTCTCCAACACAAGCAAGCTCAACACAACTATATTAAGCCATCATGCTACTTCATCACAACATATTCAAACATGTTCATCAACTTATCTCATGAGGTCACATATGTCAGTATCATAACCAAATGCGTTACAACATGAGATTCAACATATCTTTTCATTACACACAATGAAGCATGCTCATCAATTTTACCTCATCAGTCAAATTATGCAATCATCATACTAAAGCAATTCAACAAGTGGGACATATAATTCATGAGAGACTCAATTATGCACTTCATACTTCCTCACATGGACCCACACCATATAGGAAGAAAACATGGCAAAAGATCATACAATAAACATAACTCCTAATTCATTACAAACTCAAGAGAAACTACTTACCTCAAGTTTTAATAGGAGTAGCAAGAAAGAGATAAGGATAACAGGACTTCATATCGGCCTCGGCCTCCCATGTAGCACCATTAACTATATTATTCCGCCATAGAACCTGAGCGGAGACTACTTCTTTATTCCTCAACTTCTTCACATGCCGGTCTAGAATTTCAACTGGAACTTCTTCATAAGAAAGGTTCTCATCAACACCCACACCTCTAGGGGAAGTATGTATACCGGATCACCTATACACTTTTTGAGCATAGAGACATGAAATACCTGGTGAACCGGAGCCAACTCATTAGGCAAATTCCATTCATAAGCAACATTCTCAACTCTTTTCAAAATCTCATAAGGGCCCACATACTGGGGACTAAACTTCCCATTTTTACCAAACCTCATTACCCCTTTCATGGGCGAGATATTCAGGTAGACCCAATCACAAACCTCAAATTCAAGATCCCTCTTTCTATTGTTGTCATAAGACTTTTGCCGACTTTGACCCATTTTCAACCTATCTCTTATAAGTCAAACCTTTTCAATAGCCTCATAAACCACCTCGAGACCAAGAAGAGAAAATTCACCTACTTCAAACCAACCAACCGGAGATCTACACCTTCTACCATAAAGTGCTTCAAACGGAGCCATGGCAATTCTTGAATGGTAACTATTGTTGTAGGCAAATTCAATCAAGGGGAAGTGATCATCCCAATTACCTTTGAAATCAATCACACACGCCCTCAACATGTCCTCCAAGGTTTGAATGGTCCTTTCCGCTTGACCATCCATTTGAGAGTGAAATGCGGTACTAAGCTTCACTTTAGTACCATGCTCATTTTGGAATGCTTTCCAAAAGTGCGAAGTAGATTGGGTACCTCTATCCGAAATGATAGACAAAGGAACTCCATGTAACCTCACCACTTCCTTAAGGTACAACTTAGCATAGTCTTCCACCGAATACGAAACCTTGATGGGAAGGAAATGGGCTGATTTAGTCATTCTATCAACAATGACCCAAATAGAATCATGTTGCCTTCAAGTACGAGGCAAACCTACCACAAAGTCCATATTGACATCATCCCACTTCCAATTGGGAATACTTATATCTTGAGATACACCTCCTGGTCTTTGACTTGTTGGCAATTTGGGCATTTGGCCACAAAGCTCACTTTATCCCCTTTCATTCCATTCCACCAATAGATCTCTCGTAGGTCACAATACATTTTGGTGGATCCCGGATGAATGGAATATCGGGAACCGTGAGCCTCTTCCAAAATTCTCCCCATTAAGTCATCTGCATCCGGCAGACACAATCGTCCTTGGTACCTAAGCACCCATCTCCCCCTTGGGTGAAAGCCTCAACAGACTTATCAAGAACCGACTCTGTCAACTCCATCAAAGTGGTATCTAGGTGTTGCTTGGACTTAACCTCAACCACAAGTGATGACTCGGAACAATGATGAACCACAAACCCACCCTTTGAGGAATCCCTTAGTTGGATACCTAATCGGGCCAACTTATGTACCTCCCGAACTAACTCCTTCTTGTCATCCTCTATGTGAGCAACACTAACCATGGACACTCTACTCAATGCATCTGCAAGTACATTAGCCTTTTCGGGGTGGTATAGGGCACTCATATCATAGTCCTTCAAAAGTTCCAACCACCTCTTTTGCCGAAGATTCAATTATTTTTGGCGAAAAACATATTGAAGACTCTTTTGGTCGATAAACACATCGTCATGAACCCCATAGAGATAGTGTCTCCATATCTTTAGGGCAAAAACTATCGCTGCAAGCTCGAGATCATGGGTTGGATAGTTCTTTTCATGAATCTTTAATTGTATAGAAGCATAGGCGATTACTTTACCATGTTACATAAGGGACACACCCCAACCATATTCTTGAAGCATCACAATATACTACAAACCCTTTGGTACCCTCAGGTAAGGTCAATACCGGAGTGGAGGTAAGCTTATCTTTCAACAGTTGAAAATTCTTTGCACATGACTCTGACCATTCAAATTTAGCCTTATTTTGGATCAAGGCCATTAAAGAAGAAGCAATTGAGGAGAAACCCTCAACAAACCTCCTATAGTAACCGGCCAATCCCAAAAAGCTTATAATGTTTGAAGGGCTTAAAGGTCTAGGCCATTTCTTAACCGCCTCCGTTTTCTTTGGATCTACTTCAATTCCCTCACTTGACACTATATGAACAAGAAACGCAACTGATCCCAACCAAGATTCACATTTGTTAAACTTAGCATACAATCGTTGGTCCTTGAGAACTTGCAACACCATCCTCAAATGTTCCATGTGATCATTCTCACTCTTAGAGTTTATCAAAATGTCATCAATGAAAACAATCACGAATGAGTCAAGATATTGTCTGAACACCCTATTCATAAGGTCCATGAATGCCACCGAGGAGTTACTAAGACCAAAAGACATTACTGGGAACTCAAATTATCGTATCTTGTTCGGAATGCCGTTTTAGGATCATCAACACCTCTCACCCTAAGTTGGTGATAAGCCGACCTTAAGTCAATCTTTGAAAAGTAACTCGCCCCTTGGAGTTGGTCAAATAAATCATCAATCCTAGGGAGCGGGTACTTATTCTTTATAGTGAACTTGTTCAAATGTCGGTAATCAATACACATCATAAGCGACCCATCTTTCTTCTTCACAAACAAAACTGGTGCAACCCATGGTGATATGCTTGGTTGAATAAAACCCTTATCTAGCAAATCTTTAAGTTGAGCCTTTAATTCCTTCAATTTGGACAGGGCCATTTGGTAAGGAGGGATAGATATCGATTATGTATCCGGCAAGATATCTATGCGGAAGTCAATTTATCGTTTGGGAGGGATTCCGGACAAGTCATTTGGAAAGACTTCCGGAAACTCCCTTACTCTGGAGACCGACTCTAATGGAGGGGTCTCGGACACAAGGTCCTTAACTCTCACAATATGATAGCTACATCCCTTAGAAATCATTTTACAAGCTTTTAGACATGAAATAATTTGACCTCTAGGGATCAAGTTCCCTCTCTTCCATTCTACGATGGGTTCATTAGGGAAAAGAAACTTCACAACTCGAGTTCTACAATCGATGGAAGAAAAAAAAGCATGAAGCCAATCCATCCCAATATGACATCAAAGTCCAACATATCAAGTTCTACTAAATCAACCAATGTGACTCTATTGGACAATGAAATGGGACAACCCCTATACACTTTTTTTGCTATAACCGAATCACCTACCCGGGTAGACACGGAAAAAGGTTCTTTTAAGGTTTCGGGGAACACATCAAATTTGATAGCCACTAAAGGAGTAACAAAAGATAAAGTGGCACCTGGGTCTAACAATGCATAAACATTAATTGAATACTTGCAACATACCGGTAACAACATCCGAAGAGCTCTCTTGATCACCTCGGGATTGGAGAGCATAGAAGTGATTCTTCGTAGGAGCATCGGAGTTAGACCCACTTGCTTGATCTTGCTTATTCTTCCTCCCTTGAACCTTCAACATGGGGAAATCTCTCCTCATATGACCACTCTTCTCACAACTAAAGCAATTGTCCGTGCCAACTAGGCACTTTCCTTAATGCTTCTTACCACATTTTTCACAACTAGTTTTCTCAACATAAGGACCACGACCTATTTCCCCTTGTGGTTTAGGGGTAGACACCCTACCTTTGTTGGGCCTTGGAGCATTGGAAGGACTTTGGTTGGGAAACCTATTCTTAAACCTTGGTTCACCTTCACCTTCAAACTTACCCTTAGATGCATTTCCCTCATCGGCCCTTGGCCTCTTCACCTCTCGATTCCTCTTTCTAAGCCTTGACTCTTCCACTTGTTGGGCATGTACCATCAACCTAGAGATATCCATATTGTCGTGGAGCATTGCCGCTTGGCACTCTTCTTCAATAGCATCAAACACACAAGTGACAAAGCGACTCATTTCATCTCTTAGGTTAGAAACAAAAGAGGGAGCATGACAACTTCATGAATTTCAAGGAGTATTCTTGGACACTCATACCTCCTTGGTGGAGATTGATGAATTCCTCAACTTTGGATTCTCTTTTCTCACGGGAGAAGAACCGATCAAGGATACCATTGAGTATACCATACTTGGGACACGTCTTTCAATTGATACCCGGCCAACTCAGCCTTCTCATTAGAAGAAACTCTCATAGCCTCCACAATCTTATAAACCTTCTCCAAGAACTCTTGTTGGTCTTCATTCACTTTGGAACCCAAGAAGATAAGAGGGTTCATCCTAGTAAAATCTCTCAACCGTGAGGCCATGGTACTCACATTAGTCTCCACCCGGGGTCTAGCATCATGGTTAGCTTGTGTCGTCATGAGTTGAGTCAAGGTATGAAGAGTCACCCTTATCTCCACATTAGACATGGCCCCTTTATCAATAGGAGCTTGAGGATTTTGAGGAGCTTGAGGGTTTTGACGAACATGAAGGGGAACCTCCTCATTCACATTTTCCTCTCCGGCCCTCCTAGCATTAGTCCTTCTTGTATTCATAGCCTATAAGCACAAGAAAATGATTAGAAGGAAAGACTTAAAAGAAATAAGATTCTTGAGGCACAACCAATAAGTAATCAAGAAGTGAAAATTCCTAAGCATCTTATAGCCTCTCATTCATAAGTGTGGTGTGCTTCACACATATGAACAAGACACTACTCGATGTGGTTTCATGAGACATAAACCCTAATATTATCCAATTAACCTTATGCTCTGATACCAAGTTTGTCATGCCCCGAGAGCATCCCCTAGGCGTAACACGGCGTACTTGACCCCGAAGGGGTCTTATACAAGCCCTTAGCATATTCGTCATTATATATAGACATTGAATAATGCGGAAATTTTAAAACTTTTCAAACATCAATGTCAAAGTGTCTCATAATAGAAAATAGAAAGTAGAATGAAGAATGTAGAATGTCTAGATATCATCATCTCAATGAAACCATCTAAGTACACATAAGAATTTCAAATAGGGACCATAGCCCTTTACAATAGAATTGTCTCAAAATGACAAGTACATAAGGAGTCTAATAGTCTATTACAATATAAGGGACATAAGTGTCAAAATGTGTGTCCTCGAAACTTAAGGACGCACCAAAAAGTCTTGGAGAAAGTCTAAGTCCAAGATTGAGTCTCTTAGTATCACAATCACTTCCCTGAACCTACACTTGGTAGAAAAAGGAAGAAATATGGGTTAGCACAATCAATTGTACTAAGTATGGGATCCATGCCATTAAACCCACTTAAAACATGCATAAAAGGGACATTTATATGAAAACATTTTATTTCAAGTTAAAAGCCATAATGCATATTCAAGGAACATTTACCCAATCCATATTACAAGATAAAGAGACATTCATGATCATAACAAGAAGCCATAACCCATACCATACATGTTTGAATTCCATTTATATCATACCATCATAAGACACCACCCATGACCCTCCTTTCAAGTTTACTTGTGCAATGTACATATGAAGTCCCATACCCCCATATATACTAAGTAAAGCCATCAAGAAGACACAAGTCTAATCACATACATAATCAACATCATAATTGGTGAAACCAACCTTACTATCATTCATAAGTTGCCATCCATAGAGGACTCACACAAGAACTCCTCAAAGAACTCACTTGTACAATACATAGGTAAAGTCCCAAACCCTCATCTATACTAAGTAGTATCCCTCAAGTAGTCCTATTTAGAGTTCATAAGTCATTTACATAAGTCATATTCATACATTAGATCATCTTCTTAAAACATAGGGATATTAGCAATAACCGACATTGACCATGTGAGCTTCATGGAATCCGGTGTTCTACTCCCACACTAAAAAGAGAGTATTCTACTTACCAAGGTAGAACTAACATAATAGCATCTAGGTGGATCCACTATCTAATACCTATGTGGGCAAACATAGTTATGGAACATGGAGATTGCTATTAGAAACCCAGACTTGCTAAACATAAAAGGTTTCCATCTCATGAGACAACATATATCTTGGGAACCCGGACTTGCTAAATGTAAAAGGAACCCATATGGGAAGCCGAACTTGCTAAACATAAAAGCTTCCATCTCATATTCATGTTCACTCAATGCTAAGCACAATTCCATTTTAAAGTAGTATTAGGCCTTTACTTACGCAGTAAATCAATAAGGAGTGCATTATGGATTCAACCCACCATTCATCATATTGCTCACAAGTTCTAAGATGTGAATAACCTTTCATCGTAGAACCATCAACATATAATAATGTTCATTCATAGCATAGTCATATAGTGTACATGAGATTTACCTTCTATTCATCATACCAACACTACCATAATCATAGCATAACATACATGTTTGTATCATAGCCTACTTGTCAACACTTGGGTTTGTAGGGAAGAGGAAACATAACTTAATTACTACAATTCATAGTCAAGTAGCACCTCCACCATAAGTGGACCAACAATTCAATATATGAACATTCATCAATTTGACAACCTTCGTTCATAGCCTTCTAGGATCACATCAAGATTCAACACTAATTCATTGGTAATCATTCATCATATAGAACAACATCATATTACAATAATGAATTCCAAAATTACATATTAGATTCTTATCCTTCATTCACCATTAAAAGCATACTAGGGTTTAAAGTGAGAAAGAAGGGAAAATCATGGGTCTTGTGGGGATTTGTTCAAAAACCATCAACATGACATTATTCATCCCCAAATCATCATATACAAGCATAGTTAATCAGTATAATTCAATGAAAACACATTTGTAAAGTGACCCATGAAATTGAGAGAAAACCTAGAATTTGGGGAACTTTGAAATCCAATTTTGAGAGGGCCTCTTGTGGAAAAGATCCCAAGAGTGAAGAGCAACCATACCTTAGTTGATTCCTTGAGAATCAATGGAGAAACTCCAAGCAATTTGGGAAATAACCTTGAAACCCTAGAACCAAAGCATTTTTCTTCTTCTAAAGTTTTTAGAGAGAGAGTTTAGAGAGAAGTGAAAGTGCACCACGGGCCGTGGTGTTGGAGGAATTATCTCCCCGTTCGTGCACAAACCAGCACTTGGCCAATGAAAGACCACAGAGCCTCCTAAGATCCGTGGTGATGGCCTTGGTCATGACTTGGCTTTGTGGAGGCAAGGCCTTCAAGCCTTGGTGCCAACTGTACTTCACGAGCAATCCCTCTCCCTCTTCAAGTGCACCACGGCCCGTAGTGGTGCCCATGGTGCCTTGGGTAGTAGCTACTATAACAAACCCCCCCCGCCCAACTCCCTAAAAGCTAAAGGACCTCCACGCCGACCTTCACGAGTCGTGAAGTGGACCACGACTCGTGGTCCCTCTCATGAAGGGTGAGGCAGTGTCTAGGACACTTGGAGGTCCCTCTCCCTTGGCCAAGGAAACTCCACGAAGCCTCCCACTTGCCCGTGGTCATGACCACGAGCTTGAGGCATTAGCTCAAAGTTTGGGGCAACCTTGGCATTTGGCCTTGGCTTGCCCCTTTTGCTTGGCACTCCTTCCTTAGGACTTAAATCATAGACCACCATAGGACACCTAGATGGTCTACTAACTTAGGGGAATTCATTTTATACCTCATTGACATCACGGTTAGGCTCTAGTTCAACCTACGAATTTTCTGGTTGTTACATATTATGACTTATCTCATATGCTCATTAACCATGTATTATGTTGACTTATGTTTATATGATGCTCATGGTGGAGACCATGCTATGACTATGATGATTATGTTATGAACTTGTTATTATCTCTTATGATTATGTCTTATGTTGACCAACCATGTTGAGATGCTCTTATGATGTTGTGCTAGCTTTCATACTTGGTACATTTTGTACTAATGCATATTGCCTACATTCTAATCAAATGTAGGGTGTTGGAGATTGAGTTGCTTTGGAGGCTAGGTTTATAAGAAGCAAGAAGACTTGAAGATTTGGTGAGTCCTCATAGCTTCGAGGACAAACCCATTTTTCCCTTTTATGTCATTTCTTATGTTTTAGACTTTATATGGGCTGCGTCCCAAGACTTTTATTCATTAGTTTAAATAGATGGTTTGAGACAAATAGTTAGTAAAGACTTTCGTTCGCTTATAGAAATGTTTCTCATTGATTGGTTCTAAAGAATGTTTTAAATTTTCCCATACTTTTCTAGTAGCTTATGTTATGATTATGCTAAGGGTTTGTATGAGATCCCCTTCGGGGTCAAGTACGCCATGTTACGTCTAGGGGGTACTGGGTCGTGATAAGTTCACCTCAGGCTTAGCTTGACAGGGGGATCTTGACTCTCTGTCAATTTTATTTCTAGAGTTTTTATTTCCTTTACATTGTGGACAATTGTTAGTTTTGTTTGGCGGAGTGAGGTATCTTCATACCAGCCTCTTTTGGATTGTTTTTGTGATTGATTTGGTTTTTGATAGCTTGTTATGCTTACTTTGTGTGTATGGATTTTTTATTTTTAATGTGAATGTTGATTGGTTTTTTATCCAAATTTAAAATTCCACCTCTTGATATTTGTTAATGTGGTTGTTCTCTTACATATTTGAGTATCGGTTGTGATCAATACTGATGACTTGAATAGTGCTCTTGATTGAACAATATGGTTGAGCAATTTTAATGAGGCAAATTTGAGTTGCATAAGTCATGTGTGAACTCTTTGCATCTCATTGTTACTGGCCAGTTGTTGAAATGAATCTTGTGATGATCGTTGCACTCCAGTTGAAATTGTAGAATCTTGATTGATGATTGTATTGAATGCCATGTGCGGTGAGATTGTCTTGAAACACGTGCTTGGTAATACTTAAAACTTTCCCCGTTAGTTCAATCGACTAATGTTGGTGAATGATAGATATGATCTTAGGAAACTTTTTTGGAGAGTGAACCAACTTCCTAGTATACCTCTTTTTGACCACCTAGTGAGAGTGTGAACCCAACTTGGCACCGTTTGAGCCTAACCTTTTCTTTGGATGAAAACATGAGCACATTTGACCTCTTCTTCCCATCACCCAGAACCTTCATGAAGCATTGGTTTGTTTCAATAGCCAACTTAAGCCAAAAGCCTAAGTTTGGGGTGTGATGAAAAGAAGGAAAGTCTCAAAGTGTGTGAAAATTTGCCCTTGATGGATTTTGTTGAAAAAAAATGAAACCTCTCCATATAAAAAAAGAGAAAAAGATTAAAAGGAAATGAATGTTGCAATAAAGTTTGAATTTGTGCAATGGATAAAAGAAATGGGGTATCTAATGAATCATACTTAAAAGAACACAGGGTGGATTGTGAAAATCAAAAAGAGTGAAAGAAAAAGAGAAAAAGTGAATTGCGGGCCATGCTTCATAAAGGTAGAAGTCACTAAGCCAAAATGTTCATACCTTTACCCTCAGCCCCGTTACAAGACTTGAAAGACCATTTTGATCTTGATTGAGCTTAATGTCATGTATATTGGAAAATACGGGCAAGCCTATGGGTAGAATCATGCATGTGTTTATCTTTAAGAGTGTGGCAGTCGCTTTTGATTCCTAAAATCTGAAAATTTGATTAGTTTTGTGTGAGCATGGAATCATTATTGATGTTAAGGCATTCAAATACTTTTGTTGAGCTTGAATTTGCATTTAAGGCAAGCATTGCGAGCTTGAGTTCTATTTGATGATGGCTAGTCAAAGCTTGAAATTTGTAGTGCACAATTGAACAATGCATCGGTAGATTGAACCTCTTGTGCATTCATGTTGAGTCTTGAGTAGCACTATTTGTGTTTTACTTAAGGACAAGCAAAAGTTTAAGTTGGGGGTGTTGATGAGTCGGGATTTCGACTCATTTATGGCTTAATATTCAGAGTTTTAGTGTCCTCATTGCCTATTTTATGCTCTAAACTGAGCAAAGAAGACAAAAGAGCAAGGAAAGGACATTACCAGGCAAAAAGGAGCAAAAACGCTAAAGAAAAGCAAGGTTAATGCTCACCAAAGCCACTCGGCGAGTCATCGAGTGGCTCTTCAGCTCGCCAAAAGTTTCAGTAGGCCAGCCCATGGACAAAGCCAACTCGGCGATAGAAAGGGTAATTCAGCGAAGTGCCGACTGGATCGGCGATGGAATTTCTGATTGCCTAAAGTCACGGAAGGAAAGTGTAGAAAATCCAAGTAAAGAAGGCGATGGAAAGGAGCACTCGGCGAGTCGCCAACTTGGTCTGCGAAGCTCGACTTACTCCATCGAGTGGCTCCAAAACTGAAAATTTAGAAGCGTATAAATGTATTTTTAAAAAGAGTTTTGAGGAGTTCTGAAATTTTGGAGAGTCCTACATTGGGTTTTTGATCCCTAACACTGTTCTTTAAGTTTTGGAGTAGAGAATTAGGGTTTATTGGATTTGGAATTCAATTTGTACATTTTGAAGACTTGTGGGTTGTTACATAAGATAATGGAAACACAGTTGGTAACTATTTCTTGCTCTTTATTATGTGTGGCAAAAAACCCCCATTCTTGGGGTTTGATTATGTGATTGAATGCTTCAATTAGTTTATGGGTGTTAGTATTTACTAATTTGATTGTTGATTTGTAGTGGGTTCAATTTGTAGTTGAGTTTTAATTGATGAATTGTAGTTGCAAATGCAGTTCTAGTCTAGCATTCTAAGTTTTCTTGAGAAAGAGGTTTCTAGTTAAAATTATTAATTGATGATTGTAGTGATTGGTTTATTGTAGACTTATCTTGAGAAAGTTGGTCTAAATTCAATCCTGTCAATCTAGCTTGAAAGAGTAGATTAATTGAGGTATTGGGTTGTTTATATTTGTTATGCTTGCCAAGGTTCGAGAGAACTCGCTTGATTCGTAATAGTTTATTGAGAAATGGCTATTACACCTAAAGCCTAGCCTACCCACTAAGATTAAACGACTGTTTGTAAGTGATAATCACCCATATAGCGAAATTGGCGTTTAATCAATCACACTCCCAAGGATCCCTCTCTACTTGATTACCCTCGTGTGTTCTTAGTTGTTAATTGTTCACTCTAATCCCCCTCCAATTGACATTAATTGTCAAACCCCTTTAATTTACTTTAATTGCTTCGAAAATGTTTACTTCTACAAACGATTAGAACACTATTTCACTTTATAATTTAATTATTTACCGTACGTTGAGCGTTATCAGCAAACATGATGTTTAATGCTTGGATTGCAAAAAGTTGTCGAATCAGTGCTTGAGTCATATGATTCTGAAAGTGGCCAAGGCCAAGTGTAGAGGAGAACATGCATGTTTTGGGTTAATAAAAGACCCTTGAAAGTAATTGGCGGATGCACAAATGCCGGTATTAGTAAGTCTATGTCTAGGACTAGTATGGTAAGTTGTTCGAAGACGAACAAAGCTCTAAGAATTAGGTGGTGATCTTGGGCGTATTTTTATGCTTAGGAACCAAATAACACCCATGTTTTTGCCAAGTCCGAAACTATCTTGACTAGTTGTTAGTAGTGTCGAATCATTTTAACTCATTTGTATAACCCAATATGATCAGTTGTGCAGGTGAGGATAAAAGGAAACGAGCGCTAAAACAACATTGGGGAGTAAAAGGGGATCCAAGAAAAAGAGCAATAAGAAAGTGAAAAATGAAGAACAAGGCAACTGCGTATCTTCTCTGAGTCGCAGAGAGCAAATTTATTATTTGTACAAGAATTGAAGTTGGAGGCAGAAGACTCCATATCCTCTCTGTGTCGCGGAGAGGAAATGTTCTCATACAACTGGATTCTTGAAGGCTTTTTGCATTGTGGACCTTGGCACTAGATTTGGCCGGTTTCGATTAAATATAAATAGATTCAGATTTTTGTTTTATTTTATTTTCCTGGATTTTGTAGAACGACGACTTTGGGAGCTTTTTCATCTGTTCTTAGGGTTCATTCCTAAACTTTTCTCTATTCGATCTTTTTATGTGAATTAAATATTGCAAAATTGAGAATCATGATACGAGTAGTTAATCTCCCTTGTTATAGGGTTGTGGCTACCGAATGATTGTGTTTTATTCAGTTTAATGGATTGAAGTTAATTATCATATGAATCAAACTTTTGTTCTTGTTTTAGTATTTCGTGCTTGATCACCATAGAAACAAATGTATTGTCCAAATTGAACTCGGGAGAGGAATAAGAGGATAGAACGTGGGGTAAAAAGAGTATGATTTTCTCTAGATTTAGGGTTCATTTACATCTAGCATAGGGATATATTTAGAACCTTGCTCGGTTAATAGACAAGACTAAATAGTAATGCTCCATAATTGGTTTAGTTTATCCCCGCTCAACGATGTAGGTAGGCTTCTAATTATCGTAGGCGATTAGAGGTCGGGAGACCATAATCATATAATTAACCTTGTAATCATTGATTCGATAGTTAATTAACATCCATTTTAACAAGATATTACGCATGAATCCTTAAGTTAGTTGCAGCCCTGGAATTTCCCTAGTCATTGTTTTAACCCTCTTGAAATTGAATCGTATTAGTTAATTTTATAATTATATTATTGATCGTATCAACTTCACCATTCTTGATAACACTTGTTTCAAATTGAAATAATTGAAAAGATTGAATAAATCTAATCTTGAGTCCCTGTGGGTACGATACCCGGCTCTTGAAAAAAACCACTTTAATATTTGCATGATCACGTACACTTGCGTGTGCGTTGGGTGCAACAAATAGCAATTGATTTAATCTTATCTTAAATCATATCATAGTATATTCTATCCAATTCATTTCAATTTTAGTCTTTTCCATTCAATCAAATGCAATTCTAACCACTTATTTTTTTTCAATTATAGCCTTGTAATCCAATTCAAGATTTCCAATTTCCTTTTGATCACAACCAACCATCATTTGAATCAATACCTAAGATCGAATCTTAGCCATTCAAGTTTTTAAATCCCATGACCCATATTAAGTATCCCTTTTTCTTTCCTATTTTAACCAACCAAAGACCCCAAATCCTAACGAATTTTTAATTCTCCTTCTGATCTCAACAGAGAAGCGCCACACACCCCTGAGTTCTCCTCTCAACGTCACCTCACAAGTGTTGCGCCTCCCCTCACCCCCATCACTGTCCACCATATCCGACAAGACAATTATCCAAACCCCATCCTTCCTCTTCTCCTCTTCCTCAACCCGATAGCCACCAAACCATGCCCTCTCCGGCTAAAACTAGAGGAGGTCATCCTATTCTCTTTCTTCTCTGTCTTTCCTTCCTCTTCTCAAACCCCAGTTGATCCCTTCCCAGTAGCATATCTATCCATGGCCTTGAAGCTACAGCTCCAAGCAACGAGCTCTAACAAAAGCAGGTGAGACCATTTTCTTCATTCATCTCCCTCGACATTTTCTTCATGCTCGAGGGTTGTTGTTGAGTTATGTTTTTCTTAAATTAAAGCAATAACTATGTTTAATATGCTTACTCTTTTGGTCGTTCCACCTTATCTTCCTGGTTCTTGAATTTTCAATCCGAACATGATTTTAGTGATATTCTTTTAGATTAACTTTTCGTTAATAATTCTCTTCTTATTTGAAATGTTGATTATAATAATGCCTCCTCATTTTGTTGTTATGCTCCCTAATTTGTTTAAAAGTGTAAAATAGTGTGTAGTTTTTAATTCATATTCTTATTTTGTGAGATTGAGCTAATACAACTTTATATGCTCGACTTTATTAATTCAAATTTTTATGTTGATTCATAAATCACACAAAAGAAGGGCCGTACTTTGTTATTTCGCCTAATTTTTATTATGTCTGTTAATTTTGGGTATATAATCTCATAATTCTCGGATATTTTACTACCTTAACTGATTTTGATGATGTTTGTTCTTAGCTTGATTATAATACTTGATTTGTTAATTGAAAAACTTGATCGTGGTGAATATTTATAGTAACTAGTATATTGTTTTTGTGGACATTTTGATTTGCAATCATATTTAACAATTTTGGTTTTAAATTATTGATAGTAACGGGTAAGATGTTGTTATGTCCCAGTTGAGATTTATATGTCTTGGCTTATTATTTTTTCTTTCTTAATCCAGACAACTTTCCTTAATTAAAATAGGGCAAAATTACTATAACACGTAAAATTTGAGAAAGACCTATGCATAATTATTTCTTTACTTTAACATAATTATTCTCTCCTTATCTGATTTTACATAATATTATTTTATTGATTTTTGTTAATTTTTTTTCTTTGCCTTAGTTAAACTGGACAGATGCTTATATGTTTACTTTATGAAAAATTTCATTTGATTTTGGTAAAAATATTTTTATTGATTTTACTTTTTATTTGTTTAAGAAAATAATATAGCAGAATCGGTTCCTAATTAAATTTTTTCCTTTATTGTTGTGCCCTCTCATCTACTATATAAACAAGGCTCATGTTATGACCCAACCCACCGGGCTGTGCGGACATCTACTCTAACACCTAAGTAGAACCCTCATATCCCAATAGTTAATTAAAATCATGCGGAAAATTAATAAAACTGAAGAATAAAGGACTTTCATATAATATTTTTAATAAAACAAGAGTTCAAAACTACTCAAAGTTAAGACTTGAAAAGTAATTTAACACCCCAGAGATCTAGTCAAACAGGTACAAGAGCTTCTAAGATTACAAGATATGAACGCGATAACAAAAACACAGCTCACACCATGCGGAAGAAAATAGAAGTTGTTGTAGATTTTCTTCGTCTTCACCTAATGAAACATCACCGACCCTGCATCCAGACTATGCCAAAAAGGCATAGCAAGAGTAGTATCAGTACAACCACATGTACTGGTAGGAATCATCGGTCAACCCGAATACCCACCGCATAATATAAAAACTAACTGGCAAAACATGCAATAAGACCAATCGCTCCTCCACCTTTATATTTTGCCTACCCTTACCATTCCAGATATTAACATCATGCTATATCACTTTCCTTTAACTCCTTACATACTTCATCATGATTACACCCAATCAATCAATCAATCCCCTAAGGAAATTTCCCGATACACCACTACCAACCCGGCCAACCACTCACTATACACCCTTACGTTTTCCTCATCCCTACTCAACTTATGACCCCACCTTACGCCTACCGAGGCTTACTATCCGTTTGTATTACCACCCCCTCTCGGGGAAAACCCCAACTATCAGCACTATCACTAAACACCACCCCAAGCCTCAACAATAATGTCCATGACCACATTCTAATTAACAAGGATAGCACCGGGACCCTTAGTTCCCCTTTACCATACTACAACCGAATTGGGACTCGACCATTCACAATCTATTACACAACCAAATATCTCCAATTAACTTACAACATCGTAACCCCCACCCATAAGAACATAATGTACAATCCACCAATCATTTCAGGAAACATGCCCAATTCCACATTATCAATAATACAAGCAATTATACGCATAATACAAGTCAATGGCCCTCTCATGGGACCCACACCCAAACGATTATAGTATCAGAATATGGTACCCGATCCAATGCAAGTTAGTGTGCCGGAACGTAGCACCCGATCTAATATTTATGTGGGTACGTGGAAATCGATATAATATTTATGTTGGTACGTGACAACCGATCCAATGCAAGTTAGCGTGTCGGTACGTGACACCCGTTCCATTCAACAAACCACAATCACAATGTACATTCTCATAATCATACAACAAGAGGTGATTCATGGCATGTAGTTATCCAATTATCATCATTTACGATTAGTGAAATCACCCATGCAACATTCGCATGCACACATGCATTATAATGAAGCAAGAACAAACATATATCACACAACATGAAATCACAATGATCACCTACCATACTTACATCATATAGTTAAGTGCTCAAGTTCCTGGAATGCATTGTTCATATTCAATTTATTCGGTTCGTTACTTTGGTTACACTTCGCTTATATGCACAGACACTAGTTGACAACATCCCACGAACTAGGAAATCCCATATTCCCCAAACCCTAATTCACCAACTAGGAATATACGCATAATCAATCCTTTTTCGGTGCACGAAAAGCCTACGCTTGAATCTCTAATACTCTCAAAAAATAATTATTCTCTTGGCATACTATTTTCAAAATTTCTTGTTCTGGGTTGCCGCACTAAATCGAACTTGAAACTCAAGTGTTGATTTAAAAATAATTATCTACTTAATTGGTTAGTAGACTTTACTAGCATCACTCTATTCTTGCATTTGTAATTTATTTAGTTTAAAGTTTATGTTGCCGAAGAGGAAGTGACCGAATTAGTGTCTATTCTTCACTATGTGTTGTTTACTTGATTATTTTCTTCAAATATATGCATGCTACCATATTCTTTGTTTGTTCATAGATGTGAGTTACGTTAGTGTATTATTTAATTTTCACTTAGTTTATAATAATAAAATAAAATTTTCGGGTTAGTTTTCATCATCTCTCTTTGTGTAATATTATTTATTATCTTCGTAGTTTGCTTCGTGGATGTTTGCTTCTAAATAGTTTTGTATGTGTGTGATAATATTGTTATCTTTTAAAATTAGTTTTCTTTAAATTATTAGTGTATGTTATGCATTGTTCTTGTATGTCTATTGATGTTAAACATGACTTGAACAATATAGTTCAAAAGGTTGAAGAGTTCTCCTGGGATGGTATGCCGAATGAGATTTAGTTCTGTTTAATTATTTTTGGAATTTCGAATATATGTATTATTTTATTTACTTGTTCCCTTTTTCGTTGGGTTTCTAACAATTTGTATTATACTCTTAACTCTTTATATATATCTATATATATGTAACTATTTCAATGTAATCATTAAAATCATGCTACCATCGTCACATTTATATATGATTTTAATTAGTAATATAAAAGTAATTTCATACTTTGAAGTTAAAAATTCTGCTTATATATCATGAATATTGACAGATTATTTGTATGTTGCTTTAAAACATGTCGAGATGCCTTTAGTATATATGTAGTAATCTGCCCAAAATTAGTTGTTTTATGTTTATGCCTTTGTTTCATTTTTAATTAAATCACCAACCAACATGTGATTAAGACATAATGTAATCAGTTTCTAAGCTCTTAGAAAACATGGTTATAAAGTTTAATAATTTTAGCACGTATAATTAAGTAGATATCATGTTTATAGGTTTATAATATATTTTCAGCAATCTATCATGTCTAGAACTTAATGAATATTTTTTCAGCATGCTATATGAGTTGGACATCATATTTAGGACTTCATCATTAATTGCAGCATGTTAATTAACTAGATATCATGTTTCTGGGTCTTTACTTCAACATATGGATGAGGCTTATAGGTTTAATAAATTGATAGCATGTTATTTATTTTGAAAATAATGCATATAGGAGTTCAGTTAATTTTCAATATGCTTATAATTACTTTTCAACTTGTTTAAATTACGTCAACATGCTATTAAAAATTGATTTGAAATGTGATCTTCTCTTAATTAACTGCTGCCCATGAGACCAGTTCTGCACCTTAATTATATTTTTATCCTTTTAAAAATAATTAATATGTTGTTATAATGTCTGTTTGTATGTTTTTTTATGCACACACTTTAATGTTATTTTTATCCTTCCCAATCTATTTGTGTTTTCAAGTAAGCTTATAATAACATAGAGGTCAACATGAGATGTTAACTTACTAATTGCTCATCCTATTTGTTATGTTTGACCTTTAGTGTCTAATTAGGCAATTTGTGATTTTTTAAGTTTAGAACCTATCCTTTAGTAAGTTCTGCAACACCCCGGAAATTTTTTGAGCTAAGACTTGGTTATTCTTCGTTGCGAGTAAGATTTTACGGAGGAATTGAAAATTTTCTTAAGGTTTAAGGTCGCTAGATGTAGCACCTTGAGTTCCAAAAAGAATTGAAGAGAATTCATTCAAATCATTCCTAGATTCTTCGAAGTTTGGGTCAACTTCAAACAATCATAATTTTTAGCACATGATGAGTTAGGAGACTCTTAAGATATCAAATGAAAGGTCATGGAATCCTCTTTCCAAGGCCGTCGAGTTTGCTAATTTTTGAGCTCGTATGAGAGAGATATGGCCGTTTGAAGTCAGGCTGTTCAATTAAGGAAAGTTACCCGAAAATATGAGGGGTATTTTGATCTTTTCCTCACCCAATCGGATTTAAGCATCTTTAGTAAGGTTTTAGGAGTCTAAACTGATTGGAATCAGTTTTACTTATTCCTAAATACGCTTAGGGTTTTTAGAGGAGTTAAAGAAGAGGAAAAGAGGAGCAAATGAAGAGCGTTCAAGATTTTGCGATTCTTAGAGGGATTTCGCCAAGGAGTTTAACCTTAGAGGTATGTAAGCTTCCATAGTGTTGAGTTTTTTCTCCCACACGCCAATCATGAGTTTATTTTACGAATTTTATCTATGAGATTGAGTAAAATCTTGTTGAGTTCTTGAAGTTTTATGTTTCGTTTTTGATAATGAAGTTCTTGTAAAAGTTCTTGAGGTGAGAGTTGCGAATGAGTGTTGTTCTTGGTGGGTTTTGGTGTAGAATTTGCTGTAATTATGTTGGGTTTAAGGATCCAAAAGAGTTTGAGGAAATCGTTCGAGTTTAGATGAGGAAGGGCTGGAAAAATTTAAGAGAAAATTCATCGGATTAGTCTGGAACATGGCTGGGACTGCGCACCTATGTTGCGCCTGAGGGGCTGGCACCCTACACCTTCTGTGCGCCCTAGACCACCCTTAGTCAACTGAGGGCTGGCGTGGTGCTCTACTGCTGCGCCAGGGACGTCAGGTCGTTTCTGCCTCCGTTCTTTGTTCCATATTCGATTTTTCAAAACATGCCTTCGCTCTTTTAGTGATTTTTACTATCCAAACTAGATCCAATCATCAAGAAATCTTATATATCAAGACACAATCCTTGAATTCATAATTCAAATTCAAGGAAGAGTTAAGAGTAGATTTCAAGAAAGTCTTTGAGTTAAATTGTGAATCCTTCAAGATCAACTATCAATTTGAGTAAAGTTTGAGAAAGTCCCTTTGAGTCTTTTCAAGGCATCTTCTACAATAAATTAATTTATTTCAAGAATCAAGTAAGTGAGTATGAGAATGAAGAGAATGTATTCATGAGTTTATATTATCATTAAGACCCTTGAGTCGAGTTAAGTCATGCCCATAATTCTGCATGAACTCCATAAATAGAGTATCTTTGAGATGAGTAGTATCTTCAAGTTCTATGTTCTTGAGTATTGAGTTCTTAATCCATTTTGAAACTATATTTTATAATTTTGGATTACTATATGTTATACAAGGAGATCCTTGAGTTGAGTGCGGCATGCCTATAATCCCACTTGAACCCTATGAGTCGAGTATTCATGAGATGAGTAGTATCATTAAGTCCTTGAATTCTAGATTCATCGAGTTTTGAGTATTGAGTTCTATATATGGTTATTGAAAAACTTGAATTGAGTCGTTCACGTCCATAATTCGGCATGGACCCTATTTTGAGAAGTCTTTTGCAATTATTCATAATTTGTTTAAAGGCTTGAGTAAATTACTATGAGGAAGATAGAGTCAAGTTGCATTTTCTTTTAAATGATAAATAAAAACTAAGTATTCCCAAGAGTAAATATTTTCACATTTAAAAGAGGAGGAAACTGATATTTCCAAAAGAGTGTTGAGAAGTTTGAGTACCATTTCTTTTAAAAGAAATATTTTTGAGTAATAATCTCAAAACACAGAAAAAGTTATGTTTTCTTTAAAACATATGAGCTAAGTATATTTTTGGGAGTAGCATTGAGCACCGATATGGGTAAGAGTCCTAACAACTCACAACCTCCATGAACCATGTAGACAACATGGGTAGAAGGGGTCATACTTTTTAGATGATTCCTTATTTCTTTTTAACATAAACTAGTGGATCCACTTAGTTAGTAGGTTCTATACCTCACCAAAGTATAGGACAGTTCTGGCAGCGTGGGCTAGACGTTGTATCATCACATAGCTCATAGTAATGGTTGTCGCTTAGAAAATCTCCAAACAGATTTATTTACATACAAATTAGAGTTATTATTGTATTTTCATACAATTGAGTTATTATTGTATTTTTGCATACAATTGAGTTACTATCCATTGTTTTAAAAGCTTTGCAAATATTGCTTCTTTTATTGTTTTTTTATCCTTGAGTATCCAGAGTTGAACTATGTTTCAGTGAGTTGAGTATCCTACTATTGAGTTGAGCCCTATTTTCTCTTAGTTGAGTTGAACTATGTTTCATTGAGTTGAGTTGAGTTAGTTGAGAAGTGGTAAGTATGTTTCTTTTCAATAAGTTCAATCTTATGTTTATTCTTTAGAATTCCCCTTACATGCTCGTACATTCCATATACTGAGCCATTTGGTCTGCATCATTTCATGATGCGGATACAGGTATTCAAGATCATCAACATGCGTTTAGTTGAGGTCATGTGATATTCTTGTCACCTTTGGTGAGCCATCTTATATTCCGAAGGACTTCACCTTTATCTTACAGTTAGTAGTTTTGAGATGTTGTGGGATTTGTCCTGATATCCTTTTGTAATAGTAGATGCTTCATAGATAGACAGAGTTGAGGAGTTTCTATGTTTACTTTTATTTTGAGTATTGTACCTACTTTTGAAAAGGTTGTGTATTTGAGTTCAATGAAATTTAATTCAGTTTTAAGCTTTTGTCTGCTTGAGTTAGTCTTCCGCTTGTAGCCAGCCAGGATAAGGGTTCACTTGGGGACCAGGAATAGTTCTCGAGTGCCGACAACGTCTAGGATGTAGGCTCGGGTTGTGAAAAACTTGGTATTAGAACACATAGTTCAAATGTCCTAAGGTGTTTATGAAGCCTTGTCAAGTAGGATTTTATTTATAGTTGTGAGGGGGCCACTTCTATAAATGAGAGACTATAGACATTTAAGAAAAATTTCCATTCTTTCATACACTAAATCGCACAATAGAACTATGTCATACAGAGCTTATTCAAACTCATGCGTTTCATAGATTCATTCGGCTACCCTTCATACTAGAGGTGGTTGCAAAGCAAAGTCAGTTCTTTATCTATGAGTTGCTCTCAACTAAAGTCATGAGACTCCAGATGGGCTTCAGAGAAGCCCATGAGTGAGTTAAGTGTTAAGCTTCAAAGAAATGTGCTCATGTTCATATGAATCGTGTGTTCAAGCTAAAAAGGAGTTGTACTCTCTTCTCTAATCCCTATTTCAGATGAGATCCTTATGGTGAAGTATGTTTAAAGCTTGGGTAGTATTCTCATAAAAAAAAGGTAGCACGATTTACGAAATTATGTGCAGTAGTAGTGAAAGTACCAGAGTTAGAGGAAAGTATGCAGAGGTTCAGTAATCAAAGGAAAGGAGATAGTGATGTGGCATATTATGTTATTGCAATCATGCACCCAATTTGTTATAAGTGATGAGTTCCTTTATTAGTGGAATAAGGAATAATAATGTTGTATAGAGTTCTCGATAAAAGAAAAAGGAATAGGTACTAGTCATGATGAGATAGAGTATATTTTAACCAAAATAGAGTTGATGTCGATGTGCCATAGTGTTAGAGGAGACTAAATACATGTGTTGAATAAGAGACTAGAGTATTCATGAAGTGATAGATCTAATCTATATTTATGATTTGTTTGAGAGGGTCATAATGTTCAGAAGGTTATAGAACCGATTAAGTAATGAGGTATAATAAGTGGGTAAATATTACTTAAGTTGTGAAAAGGGGATGTAGACTAGTTTAGAGATGATGGAATAGGTCCATAGATTTCAAGTGTCAGCTTTAGACCTAAGGGGGAGATGATAATATTTGAAATCAAATCAATTGTTGAGAATAAGATAGAAATGAGCTCAAAAGAGTATGGGAGATATCTTTTCAGAGGTCCTTTTAGTAGTAGAGTGTTGTTGGAAGGAAAAGGTTAATGATCTTACCGTGATAATGATGGTGTGATAATTCCATCTAAGGTTATAAATGAGGAGAAAGAGGAGGATGAGGCTTTACTATGAGAAATAGTTAAATGAGAGCCCTTACTTGCTTTCGAGTAGTAATGCGGGAAATTCTAGTTGGTATGACAGAGATGATAAGGGAATGAGAAATTCTTAAGGGGCTGGTTAGTAGGAGTACATGGAGTTGTTAGAATTCTAAACTTGAATATGGTCTTGATAAACATTAGGTGGTTCTTTATATGAGCCCAATGTTGATTAAATGTGGTGGTAAAGAGTAATATTCTTGGGATGAGATTCCCTATAGAGAGGTATAAAAAAGTCTAACCTTATGATTTGGGTTAAGCTTGAATATAGTAAAAGTGTGTCGTTAGACTAAGACCTTGGTAAGAGAAATCATGTACCCTTGTGGGAGCTATGAGTTGAAGCCAATGAGGCATGATATTCCTATTCTTACTTCATACCCAAATTTTCTTTGTTTCAGATAAGGTTACTCCAGAGAGAGTGTGACTATGTTCACCATAACATCGTTTTTCACTTAGGTACTATAAAAGATCCCAACTCTTGGTATGAATCAGTCCAGCCTGTGCTAGTAGGCAAGTTCATGAGTCAGAGGAGATAGTGAGGGTAACCCCGTTCCATACCCAGTCCAGCCGTCATTCGAGAAGGAATGATCCCAACGAGGAGATAATGTAACACCCCAGAATAATTTTGAGTTAAGACTCGAGTCATTCTTTATTGTGAGTAAGATTTTACGGAGGAATTTAAAATTTTCTTAAGTTTTAAGTTCGCTAGATGTAGCACCTTGAGTTCCAAAAAAAATTGAAGAGAATTCATTCAAGTCATTCCTAGGTTCTTCTAAGTTTGGGTCAACTTCAAACGACCATAATTTTTAGCACATGATGAGTTAGGAGACCCATAAGATATCAAATGAAAGGTCTTGGATTCCTCTTTTCAACGCCGCCGAGTTTGCTAATTTTGAGCTCGTATGAGGGAGATATGCCCGTTTGAATTTGGGTTTTCCAAATAAGGAAAGTTACCCGAAAATATGAGGGGTATTTTGGTCTTTTCCTTACCTAATCAAATTTAAGAATTTTTGGTAAGGTTTTAGGAGTCTAAACTGATTGGAATTAGTTTTAGTTATTCCTAAAATACACTTAGGGTTTTTAGAGGAGTTCAAGAAGAGAAAAAGAGGAGAAAAGGAAGAGCGTTCATGATTTTTGCGATTCTTCGAGGGATTTCGCCAAGGATTTTATCCTAAGAGGTATGTAAGTTTCCATAGTGTTTATTTTGTTTGCCCACACGCCAATCATGAGTTTCTTTTAAGAATTCCATCCATGAGATTGAGTATATTGATAATCTTCTTGAGTTTTTTGAAGATTTATGCTTCGTTTTTTATAATGAAGTTCTTGTTGAGTTCTTGAGGTGAGAATTGTGAATGAGTGTTGTTTTTGGTGGGTGTTGGTGTAGAATTTAATGTAATGATGTTGGGTTTAAGGATTCAAAAGAGTTTGAGGGAAATCGTTCGAGTTTAGACGTGGTAGGGCTGGAAAATTGAAGAGAAAATTCGTTGGATTAGTCTAGAACATGGATGGGGCGACGCACCCCTGTTGTGCCTGAGAGGCTGGCACCCTGCACATGTAGTGTGGTCCAGACCAGACTAAGCCAACTGAGGGCTGGCGCGGTGCACCACTGCTGTGCCAGGGACGTCAGGTCCTTTCCGCCTCCGTTCTTCGTTTTGTATTCGATTTTTCAAAACATGCCTTTGCTCGCTTAGTGATTTTTACTATCCAACCCACATCCAATCATCAAGAAATACTATATATCAGGCCATGATCTTTGAATTCATATTTCAAATTCAAGGAAGAAATAAGAGTAGAGTTCAAGAAAGTTTTTGAGTTAAATTGTGAATCCGTCGAGATCAACTATCGATTTGAGTAAAGTTTGAGAAAGTCCCTTTGAGTCTTTTTGAGGAGTCTTCTACAATAACTTATTAATTTTTTCAAGACTCAAGTAAGTGAGTATGAGAATGAGGAGAATGTATTCATGAGTCTAAATTATCATTAAGGCCCTTGAGTCGAGTTAAGTCATGCCCATAATTCCGCATGAACTCCATAAGTAGAGTATCTTTGAGTGGAGTAGTATCTTCAAGTTCTATGTTATTGAGTATTGAGTTCCTAATCCTTTTTTAAACTATATTTTATAATTTTTTATAACTATATGTTATACAAGGAGATCTTTAAGTTGAGTGGATCATGGCCATAATCCCGCATGATCTCTATAGGTCCAGTATTCATAAGATGAGTAGTATCATTGAGTCCTTAAATTTTGGAGTCATTGAGTTTTGTGTATTAAGTTCTATATATGGTTATTGAAATCCTTGAATTGAGTCATTCACGTCATAATTCAGCATGAACTCTATTTTGAGAAGTATTTTACAATTATTCTTAATTTGTTTAATGGATTGAGCAAATGAGTATGAGGAAGAGTAGAGTCAAGTTTCATTTTTTTAAAATGATATATGGGAACTAAGTATTCCTAAGAGTAAATGTTTTCACATTTAAAAGAGGAAGGCACTGAGATTTCCAAAAGAGTTTTGAGCAGTTAGAGTACCATCTCATTTAAGAGAAAGATTTTTTAGTAATAATCTCAAAACACAGAAAAAGTTATATTTTCTTTAAAGCATATGAGCTAAGTATATTTTTTGAAGTAGTATTGAGCACTGATATGTGGGAGAGTCCTAACAACTCACATCCCCCATAAACCATGTACACAACGTGGGTAGAAGGGGTCATACTTTTTAGATGATTTCTTATTGCTTTTTAGCATTAACTAGTGGATCCACTTAGTTAGTAGGTTCTATACCCCGGAAAAGTATAGAGTAGTTATGGCAGCGTGGGCTAGATGTTGTATCATCACATAGATCACAGTGATGGTTGTCGGCTAGAGAATCTCCCAAATAAGAGTTATTATTGTATTTTCATACAATTGAGTTATTATTGTATTTTTGCATATAACTGAGTTGTTATCCATTGTTTAAAATGCTTTCCAGATATTGCATTTTTTATTGTTGCTTTATCATTGAGTATCTAGAGTTGAACAATGTTTCAGTGAGTTAAGTATCTTACTATTGAGTTGAGCCCTATTTTCTCTGAGTTGAGTTGAACTATGTTTCATTGAGTTTAGTTGAGTTGAGGTGAGTGAGTTGAGAAGAGGTAAGTATGTTTCTTTTCCATCAGTTCAAGCTTATGTTTATGCTTTAGAATTCCCCATACATGGTCATACATTCCATGTACTGAGAAATTTGGCCTGGATCGTTTCATGACGCCGATACATGTATTAAGGATCGTAAACAGGAATTTCGTTGAGGTCATGTGTATTCCAAGCAGCTTTGGTGAACCATCTTATATTCCAGAGGACTTCACCTTTCTAGTTAGTAGTTTTGAGATGTCGTGGGTCTTGTCCTGATATCCTTCTGTAATAGTAGAGGCTTCATAGATAGACAAAGTTGAGGAGTTTCTGTATTTACTTTTATTTTGAGTATTGTAAAGAATTTTTAAAAGGCTAGTATTTGAGTTCAATGAAATTTAATTCACTTTTAAACTTTTGTATGCTTGAGTTAGTCTTCTGCTTGTAGCCTGCTAGGATGATGGTTCGCTTGGGGGCTAACAATGGTTCTCGAGTGTCAGCCACGTCCAGGGTGTAGGCTTCGATCGTACCAAGTTCAATGCCTCTAGGACATTAGGTTGGATTGCTCGACACCTTTTAGGAAGTTAGATTTTTTTTAATTCATTTTTAGGATCTTAATAATAAATGAAATTAGGAGGAGTAGGGGTATATAAGCCCTTCAAAAATTGATGTTACTTGACCCGAGCATAAAAAATGACAAACTCTGATTTGTCTTTCGATTAATAAGTGGGGCGCTGATTTGAGAAGGGTAATTTAGTTTAAGTATAATTCATCCCCTTTTCATTTCTTATACATATATATATATATATATATATATATGTGTGTGTGTGTGTGTGTGTGTGTGTGTGTATGTATATATGTATGTATGTATGTTAGCCCCGAGCCTACACCCTGGACGTGGCTGGTACTCGAGAATCATTGTTGGTCCCCAAGTGAACCCTTTGCCTGGATCAATACTCAACGGAAGACTTACTCAACAATATATAACCTCAATTTGCAAATATTAACTCAGAAGTCTCAAGATAAATAACTCGGAATATTTAAAGTATTCAACTAGCCATAAAATGGCAACTCAAATCTTAAACATTAACAATTAACAATGAAAATGGAAAAGACTCCTCAAAACATTAATTTATGAGAATTCTCTAAATACTATGATAGACGTTGGGACAAGACCCACAACATCTTAATAAGACTGAAAATAAAAGGAGAATCCTCTGAAAGCAAGAACGCTCACCAAAGCTTATATGGAACTGCAAGTTGTATCAACGGAGCACCTGTTTATGACCCTGAATACCTGTATATGCATCATAAAATATGCAGACCAAATGACGTCAGTACATTTAATGTACGAGCATGCAAGGGGAACTCTAAAGCATAGACATAGGTTTGAACTGATAAAAAGGAACACCATACTCACCTCATCTCAACTCAACTCACGAATACTCAACTCAAGGATACTTAACTAAACTCAAGAATACTCTACTCAACTCAAGAAGACTCAACTCAACTCAAGGATACTCAACTCAATTCAATTCAATATAAAAGAAACAATAAAGATGCATTATAAAGAAAGCTTTTAAAACTGTAGATAATAACTCAATGTATATAAAAAATACAATAATAAACTTTTTACTCTTATTCGGGAGATTCTCTAACTGACAACCATCACTATGAGCTATGTGATGATACAACGTTTCGCCTACACTTCCATAACTTTCCTATACCTTGATGGACTATAGGACATCCTTAACTAACTAGATCCACTAAGCTATGCTTAAAAGTAATAAGGAATTATTTAAAAAGTATGATCCTTTACCCATGTTGGCATACATGGTTTTTGAGGATTTTGAGTTGTCTGAACTCATCTGCACATCAGTGCTCAATAATACTCCCAATAATATATATATATATATATATATATAACTCATGCTCATATGTTTTAAAGAAAACATAACTCCTAGCCTCCTCAATTTGAGATACTTACTCAAAAGATTTCTCTTAAAAGTGATGATGCTCAAAACTCCCCATAAACTCATTTAGAAATCAGTGTTTCTCTCATTTTATATCTAAAAGTATTACATGCCTATGAATACTTAGTCCCCTTGTAGTTATTTTTAAAAATGAAATCAACTTTCCTCATCATCATACTCATTTACTCAAGTCTTAAAACAAGTTATAAATAATTGTAGAAGACTTCTCAAAAGGACTCAAAAGAATTTCTCGAACTTTACTCTTAATCTTTACTTTAATTTGAAAAGCTAAATTAAGAGACATGATTAGGATGTATGAAGGATCTCTCAATGATTTATGAATGTTTAGATAGTTAGGATTAAGAAGGGAATGAAACCTCGACTCAAAGAAACAAGTACCGATTCAAGAATGAAAGGGAAGGTGGACTGACGCTCCTGACACATCCCTGACGCGCCGCACCGGCCCTCCATTTATTGGGGCTGGTTTGTGGCGTACTAGAGGTGCAGGGGACGACCCTTCTGGCGCATCAGGGGAGCGCTGTCCCAGCAAATCCCCAGAATATTCCGATGAATTTTTCTAAATTTTTTGTCCTAATTCACCTAGAATCGATTGATTTTTTCCAAATTTCCTTAAATTCATTGACCCAACACGAGTAAACAAAAATCTACTCAAAGTCCCTCAAGAACAACTCTCATTTTCAAGATCGTCACCTCAAGAACTCAACAAATTAAAACCCTATTATCTAAGAATGAAGCACAAAACCTCAAAAAACACAATCAAGAACTCAATATATTCAATTTCATGGATGAATTCGAAATCGGAAACTCATGATTGGTATGAGGGTGAACAAACATATCACTATGAAAACTTACATACCTTGAAAGAACTAAGTTCTTGGCGATTTCCTTGAAATCTTGAAGAACTTCTTGAAAACTTCCTCTTTTCTCCTCTTGAACTTTTCCCTAGTTTCTTGAACTCTTTAGACTTGAGTGAAAACATTTTTAATAAGATTTGACCCCTAATTAGGTGAACAAAACTTGTAGGCCTAGTGGGGTAAGGAAAAGACAAAAATACCGCTCCTTAATTTGGATGAATTTCCTAATTGGACAAGCTATACTCCAACAGACATATCTCCCTCATCTGAACTCAAAATTTAGAAAATTCAACGACATTGGAAATAAGACTCAACGACATTCAAATTGATAACTCATGGGCTATCTAACTCATCTTGTGCTAAAAGTTTGGTTGTTTGAAGTTGACCCAAAACTCACAATAAATATATTGTTGTATGTATTATCTGGGTAGTTAATTAATCTAAATACGCCTTCGTTTATATTTATTTGTGTGTATTATGTATCCTCCCTTATCTGATTTTATTTCTGTAACACCCCGGATTCGAGAAAGGACAAGATTGCAGATTTTCAGAAGTTGGGGTCTATGGTTGGTCACCTCAACTTCCCCCCAAAACTCCGAGAAAAGTGTCGACCTACGAACTGAAGGTGGGACCACGGTTCGCAGTTCAGACCCCAGATTTCAGACCTCAGATACCAATCGACGACTGACAGGATTGACCATCAGTCGATCTACGGTCCGTCAGTCAGGTCCGTCGATGGGCTCGTCAACTTTTAAGTTAGGGTCATTTTGGTCTTTTACCCTATGTTTTGGACACCTAAACTACGTCGTTTAACCCCTAAAATACGTTGTTTTACTCAGTTTAAGCCTATTAACCTTGTCAGAACATTCCCAAAACCTTTATTCACAAAAAATCATCAAATTTAGAGCAAAAGAGGAGAAAGAGGTGACCCAAACCCTTCCAAGAACTTATCAGGCTTTCTTCAGTTCCAGCCCCAAAATTGAAGGATTTCTCTGTAGATTTGTCACCAGGTATGTGGGATTTCACTAGTGGGTTCCTTTCATCCACTTGGTCACTAGAATTCAGTCAGATTCTTGATTCGCTATATCTTGCTTAGACCTAGGGTTTCTAAAACCTTAGATATTGGTTGTGATTTAGCTGTTACAGTATTCCTAATCAGTTATCATATTTTTCGTGGAATCGTTACTTAGTTCTTTGCATGAAACTCAGAACCCTAGTTGTGTAGATTCTCTTAGTTCATGAATTACACTTGCTAGTTCAGTTAAACAGATATACATGCTCCAGTTTCGAATGTTACATTGTTAGTTCATAAATGTTGCATTCTCAAATTTGCATGTCAGAATATATTGAGCTATCCAACATTTAAGTTATGTGTGTTAGATACACAATTTTAGTTGGGAGTAGGCTTAGCATCGAGTGAACTATGGTTCAGTGACCCTAATATCCCAGAACTACGTGCCCCCGTAGGTTTTTTATAAGATCCCCCTGTGGGTATCGAATTTAGTGATCACGCCAGTCAGCTTTTATACCCTAGCAAGGTATATTGGATCCTCTCGATGGGGCATATACATCAGACTACATAGTTAGCTCACGTGGTTTTATGTCAGTTAATAGTAGCTCCCATAGTCAGACTCTAGTGTATTTGACTAGGTTTTCTGTTATACTTCAGTATTCAGTCTCAACATGTTATGCTAATAATTAGTACTTGGTCATTGCATTCAGCTCAGTTCTTTTCAGTATATTTCAGTATTTCCATCATGTTCAAATTATATCATTGCTCAGTTATGCTTTGTTCAGCTTATATATTTGTTCAACTATTATCCATATATTGCATACTAAGTACATTCCAAGTAATGTTGCATACTCTGCGCTACATCCTTTCATGATATAGGTCAGGTCCTCAACATTCAGATCACACGTAGATCGGTTCCCGATCGTACTCAGCAGCAGTAGTGGTGAGTCCTCATACTTTGAGGACAATAGACATGTTTTCCAGTCTATCTTTCATTTCAGTTTCAATTTTGCTAAGGTTAGTTAGGGACATGTCCCATCAGCTCTATTCAGTTAGAGGATTTTTCAGACATAGTACTAGAATCAACTTGACTTGTTAAGTTTATCTTTCAGTATTGTTTAACTCTTCATATGTTTTTATACTTCAGACTAGTTGGGTATTCCCAACTTTCATCAATCAATTTATTTAGCTTCCACATTAGTTCATGATTTCATTTAGATATCTTTCAGTATGTTTATGATATTCCAGCTTCAAGGTTAGCTTGGGGTCACTCGTGATCCTAGGTCCCGTGTTTATGCCAAGGGGGTAGCCTCGAGGCATGATAAACTTAGTATTAGAGCATTAGCTTTAAGAGTCCTAGGATGTATAAAGCCACAATAAGTGGAGTCTCTTTCATGGGTGTGAAGTGTACCACATCTAATGAGAGGGAGGCTATGAAGTGTTTTAGGAAAAACATCACTTTCATTGCTACTCTGATCGTGCGTGAGGTATGATCCAACTTCTCATTTCTAATTCAACGTTATGTGTTTGAGATCATACCTCCTCGTTGAGCTTACCTAGGGAATACTAATTCCCGCAATGCCAATGTAGTTCATCCAGTCCTAGACCATAAGGTTTCAAATGCAAAGTTTCGAAATGTGATTCATCTTTTGGCTCAGAGTGTAGCCAATCAGAATAATCAACATGCCCCAGTTCCAAGTAATACCAATGTTGGGTCAATGACAATTAGAATATGAGATTTTGTTATGATAAATACGCCTGATTTTTTAGGGTCGCAAGTTGGTAAGGACCTACAAAACTTCATTGATGAGGTTAAGAAAATTTTTGGAGTGATACAAGTGATGGGTAATGATAGGGTAGAGTTGCAATCCTACCAGCTTAAGGATGTGGCTCACATTTGGTTCACTCAGTGGAAAGAAAACAAGGGTGCGGATACAGCTCTTGTGACTCGGAGTGTTTTACTAAAGCTTTTCTGGATAGGTTCTTCCCGAGAGAGTTGAGGAAGGATAAGGCTCAGGAGTTTATCAACTTGAAGTAGGGTACTATGTCAGTCCAAGAGTACAAACTTAAGTTCACCCAACTCTCTAGGTATGCTCCTTACATGGTTGCCGATCCAAGGGCACAAATGAGTAAGTTTCTATTTAGGGTATCCAAATTAGTGAAGTCAAAGTGCAGTAATGTTATGTTGCTAGAGGACATGAATATCTCTAGGCTTATGACTCATGTTCAGCAGGTTGAGGGAGATAAGCTTAGGAAATGGCTAAGGACAACAAGAAGGCTAGAACAGGGAATTAAGAGTACTCTCAGCAGAAATCGGGTGGTGGAAATCGCTCACAATTTTAGCAGAGGTCTACAATCCCAGCACCTTCATTAGCTAGTGCTTCATCCCCAGGTTTCGACAGGATCACAAAGGTAGGGCATCAGGCTCTAAGTCTGAATGGAGTACTTCAGGCAACATGACCTACCCCACTTGTCCATAGTGTTGTAAGAACCATCCGGGCGAGTGTATTCCAGGAAATGAGGGATGTTTTGGATGTGATTAGTCTGGATTAAGTTGAAAGACTGCCCTTCTGCTAGGCAAGGGCAAGGAGGTAACAATAGTAAGGGTCAGTCTACCGTCCCAATAACACTAGTAGATCTCCCAACTCAGCAAGGTGTGTTATCTGGTACAAGTAGTGGTTAGCGCCAGAACAGGTTGTACGCTTTCCAGGCTTGCTAGGAGTAGGAAGATTCTCTTGATGTGGCATTGGTACGTTATGATTCTTTCATTTAGATATTTATGCATTGTTAGATCTAGGTGCTACTCTTTCTTTTGTAACTCTCTAGTGTCAGTCCAGAAACTCCTTGAGAACCCTTTTGAGTCTCTACTCCAGTTGATGACCCAATTATAGTTAGACAAGTATACAGAAATTGCTCTGTCACAGTCTCTTAGAAAGTCACATCAATATATCTTTTAGAGTTACAAATAGTAGATTTCGATATAATTCTAGGCATGGATTGGTTACATTCCTGTTATGCCTCAGTCAATTGTAGAACTAGGATCGTTCGATTTTAGTTTCCAAGCAAGCCAGTCTTAGAGTGGAAAGGTAGTAGCTCAGTTCCTATGGATCGATTCATCTCTTACCTTAAGGCCAGAAAGATGATTTCCAGAGGGTATGTCTATCATCTTGTTCGAGTTAAGGATTCAAACTCCGAAACCCCAACTCTTGAGTTAGTCCCAATAGTAAATAAGTTTTCGGAAGTGTTTCCAGAAGATCTTCACGGAGTTCCTCCCAAAAGGGAAATTGATTTTGGAATAGATCTCCTTCCAAATACCTAGCCCATTTTGATTCCTCCTTACATAATGGCTCTAGCTGAGCTAAAGGAATTTAAAGAGTAGTTCAAAGACCTTCTAGATAAGGGCTTCATAAAACCTATTATCTCTCCATGGGGTGCTCCAGTATTGTTCATGAAAAAAAAAAGATGATCGCTCAAAATGTGCATTGACTATCGACAATTGAACAAAGTCATAACCAAGAATGAGTATCTCATCCCCAGGATTGATGACTTGTTCGACCAACTTTAGGGTGCTAGTTTATTTTCTAAGTCAGACCTAAGATCCAGTTATCATCAGCTAAAGTTCAAAGATAGTGACATCCCGAAAACAGTCTTCAGGACCCGGTGTGGTCATTATGAATTTGTAGTTATGTCATTTGGACTAACCAATGCTCATGCAGCTTTCATGAATTTAATGAACAGGGTGTTCAAGCAGTAATTGGACTTTTTCGTTATCGTTATTATTGATGATATCCTCATTTACTATAGGAATCAAGAGGAGCATGCGACTCATTTGAGAGTTGTTCCGCAACTCTCAAAGATCACTAGTTATTTGTTAAGTTTAGCAAATGTGAGTTTTGGTTACAATAAGTTGCTTTCCTTGGTCATGTGGTATCTAGGAAGGGATCCGAGTCGATTCTCAGAAAATAGAGGCGGTGAAACAATGGCCCAGACCCACCTCTCCAACATATATCAGAAGTTTCTTGGGTTTGGCCGGTTATTACAGGAGATTTGTTGAAGAATTTTTATCCATAGCTTCCCCATTGACAAAGTCGATGCAAAAGAAGGTCAAATTTCATGGGTCAGATGAGTGTGAGAAAAGCTTCTCAGAACTGAAGACAAGGCTGACTACAACTCCTGTCTTGACTCTACCAGATGGATCAGATGGTTATCTGATTTATGGTGATCCATACATGATCGGCCTAGGTTGTGTGATGATGCAGCGAGGTAAGGTCATGGCCTATGCTTCTAGACAACTTAAGTAACATGAGAAGAACTAACCGACTAATGACCTCGAGTTTGCAGCCGTAGTATATTCCCTAAATATTTGGAGACATTACTTGTATAGTGTTCACGTAGATGTGTTCACCTAGATGTATTCACAGATGATAAGAGCCTCCAGTATGTGTTCACCCAGAAAGAGTTGAATCTTCGTCAAAAAAGATGGATTGAATTCCTCAAGGACTATGAGATGAATGTGCTTTACCATCCTGGTAAGGACAATGTAGTGGTTGATGCTCTCAACAAACTATCTATAGGTAGTGTAGCACATGTTGAGGAAGAAAGGAAAGAATTAGCAAAAGATGTTCACCGACTTGCTCGATTAGGAGTTGGTCTTATGGACATGTCAGAGGGCGGTGTGATAGTTTTGAATAGATCAGAATCTTCATTAGTAGTAGAGGTTAAGGAAAAACAGGATAGTGATCCTATATTATTTCAGTTGAAAGGTGCAGTTCATCAAGAGAAAGTTGAGGTGTTCTACCAGGGGGAGATGGTATGCTTCATTACAAGGGTCATTTATCTGTTCCTAATATGGGTGAGTTAAGGCCGTAAATTCTTACAGAAGCTCATAACTCCAAGTATTCCATTCATCCTGGTGACACTAAGATATAATGTGATCTACGAGGAGTCTTTTGGTGGAATGACATGAAGAGGGACATATCAAGACTTTGTGGCTAAGTGTCCCAATTGCCAACATGTTAAGGTAGAACATCAGAAGGTATGACTCAGGGTTAGCATTCCTATATGGAAGTGGGAAGTGATAAGCATGGACTTCATTACAGGTTTACCTCGTACTCACAGACAATATGACTCTATTTGTGTGATAGTGGACAAAGTTACTATGTCCGCTCACTTCTAGGCTATCAAAACTACAGATTCAGCGCAGGACTATGCCAAAATCTACATCCATGAGATAGTGAGGTTGCATGGGGTTCCCTTGTCTATCATCTCAAATAGAAGTCCTTAATTTACCTCTCATTTCTAGAAATCATTTCAGAAAGGTCTTGGTACTCAGGTATATCTCAGCACAATATTTCATCCACAGACGGATGGACATGCAGAGCACACCATTCAAAACATAGAGGACATGTTGAGAGTTTGCGGTATCGATTTTAAGGGAAGTTGGGATGATCACCTACCTCTCATAGAGTTCACCTATAATAATAACTATCATTCCAGTATTCTGATGGTCCCTTATGATGCATTATATGGGCGTAGATGCAGATTTGTAGTTGGTTGGTTTGAAGTAGGTGAAGCAACACTGATTGAGCCAGATTTGGTTCATGAAGCTATGGAAAAATTTCAGCTCATCATAAATAGACTAAAGAGAACCAAAGTTGTCAGAAATCCTATGCATATGTAAGGAGAAGGGACTTAGAGTTTGAAATAAATGATTGGGTTTTCCTAAAGGTGTCACCTATGAAGGGGTGATGAGATTTGGCAAGAAAGGGAAACTCAGTCCCAGATAAGTAGGTCCTTACAAGATCCTGATAAAGGTTGGTAATGTGGCTTATGAGTTAGAGTTGCCAGTAGAACTAGCAGCAGTCCATCCAGTCTTTCACATTTCCTTGTTGAAGAAGTGCGTGGGTGATCCAGCATCAATAGTACCATTAGAAAATGTGGCTGTGAAGGATAGTCTCAATTATGAGGAGGTGTCATGTGAAATTCTTGATCGTCAGGTTCGAAGATTGAGAAATAAAGAAGTCGCTTCAGTGAAGGTTTTGTGGAGGAGCCAGTCTATAGAGGGAGCAACTTGGGAAACAGAAGCAGCCATGAAGGCCAAGTATCATCATTTCTTTCCTTCCAATTTCATTTCAGCTTGAGGAAATAGTTCCTCTCCAGTCTCTTATTTTACTCATGCATAAATTAAGTCTTAGTATCTTGTTCCTTCAGTTGTACTTGCATTACAGTTTCTAATACTTAGTGGTAGGGATTGCAGCTTCTTCCCTCTATATTCAGCTAGTTTAGACTTTATTCGAGGATGAATGTTCACAAGGGGGAGATAATGTAGCACCCCGGATTCGAGAAAGGACAAAATTACATGTTTATATAAGTTGCAGGTGCCAGCGACGGAGGCCACCTATGGACCGTAGGAAGGGTTCGTGGTTGGTCACCTTAACTTCCCCCTAGAACACCCAGAAAAGTCTCAACCAACGGCAGGACCTACAGACCGTAGGTGGGACCACGGACCATGGTTCGGACCCCAGATTTTAGGCCTCAGATGCTAATCAACGATTGACACGACCTATGGTCCGTCGGTCATGTCCGTCGACGGGTCCATCAATTTTTAAGTTAGGGTCATTTTTGTCTTTTCCCCTATGCTTTGGACACCTAAATTGCGTCGTTTAACCCCTAAACTACATCATTTTACTCAGTTTAAGCCTATTAACCTAGTTAGAACAGAACCAAAACTTTTACTCACCAAAAAATCATCAAACCTAGAGAGAAATAGGATAAAGAGGCGACCCAAACCCTTCCAAGAACACAACAGGTTTTCTTCAGTTCCATCCCCTAAATCGAAGGATTTCTCCATAGAGTTCATCACCAACAATGTGGGATTTCACTAGTGGGTTCCTTTCATCCACTAGGTCACTAGAATTCAATTAGATTTTTGATTCGCTATATCTTGGTTAGACCTAAGGTTTCTAAAACCTTAGATATTGGTTATGATTTAGCTATTACAGTAGTCCTAATCAGATTATCATATTTTTCGTGGAATCGTTGCTTAGTTCTTTGCATGAAACTTAGAACCCTAGTTGTGTAGATTCTCTTAGTTCATGAATTACACTTTCTAGGTCAGTTAAAAAGATATACATGCTCCAGTTTTGAATTTTACATTTTCAGTTCATAAATATTGCATTCTCATATTTGGATGTCAGAATATTGAGCTATCAAGTATTTCAGTTATGCGTGTTAGATACACAATTCCAGTTGGGAGAAGGCTTAGCACCGAGTGGACTAGGGTTCACCGTACCCTCATAGTCCCAGAACAACGTGCCACCGTAGGTTTATAAGTCCCCTATGTTGGCATCAGATTTAGTGATCACGCTAGTCAGCCTTTATACCCCTGGCAAGGTATGAGTCCTCTCGATGGGGCGTATACATAGGACTCCTCGGTTAGCTCACGTGGTTTTATGTCGGTTAATAGTAGCTCCCACAGTAAGACTCTAGTGCATTTGACCAGGTTTTCAGTATTCAGTCTTAGCATGTTAAGTTTATAATTAGTACTTGGTCATTGCATTCAGTTCAATTCTTTTCATTATATTTCAGTATTTCCATCATGTTCAAATTATATCATTGCTCAGTTATGCTTTGTTCAACTTATATGTTTGTTTATCTATTATCCATATCCTGCAAGCTCAGTACATTCCAACTATTGACGCATACTCTGCGCTACATCATGAAATGATTTAGGTTCAGGTCCTCAGCATTCAGATCACGCGTAGATCGGTTCTCAATACGTACTTAGCAGCATCAGTGGTGAGTCCTCATACTTTGAGGACAATATACATTTTTTCCATCCAGTCTTTCAATTTAGTTTCAGTTTTACAAGGGTTACCTAGGGACATGTCTCAGTAACTCTAGTCAATTAAAGGCTTTTTTAGACATAGAACTAGAATCAACTTGTCTTGTTAAGTTTCTTTTTCAGTATTGTTAAATTCTTAATATGTTTTTATACTTCAGGCTTGTTGGGTATTCCCCACTTTCAGTAATCAATTGATTTAGCTTCCATATTAGTTCATGATTTCATTTAGATATCTTTCATTATGCTTATGATATGCCAACTTCAGGGTTAGCTTGGGGTCACTCGTGATCCTAGGTCCCGTGTTTACGCCAAGGGGGTAGCCTCGAGGTCTGACAATTTATGTCTTAGGTTAGTTAATCATTATTTATTTCGTATTAAATGTCTTTAACATATATTTGCCATATCACTTAGTTTGTCTTTAATTAATCTTAATTAAAGTGACCTTATTTGTCAAATTTCAAACCTCCACATAATTATATGAGATACAACGAAGACCCATCTTTGTGGACCTTGAAATGTGTCTAACACCTTTCTTTTGAGGTAATTTAAACTCTTACCCGATCTGTGGTTCGTTCATCTTTTAATATTAATTAATTAGTTTAGAAAGGTGTCCTAACGCACCTTTAATTCGTTAAGTGGTGAATTTTCTCTTTTTAAATAATTCTAAAAGAGTTATCACGTATGACTCATCCTGATGGGGCGCGACAATCTTTCTGAGTTCGCTCGCCCCTTGATGCCTACTGAGTATCTCCTATTTTTTACTCATACGACATTTCTTCATCTTTTTTTTATGCAACTTCCAGTATGACTCACCCTTACTAATTGTCGGATTCTTTCATGGCTATCACAGACATGGATCGTGGTGAGCTCCAGGTGTGTAGAGACTTGTTGCTTTCCCTCTTTTTTACTAACTAATTATATTTTGTATTTTGATTAGTCATTTCTCTTGTATATATAACCTTCATGTATTTAGTAGCTCTTGTACCGATGACACCAGGTCTGGGGTTTGGTCATTTTTTGTAGTTTGTCTTTCTCGGTTACTTTCGAGCCCGTTTTGTATATTGGTATCGTATTTACATTTCTATTCTATGGGCCCCATTTTGCATCTTTATTATTTCATTTTCCTCCCGTCCTCTCTTTTAAATGCTTATCTTTCGCTTTATCTTATTTGCGCCTTTGGCTTGCCTACTAGGACATTATAGTTGGTACAATCATGACTCAATTTTGGATCGTGGCCCATATGCAACTTTAATTAATTTTAAAGTACAAATAAATATTAGGATTTTATACATAGTTCAAATAAAGAAAGATTTGTTAAACAATTTTTTTTTCAATTTTTTAGCCTAAATATTAGAAAAATAATATGAAAGGAATTATAATTTTATTTCACAATTCAAATAAGGAAGTATTTGTATTAAGTAAAATTTTGATGGGTCTTATATCTTAAATATAATGAATATATACAAAGTAAAAATATAAAAAGACTTAATAAGATATATTTATTTGATTTTAAGATCCTTAATATTATGAAAATAATTAAATAATTATTTTTTCTAGTGTGAATTCTATTCCAAAGGGTAATAATATGAATAATATTTTTTTAAAAGTCATCGTAATTTTTAATATATAGATAAATAATATGTTCATAATTCTATTTATCACAATTATTTAACTTAGTGTAATGTATTTACCATATCATCCAAAAAATTAAATTTCAACAATTTTAGTAATAATTTCATTCTTATCTGCTGAACTAATAGTATTAATTTTTTTTATCTGTATTACTACAATACACAAGAAAGTTAAAATCAGCAAATAAATTATGATCATCAACAAAATAGAAACAATATTGAAAGAAGAAAATCGAGCCCAAATGCACGGTGTGTACCTAAGGAAATTATTCTCCTCTAATATTGTAATACCTCGAAACTTAGTATCCTAAGTAAGGGTCCAAGGGAGAGGTTACAAACCTAGGATTTAGCCTTGGCATCCCCCGTGATGTCACACGAGTTGTGAAGGTCACCACGAGTCGTGGTGGTGCCCGTAGACATTAGGCAGTGAGTGACAAAGAAAGTTCACCTCCCACGAGCACCAAGATAGCTCGTGGTGGTCACCACAGGTGGTGGTGACACTCATGGAGGTAAGGAAATAGCTCCTCCAAATCTTTCCAAAAGGAGACCCTCCCCACGAGCCATTAGACGGCTCATGAAGGCCACCACGAGCCGTGGGAGGGGTCGTGGTCCTTCCTTAGACATAGGAGGGAATATGGTGGCAAGCCTAGAAATTGGACCAACTCATTTATTTCCGCAAAAGACCCAATTGCCCCTCAACTTTCAGGGGGCTCCTCATCACCACGTAGGGCACCACAGCTCGTGGTAGGCACCACGGCTCGTGGAGCCTTACGTGGTGATGAGGAGCCCCCTGAAAGTTGAGGGGCAATTGGGTCTTTTGCGGAAATAAATTAGTTGATACTACGCCATTTTACCCAAGTCTAGGACCCCTATATAAGTCATTTTTACCCCAAAACCCACCCATTAAAGTCATTATTTCCAAAACCCAAAAGAAATCCCAAAGTCTTCTTCTCAAATATTTTTCTCTCTAGAACTTGAAGAAGAAGAAAGAGTTGGAGTTAGGATAAAGGTCAAGTCTCCATTCTTCATGCATTTGTGGGATTTTGTAATCAAGGTATGAAATTTTTTAATCCATGGAGTCCCTATGATTTCCTCAATTGAGAAGATGAAATTCCCCAATGTGAGTTAGGGTTTCTTCCAATGTTGTGGGTACTGATGAATGTTGATCCAATTGAGTGGATTATGATTGTTAATGATTGAATTGATAGGAATAATTTTTTTAGGATGAATTTACATTTACCCATGCCTAACCCATGTCTAGAAAGATAAAATTGATATAAATGGGTTTTATGCCATAAAAAGGTGAGTTTGTGGGTTTAGATGTATTCAATCTAGGATTGATGAGGTACATTAGAATTGAAGCTTATATGATGAATCATGATTATGATTGCTTTGAGATTGAACATATAGAATGACTATGAGATATAGTGCTTTAAGAGTAAAGCTTATGTTGCCAATTGTTGACTATTGATGTAATTGTTGTGGAATGTATAGTTCCCACATGAATTGCTTATGATTATGAATGTGAAAGACTTTCTCACATTGAATGATTCTAGGTTGAAAGGAATTCTCACCTAAAATTAATCTAATGCTAATAACTAAGAAGTTGATGAGGCTAGAAGCGACTACCCATGACCTCCAAATTAGATGAATATGAGGCGATTACCTATATTCCATGAAGTAAAATAAAGAGGTGATTACCCTTATTCCTTAAAGTTGGACAAGAGACGAGTATCCATGATCGTTATAGAATGACAAGAGGCGAATACCCATGATCCATATGTTGAGTTGGACTAGAGGAGAGTACCCATGATCCATAAATAATAAGGACTAGAGGTGACTACCCATGTTCCTTTATAGTAAGGAAAGAGGCGATTCCCCATGTCTATAAAAGATAGGCTAGACTATGTTATGATTAATGATGAGCTTTGATTGTTGCTTGAGTTGCCTTCCATGATGAGTAAGACTAGTGGAGGATTACCCATGTCTTGGCTAAGTATGAATTGAAGTTACTTTGAGAAATATTCCTTATATGTTGATATGATCTATTATGTGCATTGATTATGTTGTATGACCTATATTGTCTAACTCTTATTTTTATGTTTATGTTTATGCTAGCTATCATATTTAGTACATGTTTGTACTAACGCACACTTTTGCCTACATTTCTTATCCAAATGTAGGGTCCGGCGATCTCGACTCTCATCCCCGTGGCTAGGATCTTAGTAGAACAAGACTTGAAGATTGGTGAGTCCTGATTTGAGGATTTGGCCACCATTTCTCTTATGTTCTTTCATTTTATGTCTTGAACATTATTGTATGGGCTGTGTCCCATGATTTTCATGTTTTAGATGGTTTGAGACAAAGTGTAATAGATTTCCTCTTTTGATATAAAACTTTGACGTTGTTGAAAATTGTTTTAAATTTCCGCTCATTTCTAAATATCTTATGTTATGAAAGCTAAGTGGCTTATATGAGACCTCTTGTATGCCATGTTATGTCTAGGGTGTACCCCTAGGTCGTGAAAGATATCCGAGGTCAATGGGATATATTCTCCCAGGATAGAATGATTTTACTCACCAATGTATTGGTACCTAAAACTACGGAGTCAACGAACCACTCAAAGGTAGTAAAGTACACTAGAATTTGTTTGTGCAAAGTAAGAAGAAGTTCAAAAAATTTGTTATTAGAAATTAAGAGGAAACCCCTCTATTTATAGATAACAAACGGTAGTGTGAACATGTGCCTATTGTGCCATATCGAAAAGGTTAAAACCCTTTGAAAAAGTCACAACCCTTCAAAATAGTTACAACCTTTCCAAAAAGTCACAACCCTTCGTAAAGTCGCAACTCTTTCAAAAAGTCACAATTATTCATAAAAGTCACAAATCTTCATTTTAAAACCCAACAATCCCCTGTGTTAATGGGGAATGACTCTAAAACAAATAAATAGACAAGTGTGTACTTTACGAGCAAGAATTAATTGTATTTAGATAAGTAGGTTTTCTTTTGAGCTTTTTGTAGTGAACAAATGTTGGCTATACTCGGTCAAACAGTAGATTTGATATATTTAAACCATCGAGCTTTGGTAAAAACCTAAACAATGACATATCACATGATCAATTATTTACTGCCTATGGTTCTCACGATTTTGTTCGTTTCAGCCATGAACACCTCATTGTTTCATGAGTGTATAGAGAATGGGCTTTTATATTCATCGGCATAGATACACTATTTGGTCAAATTTCCAAAATTAGAAATCATAAAAAAACTTAAAGCTCTATTAACTCGTTAAAAAGCCATAATATTTTATTCTTGCTCATGAACATTATCTTCATCATGAGAATGAATTGAGTTATTTGATAATATGAACCATCATTCACAAATTTGTTTGATATCCTTGAACCGAGCTCTTGGGATCTCCAGTCTACTAGGTAAAGTTACCGCCATGATGACTTGTCCTAAACCTTAAATCCATTTTCTTTGATGATCTCTCAACTCCCTCTCTAGTTAGGCATTTTTAAGTAGATTCGACACATTATGCTTTGACTTCATATAGTCCATTGTAATAATTCTACTAGAGAGTAGTTCTCTAATGATAACTCTATGTCTTATGTGATAAGATTTTCCATTATACATCATGCTCCCTACATTATCTATTTGAATTTGACTATCACAATGTATGGATACTGGTGCCAAAGGTTTGAGCAAAAAAGAAATATCTTTCAAGAAATTTCGAAGCCATTCAGCTTCTTCATCGGATTATCTAAAGTGATAAAAACACATAGTCAATTGTAAAGAGAGTGATACATGTCTGTTTGGAATATTATCAGGAGACTACTTCTCTACCAAGAATAAATACATACCCGTTCATTAATTTTTTAATTAATTTTGACCCGATGATTCAATTTGCATCATTATATCATTCCAATAGATCTGGATATTTGTTATAATACAACGAATAGTTTTGAGTATGTTTAAAATATCCTTAAACTCTTATTATTTTCATCTAGTGAGTTTTATTGTGATCACTCATGAACCGACTTAGTTTACTAATAGAATATGTCACCTAATATTCATAATATACATCATACCTCTCAATACTCTTGCATAATCTAATTGTGAATCACTTTCACCTTTATTCTTCTGAAGTGCAAAGCTCACATCTATTGGAGTTTTACCAGTATTGAAATTCAAACACTTGAACTTGTCATGTATCTAGGGATGGTAATGGGGCGGTGCAGGGCAGTTGTGGGGAAAACCCGCTTAAATCCGCTAAGATTTTGATCCGCCTCGACCCGCTCCACATAGCATGATTAGTTGTTTTCAACCCGCCCGCCCCACCCCGCACAAACCCTCCCTGCCCCGCCCCATCCCACATAATTAGTAAAAAACATTTTAAATGATAGGTAAGTTTTTAACTTAAAAGTTTGAATTTTATTAATTGTTTAAAGCTAAATTAACATGTTAGTGTTGCATTAAAATGCAATTTTATAATGCTCATCTTTTAAAAATTTCAATAACATATTTTGTGGTAGCTCTGAATTACATACATTTGATGTAATAAACAAAAAATGCAAATAGTGACATACTTTTTTCTTCTTTCTAGTTTTTTAGCCATTCAACAAAAATTTAATAAATATTCAATCAGTTCCATTTTCACTTAAAACTCATCATATGATTAGTGCCCAAACATGTGCAAAACTGATCAAAATTTATGTGAAGAGATTTTAGGGATTATTCATCCCTACCCCACAACTATCCCACACCGTGTAAATTTTGATAAAATATATTTAAACCCACCCCGCCCCACTCCTCACCCGTAAAAGATCTAACCCGCCCTGCCCCACATACACTATAACCCGCCCCGCTTTGCTCCCATCCTGCCCCATTGTCATCCCTACATGTACCTTTTCAATGTAATGAAACTTGAAAATGCTATGCCTTGTAGAGTTCTTAGGATTTTTATACCTAAGATCATATCGGCAACTCCAAGGTCTTTCATATCAAAATTGTTTTCTAGCATACCCTTAGTAGCATTTATGTCAGCTTCTACAGATGATCAACATTTCATCAACATACAAACAAATAATAATGTGCCTTTAATGTAAACACATCTATCACATCCATTAATCTTCAATCTATTTGCCAAGATGGTTTGGTCAAACTTCGGATGCCATTGTTTGAGTACTTGTTTTAGTCCATTAAGTTACTTAACAAGTTTGCATACTTTATTTTCTTTACCAAGAACCACAAATTCCTCTTGTTTTTCCAAGTAAATTTCTTCTTTCAGTTATCCATTTAAGAAAGTTATTTTCAAATCCATTTGAAGACCATATACCACAGCTAGTTCGATTAACATCGAAATAGATGTAATCCTACTTACGAGTGAGTATGTGTCAAAATAATCAAGATCTTCTCTTGGTCTAAAGCCTTTGACGGCAAGTCTTTCTTTGTACTTGTCAAAAGGTTCATTAGCTTTTTATTTTTTGAAGATCCACTTTGACAGGTTTATTTCTTGGAGAAAGATCAACCAACTCTCAAGTATGGTTGCTCCAGTTTGAATCAATCTTACTATTGATAGCCTTTTTCTGTTTGCAAAAGATATAACTTCTTTGAATGTATGAGGCTCATTTTCAAGAAAAAAATGTTACAAAATTATATCTGAAGGAAGTGGATGTCCTTCTAATTTTACTACGCCTTGGAAACTATTTATAAAGTATATTCTCATTTGGTTCTTTCTGAGGTCGTTTATAACCTTCCCTAGACAATTCAAGTCTAATTTTATACAGATACATGTGTTCAAAGAACTCAATGTTATCTGATTCAATTATCATATTGCCATGCATATCCGGATGTACAGACTTATGAATCAAAAATCGACATGCTTTACTATTTGTAGTGTATCTAATGAAAACATAGTCCACAATCTCAAGTCTTATTTAGATCTTCATGGGGATAGAAACTTGGACTTTACCTAAACATCCCCACATTTTGAAACATTTAAATTTTGGTTTCTTCCTTTTTATTTCTCATAGTAGGGGGCAGTGGTTTGATCGTTGATTCTATTCTCCAAATATATTTTTTCAATAGGAGATTCATAATCTCCAACTCTATCACTTCTTATTATTTTTATTTTTTTAACCAACTAATTTTCAACTTAAAGTTTATATTGTTTAAATGCTTATATTACTTCATCCTTACCATTCAAAAAATAGACATATTGTTGACTTTACATCAAAAATATCACTGTGAATCAACTCTAGAGGATTGAAATTCCTTTCAACAAATTTATTATAATGCTTAGCATTGAACTCAAAGTTAGGTACAACTTCTAAGTTGATAAGTTTTGTAAGGTTTTGTAATTGACATTTCCCAAGTGTTCATGCCATAAACTATTTCACTCAAGGAAGTAATAAAAAGTAGAAATATTGAGTTTGAGAAGACCCTCCGTGAGGTAACCTTTTCATATAAATATTTTATTCTTACTTATTACAACTTTATAAGATACAAACATTATTTAAAGTGAACACCTTGCCAAATATCCTTTTCAGAAGGATCTTTCCATAACCTTCAATATTGTCTATTGCATAATGACCAATGAACATAGTCTCATTAGGTCCCATTAGAGCATATGAACCAAACGCTTCTTTTACAACAGAAACATGGCATGAATTTTCACCAATATTCATGTCTATACAAATAGTTATGTTTTAATAGACACATCTTTTCATGAAAAATCACAATATTTTAAGTGATACTCTTTCATAAAAGAACACAACTCTTTTGAACAAGTATATATTTAATTTGATGGTCTTATACTAGACATATCATATACTAGTAAAAGAGAAACTCAATGACCATAATATCAAATATACTAAAAGAATTTTGTGTGTCTAACAGAATCAAGTATTTGAAAATAATTTTTAACATATTTGATTTTTTCTGTTTTCAAAATCTGAGATTTAACAGAAGATGAGGTTCGAATATAGAAGATTTGATGTACTTAGTGAAGTTTTTATATCTTCAAACCGAGAACCAAATAAGTAGATAATTCTGAAGATTTTAATCTCAATTAGCGGAATAGAAAAATATGTAAATTTTAATCTCCAAAATGAGAGTAGAAATCACAAAAAAATTCTTCTTCCATACAAAAATATATTTATGTATGATATATATTGCATTTCCTGTACCCAATAGCAACATGATACCTGTAGACACATAAATTTTATTGGATTAAATTCATACGAAATTTGAATTAAATTCGTGTTGATTTGGGCTAAAAGATTAATTTGGGCTTTACAAATAAATAAAGTCATTTTATTAAAACAAATCCAAGCTCCATTTCACCTTGAAGCCCAAAATTCATTACACATGTCACAATGACAAGGAATCCAAGATCAATAAGGCAGTGCCAGGTGTCCAAATACGGTTGTAGTGCCAATCAAGTGCAACAACCAATCACAACATGCCAAGTGTCAAAATGACATCCTTTGGCCAATCATACGCAACCTTGTCCACCCCCTATAACTATAAATAGGGGATGGACATGACATTCTAAGGGGCATTAAGAAAACTCTTCAACAAGCATTCTGCAATTGGAGAAAGCTACAACATCAACTGCATAGCTCTTCGAAGGAGTGATTAATGGAGTTCTTCCCAGAGATCGACTTGAAACAGCGAAGCGCTTTCCGATGTTTCTGGGGATCAACAACATCTCAAGGAGGTCTACTTCATCCAACAATTCAAGAAGTACGCTACTGAAGGCCCTTGAATCTTGGAGAAGCTGAGGAGAGAGAATCAAGAGAACAACAAAATTGTACTCACAATGATTCATTAATAAAAATCACACTTTTCATTTATCTATTTGGCTTGCAGTCAATTTTCAGCGCTTACAGAAATTTGTTGCGAACAAATTTGGCACGCCTAGTGGGACCGATTCTGCTCTTCATCTCTTTCTCTTGCAAATCAGAAACTACAAAGGCAACTACTACAATGGCCTTCAAAAAGAGTAGTGATTTTTCTTACAAGGACACTACTGATGTCATATCTTCTTATCTCAGTCATGTTGGCCCGATTACTCTGCGTAAGTTCAAGAACAGTGGGCTAGATGGATCTGAATACTTCACTTCTTTTGAGGCGATGAAAAACAACAACTCTCATACGATGGTCGTAAGTGCAACACCTGGGGAAATCTTGCGTCTGTGTTCTTTGGAGAATTTTCTCTAATTGGCTCCAACTTTGGTGAATCTGAAGATTTAATGGATTCTCCAACTTCAATGAATGTCAATGCTTTGATGGATGACTCAACTGACATGGATGAGAAGTTTGCGATGATGGAGCAAACCATTAAAGCCTTGAAGAAATCCGTTGATGACAAAAATCTTCATATTGCTCAACTTATGAACAAGTTGGAGGCCTTCACACCTATAGAGTCAAGTCATGTAGCCACTTGTCCATCTGGTTTTGATCAATGAAACAAGGACGTTGAGGAATCTCTAGGAAAATCAAAATTTCAAAAGGAGAAATAACCTGCTTCAGTTGCTGCACTATATGTCCAACAGTTGCAAGACAAGATAACGAAAACTATCAGGGCTCAATATGGCAGAACACCACAAAGTTCCTTGTATTACTCCAAGCCATATACCAGACAGATTCATTGTCTATCAGTGCCAACAAACTATCAACCACCAAAGCTACAATAATTATGGCAAGGGGAACCCAAGGCAGCATATCACCCACTTTATTGAAACTTGTAGCAATACTGGAACACATGGTGACCTTTTGGTAAAACAGTTTGTTCAATCGCTGAAAGGGAATGCATTCGACTGGTATATCGACTTGGAACACGAGTTCATTGATAGTTGGGAGCAACTCAAGAAAGAATTCCTCAATCGTTTCTATAGTACTCGCCGAACCGTAAGCATGATAGAGTTGACCACCACTAAGCAAAAGAAAGAAAGAGCTTATGGTGGATTACATCAATCGGTAGAGATCATTGAGTTTGGACTGCAAAGATCAGCTTTCTGAAATATCTGATGTGGAAATGTGCATTCAGGGTATGCATTGGGGACTTCTATACATACTACAAGGAATCAAACCGCAAACTTTTGAAGAACTTACTACACGAGCGCATGACATGGAGTTGAGCATCGCGAGTCATGGGAAGGCATCTCCTTTGCTGATCTGACAAAAGAAAAGAAGGAGTTTAGAAAAGGTATGACCTCAAAGACCCAAACTAAGGAATCTATGGCGGTGGAAGCAACTTCTGTAAAGGTCACCACCAAGAGTAAACAAAAAGATGAGGAAGCCCCGAGTCAATATCCAAGGGAGGCGACGTCCAACCTTAAAGGAGTTAGAGGCAAAGGTCTACCCATTTCCAGATTCTGATGTACCTATGATTCTTGAGGAACTGTTAACTAAGAAAGTTATTGATCTTCCTGAATTAAAGAGGCCCGAAGAGATCAATAAGGTTGGTGATCCTAGATATTGCAAGTTCCATCGCGTCCTTGGTCACTCGACAAGTAAATGCTTTTTCTTGAAGGAGAAAATCATGATGTTAGTAAGTGAAGGAAAAATCATCATTGACCAAGATGAAACAGCGGAGGCAAATCATGCTAGTGTAGCACCAGATCAAAAGAAGTGCTCAAGGTCGTTGTCTATGACAAACACCACCTTCTTGTGATTCGGAAATTTAGCGCCTATTGAAGTTGATTTTCCAAGGAACACTCTTGAGGGTTCACTAAGATAGACAACCATAAAAAAAATGAATATAATGGTTGGACATTGGTTACTCATAAGAAGCGGAGACATCAAGCAGTCCTTAGGATACGACTTCCTAAGACAAGAGCAACAAGGAGTGATGTGAATCAACTACAACCATCAAAAAGTGTCAAGCCTTGTACTAGCCAAAAGATCAATGGTTCTTCATCGCAAAAGGTTTGAAGGCCTATGACATCGGATGAATTTTTTCCTGAAAAATTCTTTTGCGCTATTCAAATTGGTGCAACACATGTTATTTCCAGCAGAGACCAAACAAAGGGAAGAAAAGGTGAGCATAATCCATCAATAACACAAGAACATCAAACTGATGAAAAAGTTGCCCCATGTTGTGCTACAATTGCCTTCATTGATGACTTGTTGTTGGGGTCTAAGCTATATAATAGGCCCTTGTTGTTGTAGGGTGTATTCAAGAACAACATCTCAATCGCATTCTAATCAATGGTGGTTCGGCAGTCAATATTATGCCAAAAGTTGTTTCGAAAAAACTCAGGATCTCTATTGATAAATTATCCAAAAGCAATCTAACGATCCAAGGTTCCAATCAAGGAGGACAACAATCCATAGGGAAGATTCGTGTAGGATTATCCATTGGTGACGTGAAATCAAACACTTTGATTCATGTCATAGATGCCAAAACATCATACAACTTGTTGCTCGGGAGTCCTTGGGTTCATGAAAATGAAGTGGTGCCATCTACCTTATATCAGTGCATGAAGTATATGAAAGATGGTGAAGTAGTCAAAATAGATGCAGACATCAATCCTTTCGCTGAGACGGAGTCATATTTTACAGATGCAAAATTCTATTTAGATTTTGGAAGAGCAAATATGGAGGAACATGTAGAAGCCGACTCAATTGATCTCAAAAATAGTAAAGTTCAATGGGCCGCTATCAAGATGTCTATGAAAAGAGTGGAAGAGGTTTCCATTAAGCTCTCACCATCTAAAGGAGACATGCAGACCACTATTGATAATGAGCAACCATTTTTTCACTACATTCCACATGAGCATCGAAAAAAGGGACAACCACTTCAATAGGAATGTACTCAACGAGTCCACCTACCGAGGAAGAAACTTAGTCACATAACATTCCTAGATTTGAAGGAGAAAATGACTGTCCCAGTTGCACAAGTCCCGCCTATCATTTTGGAGCCCTCAAAAGGCAATACCCAAGTTGGTAAGATAAAAGAGAACTTTGATAAAAAGGCCTTCACATTGTTTGAAAAATCAGGTTACGGCTTCTCAAATCCAACAAAGTTAGCAGAACTTAGGGATGAAGTCACTAGTAAAAAGATACACGGGCTTACAATTCTCAAATGAAGTTGAGAAAGCAAGGATATCATGTCGCCACTCCTAAGTTTGGGTTAGGATTCAACTTGCCGGAGCCTCTTCGGATTTCATCTAAGAAGGGGAAAGAAATAACTTCATCCCACTACACCTCTATAGAAAAGACAAAGAAATCTAAGGAGGGTAAAGCAACACAACGGATTTCGGTGTTTGAACACATTGGAAGATTGACACCTCGTGTCTGTTTATTCGAAAGATTGGGTCACAACGATGAAAGAGGATCTTCTAAACAAGTGGACGAATATGTCACCACCTCAAAGACATTTGTATTTCATCGCTTGGGAACCAAAAGAAAGTCATTATCCTAAAGGAGGTTGCTGGAGCATGAAAATCAAGATTCTTGTGATGTAAGTGGCGAAAAAGAGATTCATAGTGTTTTCTCATCACGTATGAAGAGAAAGGTTATATTGTCAATCACAACTGATAGTTATTTGAAGGTGAAAAGAAGCACAATTGTTGTCACTAACCAATTTCATGGAGAAACTAAGAAGGAGGAAGATGAAGCCATCACAGTATTTGTGGAAAGTCAGATGGAAGATTCAAACTTGACACAATCATCCTATCACATAACAGTGGAAGAAGGTCCAAACATTGATGATACATATGATGATATCCAAGAGGCTCCCCCTCAACTGGAGGAAGGCATACAATCAACAATAAATAACCTCAAGGAACTAAATCTAGGCACTTTGGAAGATCCACATCCAATCTTCATTAGTGCAATTCTTACACCAGAAAAAGAGAAGAAATACTTCAAGTTATTGGTTGAGTTCAAAGACGTTTTTGCTTGGTCATACAGAGATTAGTCCTAGGATAGTTATTCATCATTTGGGGATCAAAAAGGGAACACGTCCTATTAAGCAGTCACAACGAGTGTTTCGTCCTGAGTTGGTAACACAAATTGAAGGGGAGGTCAACAAGTTCTCCGAAGCTGGATTTATCCGAGAAGTGAAGTACCCATTGTGGATCTCAAATATTGTACATGTTAAGAAGAAGAATGGTCAAATACGTGTCTGCATTGACTTTCGAGATTTGAACAAGGCATGTCCAAAAGATGACTTCCCTCTGCCAATGATTGAGCTCATGGTTGATGCTACAACAGGGCATGAAGCTATGTCATTTATGGATAGGTCTTCTGGATAAAATCAAATCAGAATTTCTCCAAAAGATGAAGAATACACTGCCTTCCAAACTCCAAACATAATTTATAGTTACAAAGTGATGCCCTTTGGTCTAAAGAATGATGGTGCCACTTATCAACTTGCAATGCAAAACATATTTGATGACATGCTTCAGAAGAAGGTGGAATGTTACCGTTGATGACTTAATGGTAAAGACGAAGCAAAGGGAACACCATCTTGAAGACCTTCGAATTGTTTTTGAAAGGTTAAGGAAATTTGACTTGAAGATGAATCCACTCAAATGCACATTTGGGGTTACCTCAGGAAAGTTTCTTAGCTTCATTGTGCGGCATCATGGAATTGATGATGATCCCGCAAAGATTGATGCCATTCAAAAAATGCCTAAGCCAAAGAACTTGAGAGACCTCTGCAGTCTACAAGGAAATTTGGCATTCATTCGGAGATTCATTTCTAACCTGGCTGGACGATGTCAACCCTTTAACCATTTTATGAACAAAGATGCTCATTTCCACTAGGATCAATCGTGTCAAAATGCTTTTGAAAGCATCAAAATATACTTGTTGAATTCACATGTATTAGGGGCACTAACTCTGGAAAGCCATTGATACTATACATTGCATCGCAAGACCGACACTTGGGGCATTTCTCACCGAACAAGCATTATACTATTTGAGTCGGACCATGATAGGAGTTGATTTGAATTATACGCCCGTTGAGAAGATGTTCTTAGCTTTGCTTTATGCGATAAAATAATTGAGGCATTATTTGAAGCGTACACTATCAAGCTAATTTTTTGGGCTGATCTCATGAAGTTTGAAATGACTCGACCAGTTCTCTCAGGACGTCTAGGAAGATGGTCTATACTGTTTAATCAATATGTGATCATATACACACCTCAAAAGGTTGTGAAGGGGCAAGCACTTGCTAATTTCCTCGCTGATCACCTCTTTCGAGAAAATGGGAAACTTTAGATGAGTCTTGATGAAGATGCATTTTTTACTGAAGAACTGTCGGCATGGACGATGCTCTTTGATGGATCTGCACGTCGAGATGGTGTAGGGGCAGGAGTCGTGTTGATATCCCCAGAAAGACTAATCTTACCATTTTTATTTGTTCTAGGTGAAACATGTTCCTACAACACCGCAGAGTACCAAGCTTTGATTGTAGGCCTTGAAATGGCATTAGATATGAAGATTCCTCAATTAGATATCTACGGTGACTCCCAAATGATCATCAATCAAATCTTAGGGAGTTATGAGGTAAATAAGGAAGATCTTTTGTCATATCACTAATATGCTACTTTCTTACTTGAAAGGTTTGATCAAGTGTTCAAAAATCACGTCCCAAGAGAAGAAAATCGCATGGCGGATGCTTTGGCTAACTTGGCCGCAACAATGGCACTTGGAGAAAATGAGACAACAAAGGTGTACATCTCATTGATGGGTTATCCCTGGTTGTCTTGATCTTCAAATCAATGAAAACAACCATATATCTATTCGAGTGGTTGAAGACGAATATTGGAGAAAACCACTAATTGAGTATCCTGAACATGGAAAGTTTCCTGGGGATCCACGAGTAAGAGTAGACATTACGAGAAGGGCACCACGAGGAACTATTCTTATGAGGGACTATTCTTTCGGTGTCTTGAAAAAGAAGAAGCTCAACAGACAATGAAGGAGGCACATTCTGGCACATGTGGAGCACACCAATCAGGGCCTAAACTTCATTTTCTCATCAAGAGGATGGGCTACTATTGGCCAACAATGGTGATGGGTTGCTTAGAGCATGCCAAAAAGTGTCAAGCGTGTCAATTCCATTCTAACTACATCCATCGATCTCCATAGGCTCTACATCCAACTGTAGCCTCATGGCCCTTTGATGCATGGGGACTTGATGTTGTTGGACCTCTTCCAAAGTCATCAAAAGGACAACTGTATATCTTGGCTGCCACTGACTATTTCTCTAGATGGGCTGAAGTTATACCATTAAAAGAGGTAAATAAGGAAAATGTGGTTGAGTTTGTCAAATCAAACATAATTTTTAGATATGTCATACCAAGATGTATAGTTACTGATAATGGAACACCCTTCAACAATAAACTCATGAGTAGTTTGTGCAAGAAGTTCAGTTTTAAGCAGCATAAGTCTTAAACGTACAGCGCACCTGCCATTGGTCTTGCTGAAGCTTTTAATAAGACACTTGGTAACCTTTTGAAGAAAGTAGTTGCAAAGAATAAAAGGGACTGGCTTGAGAGAATTGGTGAAGCTTTGTGGGCATATCGTACAACCTTTAGAACAGCTACGTAAGCGACTCCATTTTTATTGGTGTATGGCGTATAAGCAGTCCTTCCGTTGGAGAAGAAAATTTCATCATTGCAAATAACAATCCAAGAGGGACTTACAACTGAAAGTAACGCTCAACTTCATCTAGCAGAGTTGGAGGCATTGGATGAAAAGATATTGGAAGCACAACAAAGGTTGGAGTGTTATCAAGCTCGACTTGCAAGAGCATTCAACAAGAAGGTGCGACCTTGGTCATTTCAAGTGGGAGAATTGGTCTTAGTAGTTTGAAGACCCATAATCCTCAACAAACGCATGGGTGACAAGTTTACATCAAAATGGGACAGACCATATGTTGTGAAGGAAGCATATTCAAGTGGCAGTTATAAAATTGTAGACCAAGACGGTGTAAGAGTTGGTCCAATTAACGACAAGTTTCTGAAGCAATACTTCCCATGAAGGTTGGCTACGCTCCTTAAGGTATGAGCATAAACTGCATGTTACTCCTGGCCCGCAAGAGTATAAACTTTGTACAGCCAAAAAATAACTCATCATCTTGAACTACGATATGACTTGATCCTCTTCACCGAGGTACGTAGGCGCTTGGAGTAATCACTCTAAGCTCAGTCAAATGAGTAAAAAAAAGGTTTGGTCGCCTTGCGTGATCATCACACTAGCTATTTAAATTTTATGTAGCTTGCACATGAGTTCAAATGCGTCACAAATGAGCAAAGGAGAAGATTTTTGGAGCCTACTTTGCAATGTGAAAATCGGCTCGTGATTCAGACATTTCTTCGCTAACTTGTGAATTTTCTACCATGGCCACTCAAAGATGGAAAAAATAAATAAATAATCATCTTATTTTGGAGTTGATCTGAGCATTTCAAAGGCCTATTAGTGGGAATTCATAAAGATCTTGTCATCATTGTTACACACATTGAAGTTCTTGAATCCCTCTCCGCAACAAAAGAAGAAGCTCGTAATATTGAGACCCCTGCATCAAGTTATAGATCTTCTACTATGATCGTTCAAAGTTGCATATCAAACATGCTACATTTGGAAGTCAACTTTGGGTATTAATCTAATCAATTCAAATGAATTTTGATTTGAATTATTGATATGCGACAGGCTGATGAATTCATTGGCATTAGATCAAGAGACTAGCGATTCTACTTGAGTTTTTTGCTTACGGTGGAGATAATTTTGTGCAATTCACTGATATTTCTGTAAGTTACTCAAAATTAGGTGCATCTGTACCTACAACGTAACATCAAATCGGAATACCCTTTGGATCAAAGCTCGATGTTGAAATGGTATAGCCGCAAAGATCATGATGTGAAAACTCCAAGTTCAAGAGACAATTTTTTGTTGTTGTCAAGAGCACATAAAGTTGAGGAAATGGCATTCTGGGCGTATAGTCAACTTGAAAAATTTATTGTCATCAATTTGGAATGAATTTTGTTGTAACTTCTATAAATAGTGTTTTGCTTGATGTGCTCGTCACAATGAAATAAGAAGTTCATAGTTTCACCACTCTTACAACGAATTTTGGATTTCACACCGAAGATGCGCTCCTCATAATAAAATAAGAATCACATAGATTCAGAATTCAAGCTAACTTCTAAAATATATCTGTATAAATCAGGAGATCTTTTGACCATGATATTTAGATATGTTGTATTTCTATAAGTTGTGCTTCCAACAGAACAAGAATAACATCATTTCGAGGCTCCTACACCGAGTTATTGATTTTCTCCCAAAGTTGTTCAAAGCTGAAGAGTTTAGCGAAGCAGAAATTGAGCTGACTTTGAAAATATATCTTTGCTAATCTGGAAAGCTTTTGACTGTGATTTTTACATATGTTGTACCTCTATGAGTTATGCTTCCAATGACATAAGAATCGCATCATTTCGATGCTCCTACGCCAAGTTATTGATTTTCTCCCAAAGTTGTTCAAAGATGAAAAGTTGAGCGAGGCATAATTTGAGCTAACTTAGAAAATATATATGTACTAATCTGGAATCCTTTTGGCTGTGTTTTTAACATATGTTATACGTCTATGAGTTATGCTTCCAAAGAAACAAGAATTGCATCATTTCGAGGCCCCTACGCCGAGTTATTGATTTTCTCTCAAAGTCGCTAAAATCTGAAGAGTTGAGAGAGGCAGAATCGTGAGCTGACTTTGAAGCGATATATGTACCAATCCACAAAGTCTTTGGCCGTGATTTTTATACATTGTGTAGTTATTTGAGTCGTCTTTCCAGCAGAAGAACAAAATCATGATTTCAATACTCCCACTTTGAGTTATGAGTTTTATACTACAGACGCGCGGAACTGAAAAGCCGAGAAAGACAAAATTGTGACCTGACTTTGAAGCGATATTTGTACTAATCCATAAAGTCATTGGTTGTGATTTTTACACATACTGCAGTTATTTGAGTTTTTTTCCAACGAAACAAGAAGTTAATGATTTCACTACTCTTACTCCAAGTTATGAATTTTCTACCATAATCGTGCAAAGCTGCGAAAGAGATATCAAAATTCAAAAGCAACTTCAGAATTTAATCCTGAACAATGTGGAAGAAATTTTGATATGAAACTTTGACATATTGTAAGACGTTGAGTTCTATCTCTCTTGGATCAAGTTTATTGCAATTTCATGGCTCCCACATTCGAAAAGATGTGCAAAGTTGGAATAACAAAGTGTAAGAAATTCGAGCTCCATGTGCCTCCCAAGAAGTCAGAAGATTTGTCCAAGATCTTCGCCAAATTGAGAGGAAGATGTCAATCCACACTACAGTTTCAACAATGAGATTATCAAACAATCTAGTTCGTTGATGTATGGAGGCCTACACCAAGTGTTTCTCTCGCCATCCTCACGTCAGGTGCTTTCTTGTCGGAAATGAAATGAAAGTACTCCAAATATTTCTTTGGTGGAGCCGCAAAAAATGGAACAAAATGGAGGTGGCAAGTTTTCTTAACCAAGGCTGCAAAGAAGGTGAATGCGTCGAGTGAGTTTTCTGCCAACATTGCTAGGATGAGATGAGTGGTTCCATGCCAATCATATGAACAACACGTGCAACTTCTAAGTGATTTAGGCTCTTTCGTAAACCTACGCCAAGTTATTTCGGAAACGCGTGCAAGAATCGCATCATTTCGAGGCTCCTATGCCGAGTTATTGATTTTCTCCCAAAGTCGCTCAAAGCTGAAGAGTTGAGAGAGGCAGAATCGTGAGCTGACTTTGAAGCGATATCTGTACCAATCCACAAAGTCTTTGGCCGTGATTTGTATACATTATGTAGTTATTTGAGTCGTCTTTCTAACAGAAGAAGAAAATCATGATTTCAATACTCCCAATTTGAGTTATGAATTTTATACTACAGACGCGCGGAACTGAAAAGCCGAGAAAGACAAAATTGTGACCTGACTTTGAAGCGATATTTGTACTAATCCATATACTCATTGGCCATGATTTTTACACATACTGTAGTTATTTCAGTTTTTTTCCGACGAAAGAAGAAGTTCATGATTTCACTACTCCTACTTCAAGGTATTAATTTTCTACCATAATCGTGCAAAGCTGCGAAAGAGATATCACAAGTCAAAAGCAACTTCAAAATTTAATCCTGAACAATGTGGAAGAAATTTTGATATGAAACTTTGACATATTGTAAGACGTTAAGTTCTATCTCTCTTGGATCAAGTGTATTGCAATTTCATGGCTCCCACATTCAAAAATAAATATATTTTCAAAGATGTGCAAAGTTGGAATCACAAAGTGTAAGAATTCGAGCTCCATGTGCCTCCCAAGAAGTCAGAAGATTTGTCCAAGATCTTCTCCAAATTGAGAGGAAGATGTCAATCCACAGTAAAGCTTGAACAACGAGATTTCCGCAATCTAGTTTGTTGATGTTTGGAGGCCTACAACAAGTGTTTCTCTCGCCATCCTCACGTCAGGTACTTTCTCGTCGAAAATGAAATGAAAGTACTCCAAATGTTTCTCTCGTGGAGCCGCAAAAAATGGGTGAAAATGGAGGTGGCAAGTTTTCTTCACCAAGGCTGCAAGGAAGGTGAATGCGTCGAGTGAGTTTTCTGCCAACATTGCTAGGATTAGATGAGTGGTTCCACGCTAATCATATGAACAACTTGTGCAACTTCTAAGTGATTTAGGCTCTTTCGGAAACCTGAAACCAAAAAAAAAATGAAGCCATCGGTGCCAACTGCACGAAGTTTTCAATTTTTCTTGGTTGATCTACTTCTGATAACACATGTAGTCAGTGCATGACCCTTCAATATGGCTTGCCAAACATGAGCAGCAGTACAACAATATTGTTCGACATAGCATTGCTAATAACATGAAGCTTTGAATTACGGGCAAATTGGATCCTGAGCATCAATCTCCTGTTCTTAAGAAACATTTGAATACATAAATAAAAATCATCCGCAACCATTACCTTCAATAAATAGAAACAAGAAAAATCCAAAAGACACAAATCCGTGAAGAAAACGGCAAAATTTGAAGACCAACTTCAAAAATAATAATAATCATTTTCTGTCAATTCAAGAAGAGTTTGAAATGGGTTTTTGGATATGCCACAGTAATACGAGTCTATTTTCTTAAGAATCAACCCGCTCTTCATTTGAAAGCTTCTACACAAAGAAAAGGATGTTTTGGCGGGACTGTCCATAGCTGTGAGAAAAACTGCCAGATTTGGGGTCCAACTTCAAAATTTGATTCCCGTCAATACGGAAGGTTTCTAGAGTTGATTATTTTGATATGTCATAGTACTAGAAGTCTAGTTTCCCCAGAATCAGAACGCTCATCGTTTGAATGATCCTACACCAAGAAAATGATGTTTTGGCGAGATTGCGCATAGCTGTGAGAAGAACGTCCAGATTTGGGATCCAACTTCAAAAATTGATTACTGTCGATCCGGAAGGTTTCTAACGTTGAATTTTGGATATGTCGTAGTACTAGAAGTCTAGTTTCTCCAGAAACAAGCTTATCATCGTTTGAATGCTCCTACACCAAGAAAATGATGTTTTGGCGAGATTGCGCATAGCTGTGAGAAGAACTGCCAGATTTGGGATCTGATTTCAGAATTTGATTCCAGTCAATCTTGAAGGTTTTTAATGTTGATTTTTTGATATGTCGTAGTACTAGAAGTCTAGTTTCTCCATAATCAAGTCTCTCATCGTTTGAATGCTTCTACACCAAGTAAAGGACATTTTGACGAGATTGCACATAATTAATAGAAGAATTGTCAGAGTTGACGACCAACTTCAAAGATTGATTCCTGTTAATCACAACGGTGTTTAACGCTGATTTTTGGATAAATCACAGTACTACAAATCTCATTTCTTCCAAACTAAGCCGCTTGTCATTTGAACATTTCTACACTAAGGAAACCAGATTTTGGTGGGACTGCACGAAATTGAGAAAAGAAGACACCAAATTTGGAGTTCCACATTGATTTGATTAGGAGAATTATTTTTTTTCAATGATTCTTTGATCAATCCTTTGTACATGGGAGATTCTTATATAGAAGTTCCTTTGAACAATTTTTATTTCTTGTACAAGGAAAGCTTTGGTAAAATTGGTAGAAGGAAATCATATCAATTCTAACTCATCTAAATGGAAGTTGCTATCACCCCAAAGGAAAACAATAAGTCCTAAGATATTCTTGCAAAATCAAGCAAAGGAAAGAAAATTTGGTGTGATTATTAAATTACCATTTGTTTCCAAGTTGTAAGTTTGCAAAAAAAAAGAGAAGCAAATCAAGTTATGTTCTTTTATTTTAAATTCAACTTTGAGGACTTGTGTGACACCCTAAGTGTTGGTGTCCAAATTTGTATTCAAGTCTATGGTGAAAGTTTTTTGAATTTAAAATTCATACAACTTTGTCACATTAATTTTCTTATCCATCTCTCGAGAGTCCTCCATATCTTCCCTCGAGTGGATTGAAATAACAAGTCCTTAGGAGCACATCCAAATGGAGTTGCACATGACCCTACCATGCAACTTGTCTCATCGCAAGAAACAGAGTCAAGCAAAACACATTCATGAAGACTTCAACTCTCGTTGTCAAAATTCGGCAAGTCTATACGTCGAGAAGTCTCAAAAAATGAATATGCATTCATGAACACTTCAACTCTCGTCATCAACTTCGACAAGCCTGCAGTAGAGAAGTCTCGAAAATATGAAAACACATTCATGAGTACTTCAAGTCTTGTCGCCAAACTTCGGCAAGCCTGCACGTCGACAAGTCTCGAAGTAAGGGGCATTTGTAGACACATAAATTTTATTGGATTAAATTCATACGAAATTTGAATCAAAACTAAGTGTCAAAATGACATCCTTTGGCCAATCATATGCAACCTTGTCCACCCCCAATAACTATAAATAGGGGATGGACATGACATTCTAAGGGGCATCAAGAAAACTCTTCAATAAGCATTCTACAATTGGAGAAAGCTACAACATCAACTGCATAGCACTTCGAAGGAATGATAAACGGAGTTCTTCTCGAAGATCGACTTGAAACGGAGAAGCGCTTTCCGACGTTCCCGGAGATCGACAACATCTCAAGGAGGTCTACATCATCCAACAATTTGAGAAGTACGCTATTGAAGGCCCTCAAATCTTGTAGAAGCTTAGGAGAGAGAATCAAGAGAACAACAGAATTGTACTCACAACGATTCATTGATAAAAATCACATTTTTCTTTTATTTGTTTTGCTTGCAGTCAATTTTCAGCGCTTATGGAAATTTATTGCGAACAATACCTATCAAAGGACGTCTACCTTTGTACAATTTTTTTGATTGTAAACAAGATTCAAAAACCTATTTCTCCCCTCATTTTCTCATTATCTAAACTATTAGAATTAAAAGAAAATCAGGAAATTTAGAAAATAAATGATCCATTCCAAAGAAAAGTGTCTTGCCATGTACGTCGTTGAATTAAGATCATTGAAAGATGCCTTCAATATTGGATGTAATACACACAATATTTCTCTACCAAATTTTATCACAACAGATAATAAACATTAGAAAATAGTTTGTTAAAACTATTAACCCAATAACACATTATTTTACTTAATGATCTTTAATTTCACCAAGATACTGAAAAAAAAAAGGTTTAAGATTTATTTATAATGTACTTACTTGGACACAGCAGAATCATATAAATACCATGACAATGACTTTTAAAATTTGTCGTGCCTCAATCCAAAAATCTCTCCAAACAAATTATAAGTTATAAGACGAATATAGATTGAATAACAATAACAAATTTATTATAATTTCCATAAGATTGTTGTTTATCTATATCATTAAAATAGTTAGAACAATAACTTTGCAGAACTTCGTAAGAAACAACGAAGATATCTGCAACAAAATAGAAATAATATGGAAAAGAAGAAAATCAAGCCCACTGAATACATAGTGTGTCCTTACGAAAATTATTCTCCTCAAGTATCCGAGGTTGATGGAATTTATCCTTACATGATAGAACAATCTTGCTCACCGGCGTGTATTGGTACCTAAAATCACTATGTAAGTGAAACCCTCAAAGGCAATAAAATACACTAGAATTTGTTTGTGCAGAATAAGAAGAAGTTCAGAAAATTTGACTTTAAAATAAGACGAAACCCCTCTATTTATAAATAACAAAGGGTAATGTTAAAAGGTGATTATTGTGCCTTATCGGAAAGGTCACAATTCTTTGAAAATGTCACAACCCTTCAGAATAGTCACAACATTTCTGAAAAGTTGCAACTCTTCGTAAAAGACACAACCTTTCAGCATAGTGACAACATTTCCGAAAAGTAGCAATCCTTCGTAAAAGTCACAACCTTTCGGAATAATCACAACATTTTCGAAAAGTTGCAACCTTTCATAAAAGTCATAACCTTTCTAGATTAGTCGCAATTCTTAACAAAAGTCACAACTTTTCAGAAAATTCACAATTCTTCATAAATGACACAACTCTTTATTTTCCACTCACAACTTTTAAAACTCAACAAATAATTCGGCCCATATTACTTGAATTTATAGACAACTCTCCCTATATATACAGCAGAAAATTTAAAGTCTTCCATGCCATATTCATTTCTCTTTTCTTGAATATTTCTGCAAGAAAAATCTAGTAAAAAAGAAGAATCTAAGTTGCATAGAATATTTTTTACATCCTTTCCCAAAAATTCGTTTATTCCTTTTGTGAATTTCAATCATTGTGTGTATACTTGTTAAACATGTATCTACCTTCTTTATCTTTTGATATCATTATCTCAATTCTTTTGTTTCTCCCTCCTAGAGAACTAATCAAGTTCCTTGTTACTTGTAAATCTTTGCATGCCTTGATAAAAAGTAAAAAATTCATCAAGGAGCATCTTGAAACATTGATTAAAATAGGAAAAAATTATGTTCTATGTACGTATATCGAAAACAATTATGAAAAAACTTTCATGTTGTTTAATCAAAAAACTTCTCACTATGAGTCTATGTTAAGAGTCTCTTTTGACTCACCAAACATGTTGAATTGTATTGTGGGTTCAGTTAATGGTCTAATTTGTTTTGAAAATATTAATCCTGAGGGTCATACTATATATTTGACTAATCCATCTATAAACAAGTACTTGATCCTTCCCCCTTCAAGTATTTATAGTGATGATTCTGAGCTTCAATTTAGAAAAATGTGTATAGGATTTGGTTATCATGAAAGGACCAATGATTTTAAGGTTGTTCGTATTGGATTTATTGATCATGTTTGGTTAATTGAAGAATATAATTATGGTGAATATGATTTTGAGTGTAGGGCTGAGATATTTTCACTAAATACCAAGGTTTGGAAAACACTTGATTTGAGTCATGATTTTTGCTACAATAGACTTGATTTATTTTCAGGAGTTGTTGTTAATGAATATTTGCATTGGAAGGCTATTAAGAGCAACACTTATGAAAATAAAATGGTTATTTTGACATTTCATATGGGGGATGAAACATTTCAATATATTGAATGTCCAATATTTTATGATGGAGAGGAGATTAATCAATCTATATATCTTGGTGAATTTAGAGGTAAACTTGGATTTCTTAGATCTTATCCAGTCAAGTGTTGGTATGGGCCAGGGGAACAACCTTGCTACATTTGGACAATGGAGGAGTATGGTGAAATGAATTCTTGGACTTGTCAAACAATTATTGTATCAGGCATGCCAATTCAATATCCTTTGGCTTTTACAAAAAATGGACAAATTATAATCAAAGATAAATATGGCAACATATTTAGCTATGATTACAACACTAATCAACTCCTTGATTTCAACATACAAGATGAGGAGTATGCTATGAATTTTATCGACTATACTGAAAGCTTAGTTTTGGTTGATGTTAATGATGATCCAATGGAGGATGGTGTTGCTGAATTTGATGAGGACATGAATATGGAACATGTAAGTATTTTAATCCTCTTTTCTTATTGGTTATAATACATAATCATGTCATTTATTTCAGTTTCTATCGGCATCTATGCCCTTCAATTTTGAGTGTGCAGAAGTAGACTATCAAACTTGTGTAAAACTAAATAAATAGACACAACCGTCCTATGTGATGTCCTACATGACAATTTTGTGTTATGCGGTGTCGTACGTGGCATAGTACATGACAATTTTGTGTTTACTTATTTGGTTTTATACAAGTTCAAGCGTCTACTTGTGCACACCTAAAGTTGGAGGGTATATATGTCAGTTCTAACCAAATTAAAAGATATATTTATTATGTATTATGCCTCTAATATTTTATTTCACCTTATTGTCGACTAATTTGATTTTTTTACAATTTTACTTATTTTTGATGGTTTAAGATTGCAGATGATCAACATGATCGATAATGATGATCCTCAAGGTGATACTTCTATGGATGATGAAAATTAGCTAAAGGATTTAATGCAAATCATAAATTTAGTTTCTGTCTGTTTAGTTAAATTATGTATTACATTCAGCAATATTGAATTTTAAGGGTCAAGAGTTTGGCTCATTATAACCCTTTAAATCAATAATATTTATGGTTTTTAGTATATATATCTCGCTTTATTTTTATTTTTTCGGTTATTGAGTATTTTCTTTTTAATTAAATGATATGGCTTATATTTTTCTCTAAAATAGTTAAAAATTAAAAGTCGGGAAATTAATGGTAAGAAGTTCATTGTCAACATTTTTTCTTTATAGAATTTTTACTTCTTGAAGAACTTATACTAATTGGAGAAGGGTCTGTAGATTCATAGTATATACTAATTCTATTGTACACGTGTTGACTGTTGTGCGTGAGTATCAATGACAATGACTATAATCTTCTTTCTTCTGTTTTTTTGAGAAAAAAATAAAACATATATATATAACAATGTATTTGACCTATAAATTAAAATTAAAGATTAAAGAAATCTATGCAAGTTTCTAAAGTAATTATGATTGACGTTTCCATTAATTAGTTAAAGTAGTAATAAGTTAAACAGGAAATACATAATTACCCCATGGAACTTATACGTTTCTTTAAGTAGACACCTTAACTTTACAAGGGTTCTATTACCCCACGAAATCATCCAAAAGCACAACAAATACATCATTTTTTCACCATCAGTGCTCTCAATCCAAGAGCGTGTGCCACACCTCCAACCCATTTAACAAAGGCCGGGTTTTATCCTAACCCATTCATTTTTTAACCCATAACCCAAACCCTAAGAAATTCCCAACCCATTTCACTTTCACCTACCCTCGTCTCTCTCTCTTTGACCGATCAAAACCCTAAGAAACTTCATGAGGCGAAGCTAGTTGGTAACATTGATGGTTGAAATTTGTTGAATAGTGATGTCGGAACAAAGAAGTGAAGGCTCAAAGGTTAGTTATTTGAAAAATCTTTGAGAAAAAGTTTATTTTACATTGTAAGTGAATTTTGTAGTGATTAGTCGTTAGTTTATTTTATATTGTTTGATGCGTATTTCGTTTGTCTTGCATTTGAAATCTCTCCCTCAAAACCTAATCACAGGAAATTGATTTCACAGATTTTAAACAACAAAAAAGTAATTAAAATGAGAAATTGCAGATCTCCAATGGCTAACAATGGAGAATTTTAGGAAGGTGGTCTATTTAATGAAGAAGCTAATTCAAATTGGGAATGCCACATGGCATTTTAACATTGGTTGGATGTTGGTTTTTTATTCCTTGACGCGCCCAACCTGCGTGACAACACTGATGGGTTTGAAACGGGTTAAAATGATGTATTTATTATGCTTTTGGATGGTTTCGTGGGGTAATAGGACCCCCGCAAACTTAAGGTGTCTACTTAAAAAAAAGGGTACAAGTTCCATGGGGTAACTATGTATTTCCTCTAAGTTAAATTATATACCTCAAAATAATCCTCAAATTGGGATTTTTGAGGACTTGAGTGAAAATATCTTATAAAATGTTTGAATTGTTTGAGTTTATTGTCTCTTCTTTATGGTATGAAATTGCTTATTTGCATTCATTTTTTGTACACCATGATGAGACATGTAATACGATATTGTGCCGAAGGGAAATGGTTCCGACAACTGATACTAGATAAATCCAATGGGAAATGGTTCCAGGTAGAGGTATTGTGTAAAAGGGAAATGGTTCCGACAAGTGATACTACATAAAGCCGATGAGAAATGGTTCCAACTAGTGATATTGGGCCAAAGGGAAATGGTTCTGGCAAGTGATACTATATGAAGATGATGGAAAATAGTTTAAGCTAGTGATATTGTGCCGAAGGAAATGGTTCCGACAAGCGATAGTATATAAAGTCGATGGAAAATGGTTTTAGCTAGTAATATTGTGCCGAAGGGAAATAGTTCAAGCAAGTATTTGTCTATTGTGATTTGATGAACTTGATACTATGATTGATCTGCGTGATTCCTCTGATTGATCTACTTGATACTTGTGATTGAACTATTTGATACTTGTGATTGATCTCCATGATACATGTGATTGACATACTTGATACTTGTTGACTATTGGACTGTGATTATTGGACTATGATTGTAAAACCTTGTGAGTTGTTCATTATAAATTGTTAACTTGGGCTGATTTCTATGCAGGTTGTAGTTGAGGCAGTTCGATTAGGATGAAAGGGTACTTGTATTCTATCTTAGTTTAAGATGTTTAGTAGGTTGCTTGATGAGTACCGTGCTGTTTGGTACACACTACTTTCTTATACATTGTAACACCCCAGAAATCTAATGACCTAAGCTAGAGCCTAACATGTAGTCTAGTGTCCTAAATGAGTTAAACGTAAAGATTAGAGTCCTAAAATGACCTCCCTAACCTAGTACCAATGTTTAAGGACCTACACGTCAAGACATGACTCCCAAGGGTCCTTGAGGAGGACCCAAGTGAAGGCCCAAAGAGTTGTCAAAAGACAGCATCACCTATAGATAGGGCACCCATGAGTCGTGGGTGGACCCACGCCCCGTAGGTGGGGGTCGTGGGTCGAAACTTAGTCTCCCTATTCTTCCCTTGATCCTCCCCCTCTCTGAAGCAAACAATGTTTCACCAGTATGTGGCGTCACCCCACCTACATTCCATAGGTGGGGGAGTCGTAGGTCACCCTGAAGCTACCCAAGATTTGGCCAAGAGGAGGGGCTACAAACCGAAACTACGAACCTGCAGGATGGGGCGTCACCCCACCTATGGTACGTAGGTCATGAGGCGTAGGTCCACTATGCAAAAGTTGTCTTGAGCTCGGCGAAGTGAGGGGTAGTTTCGTAAATTCTTAATCAATTAATGAAGGGTGGGGACGGTTATTATTAGTTATTTTTGACCTATACAAATATTTTTAAGTCATTAAACTCCATTTAACCCCTCATAACTCACAAGAGTTAAACATAACCCACTTCCCTCTCAAAATATTCTCTCTTTAAGACTCCATTGAAGAACAAGACCAAGGTCAAGCTTAGGGTTCAAGTTCCAACCTTTTCACTCCAATTTCGTGAGGAAAACATCAATCAAGGTATGAGAGACTTGATTCATGGAACACTTTTCTTCATGAAGCCCTTCAACTCTTTAATTTCGAATTGGTAGATTCTTCAGAAACTAGGGATTTCAATCTAGCCATGGGTTCTTCCTAAAAACGATTTCATTGAGTTAATTGTCTTATATTATGGATGATATGATGTTTAATGGTGATTTTTATAGTAAAATTCCCCATGAACTCATGAATTACCGCATGACCCCAAATTCAAGAATTGTGATACGTGTATTAATGCAAGATGAATACTATGAATTGTGTCTATGATATTTAGTTATTGAATCTTGTGTTATTCATTCCTACTGTAGTATTTCTAGGTTTAATTGTGAGACATGATTCATAACCCTTGAGGGGATAAATTGCTAGGGGTTTGTACATGTTGATGAATGTTATGTATGGACTCATGATTCACTTAGAAAGTGAAGTTCCTATGACTATAGTGTGAATTGAGGTATTGTTGTAAGGACATTCTTCCCTTACCCTTACACTTGATTATGTATGAATTTTCTAGGATGATGATAATGTTGTTGTGTTGATTGAAAGGCTATTCTCATGAAACACTATAAACAATAATGTGAAAGCTTTACTCACATGTTAGTGATGATTCTAAGGTTGAAAGTTAGTCTTCAACTATTGAATCTATGAGCTATTTTATGAGTTGTATTGAATGAAGGGCAAGATATTCCTTCACACATGTAAATGCAATTCAAGACTAACTATGTATAATTTGGGAAATAATGTTTAGCACTGAGTGGATATGGAAAATGAGGTGGAGGCCTTCCCATCAATACAATAGGTCGGGTCTTCTACAAATGATCTCATGAGATGGAAACTCCCCCGTCAATACAATAGGCCATGTTTATAGAAACAATCTCCTTATCCTATACCTATGTGCCCACATAGGTCTTTAGCTAGTGGATCCACCTAAAAACTAATACATGTAGTTCTACCTTAGGCAAGTAGGACACCTTCTTTCAGTTACATGACACCGGATTCCATGTCACTCACATGGTCTATGTCGATTATGGCTATTCTTCCCTATATGATAAGATAATTAATGAGACACGAAATATACTTATGACTTCTTCATTAGTTTTACTTAGTAGGAGTGGGGGTATGGGACTTCACTTTTACATTGCACAAGTAGACTTAGTAAGGGGTTATGGGATGGTTTCTTTATGATATGATGAGACATGAATGTATGCGTGTATGTTGAATGGATGGTTGCTATGAATGACCTCCCTTATGTTCAAGTAATGTACATGAATTCTTCCTTATTTATGACTATTGATTATGATGATGTCTAAAGATGATATCTATGACTAAGATAGCTTCAAAGGAGTACTTAGTATGATGGGTATTATGGGATGCCAACCCTACATTGCACAAGTGTTCCTTAGGGGTTGCTAAGGTAATGATTTTACTATGTTATAAGCATAAATGTGATTATGGCTTGACTTTTACCTTGAAAGTGCATGTTGATTTCCAAACTTGACAAATGCATACTTTTTAATAAAAATGTCCTTTTTATCATATTTCAAGGATTTTTATGCATGCTTCCATACTTAGTACTTTATATGCTAACCCATTTCTTCTACATTTATTATGAGTGTACGTTCCGATCGTTGAAACATACTTCTTCTTTCAAGGGAAGCTTGGGTTGACTATTTCCTAGTGAGTCCTCATGGTTCGAGGACAAGATATTATTCATTTCTAGTTTCTATTATAGTTTCTATTTTTGAGACTTTATTAATGTAAAGGGCTTTGACCCTATTTTTACACTCTATTGTACTAGATGGTGATTGAGACAAGGTCTAGACTCTTATTTTCGTTTATGAAAAAAAAGTTGACTTGGATTGTAAAAGTTTTAAATTTTCCGCATCATTCTTATGGTTTTATGTTTATGATTATGCTAAGGACTTGTATGCGACCCCATTCGGGGTCAAGTACGCCGTGTTACGTCTAGGGGTACCCCTGGGTCGTGACAAACTTGATATCAGAGCATAAGGTTTTGGGATGATTTTTAGGATTGATGTCTCATGAACCAAGTTAAGTAGAGTCATGTTCATGTCTGTGAAGCGCTCCACACTTATGAATGAGAGGCTATAGGATGTTTAGGAACTTTCACTTCTTTCATTTCTCTTTAGTCATGCTTCAGAGTCCTAACTCTATAAATTCCTTTATCCTAACCCTTCTCTTGTAATTATAGGTAATGAATACAAAAAGGGCGAATATAAGGAAGGTGGAAGAGGATAATGTGAATGAGGGAGTTCATCCCCAAGCTCCGCAAGACCATCAAGTTCCTAATGATGAAGGGGCTATGCCTAATGTGGTGTAACTACCCATAAAATGAATAAGTGAAACTAGAGCCTAACTAGTGTGTCTTGGAGTTTGGTGTGAGGTTTGAGGGTATATAATGTTGTCCCGATCTTAGATTGAGGGGTTTAGGGGTTAAACGTCAAGGTACGACTCCCCAAGGACCACCCTAGGGGTCTTTGAGGAGGACCCTAAGCCCAACACCTAGGGCCCCTTGAAACTAAAAAGCTGCCTAAAATGTAGTGAACTATAGAAGGGGACCACGCCCCGTGGATGGGCTCCGTGGGTCATGGCTCCCAAAACCAAGCTTCAACCATGAACCACACTTGACCAGGATGGGGAGTGACCTAGACCACGGTCCGTGGTTTGGAGTCGTAAGTCCCCACCTGGTTTGCTGGTGTGGTTCGGCCTTGGTGAGGGTAGTTTGGTAAAATCATGTTAAGCCTAGTTTGGTTGGGGGACGGTTTTAATTAGTTTATTAATGTATTTTAAGGGATTTTAAAGTATTAAAACATATTTTAGACTTCATTATATCAAACCCCAAAATACAACCCTCCCCTCTCCTCCAAAAGTTCTCTCACTAGAAACCTCCGTTGGAGGTGAAGACTTCAAACTTCCAAGGTCAAGACTTGAAGTTTTTCAAGGGATTTTCATGGGATTCTTCCATCAAAGGTATGGTAGTCTTCATCCTTGACTTAGTTTTTTTCAAGGAGCCAATCTCAAAAATGATATCAAGTCTCCAATGTTTTCCCTAAAATCCTAGATTTCAATCTATGCATAGGTTCCATTCCTAAATGATTTCCAAAGTCTTTATTGCATTGATTTATGAATGGGTTGTGGATTTAAAGATGAATTAAGATAGTTTCTTCCTAGAACCCATGTTTTCCCCCAATTTCCTAAATTGTGATTTGTGATTGGGATTTGACTGATTATGCAAGTATGTTGAATTGTTGATGTTTACATTAAATTAAGTGATTGATTCATGTCAATTTTCTAATCTATTTTAGTATCTTGGATTTAGGGATTGATGCTGGTTCTTACCCTTGAAGGGTAAATTATGATCAAATTACACATTGAAGTCGAATTGTGCTTGATCTATTGATCCACTTAAAAGGTGGAGGTGTTTACTTACTATGTATATTGTGGTATTGAATTGATGGATATCTTCCTTGTACGTCTATATATGAAGGATCTATGTATGATCATGATGTAAAGTATGTGTGTGTGATTTCAATGAATGTATAATGATCATGTTTAGAATGTAAGTTTGTTATGATTGAATGTTATTTCTCAATTAACACCAATAAATGATGAGGCTATATGTGAAAGGTGATTCTCACCTGAATGATTAATGAATGAGAATTATATGATAATGCTAATGATGATGGGTTGATTGAAAGGCTATTCTCAATTGTACTCTAATGAATGATAATGACTTGTTGTGAAAGGACTTTCTCACAACAAGGGGATTCTTAGGTGAAAGGCTATTCTCATCTTTGAATCTATGAGCTTTATAATGAATGAATATTGGGTTTGAGATGGATGCCTACACGTTAGTTAAGGCGAGGTATTTATTAGCAATCTCTTATCCCATAATAATGAATGAATGTAATGAATGTCAAATACTCCGTGGGGAATAATTCTAAGCACTGAGTGGATATAGATCGATATAGATACTTATATGTGACTTGAGGCAGGGTATCTAGTAACAATCTCTTGAGATGGATGCCTATACGTTAGTTGAGGCGGGGTGTCTAGTAGTAATCTCGCTAACCCTTAAAATATGTGCCCACATAGGTCTAGCTAGTGGATCCACTTAAGCTATAAACAATGGTCCTACCTTAGGCAAGTAGGAATCCCTTATCTGGTGAGGGTGACACCGAGATTCCATGTCTAGCTCACATGGTCTATGTCGGTTAAGGCTTACCCCCACAAACAATGTTAATGAACTATGGCTTCTTAAGATTGCACTACTTAGTGTTGGTTGTAGTATGGGATGCCATCTATGCATTGCACAAGTAGGCTTTGAGAGAGGTTGTGGTGTGTTCCTTTATAATGTTAATTTTAATAAATGTGCTCTTATGATGATGTTAATGAGAATGTTGGATAAATGTCTAATGAATAAAGGTGCTCTTAATGTAATGAAGTAAATGAAGAATGTTGACTTATATGGTTAATGTGAAGATGCATGCTATACTTGGATTGTATTATGAGTTACTTCCTTGTTATGACTTATGATGTATGAATATGCCTTGCCTATGGTGACTTCAAAGGAGTACTTAGTGTGAATAGTAGTATGGGATGCTACTTGCACATTGCACAAGTATGACTTATGGTTGTCTTAGGTGATGGTCCTTATGGGATGATATGGCTTATGTAATGTCTATGTCTCTTATGTATGGGTATTGTGTAAGGATGGAAAGGTTGAATGGTAAGTTCACTTTTAGTGACCTTAATGTGGTACTTTGGTGTGGATGGTGGTATGGGACGCTATCCATACATTGCACAAAGTAGAGCTTGAGGGTTACTTGAGGTGAAGGCTAAATGTGAAGGTAATGGTTTGTATGTTGTTATGTTCTAATGTGGTTAAATGACTTGTATGTTGGTTATGGTTGAATATTATGCCTCTTATGCTTATGTTTATGAAGTTTTATCAAAATGGCATATATCATGAATTTCAAAGAAAATGTCCATTTTAAGCATGTTTTTGCATGCTATCATATTTAGTACTTAATTGTGCCTACCCATACTTCTTCATATTCTACTACAAGTGTAGGTTCCGGCAATTGAGTGGTTTTCTCTAGTGAAGCTTTGATTTGATTTCTCCAAGACTAAGTGGTATGTCCTGATAGATCCAGGACAAGTAGTTGATGTTTCCTTTCTTTTCATGTAATGAACTATTGTTAAGATTTCGATTGTAAAGGGCCGTGACCCTATTTTGTTTGAAGTATGTTGTTTAGATGGCCATGTGAGATGATAGACTTTCGCTTGCTTTTAATGTTTTCAATTGTTGGATTTATAAAAGAAAAATTATAAATTCTGCGCTATTTCTAAGTATCTTATGCAATGAATATGCTATGAGGCTTGTATGAGACCTCGTTGGGGTTAAGTACACCATGTTGCTTTTGGGGTGTAGATTCGGGTCGTGCCAAACATGGCATCAAAGCACATGGTTTTGGGAATGGTTTTTAGGTTGATGTCTCACAAGCCACGTCTTGTAGAGTCTTGTTTATCGGTGTGAGTCGTGATACATCTATGAGTGTGAGGCTATAGGACGTTAGGAAGTTACACTTCTTTCATATTTTTCAAGTCGTGCCATAGAGTTTAACTCTAGAATATCTCTTTCTTATTCCTTATCTGATGGTCTTGAAGATGTGACTACTCGAAGGGCTAATGCTACAAGGATTAAGGGAGAAAAATATGAGTTTTGATGTCAATTATGGCTATGTGACTTGTTAGACTTGAGGTGATAAATTGTGATATTGTCTTTAGTATGAATGGATTGCTTTATGGTTATGCTTAAATGATGGTAGAACCCGGCTTAGTTATGATGAGTTTTGAGGTATGTTGAAAGAGTTGATGAAATGTGGTATTTTAGAAATGCCTAGGTGTGATGAGTGTGGAGGTTTATTGATGTTTTGCTCTAACCTTAGAATGGAGAGAAGTGAAGTTTAAAAGGTGTTTGTATAGGCTTACTCCCAATTGGGGAGATAATGTGCTTAGATGGTAAGGCCTTTGAGAGTCCTTGATGTTCATGAGTAAGGCTTGCTTGGTAATCTCACCTTAAGAGGTGTAGTGAGTTTAAGGAATTTAGACTCGGTGTGGTAGATTCATATGAGACCTTGAGAGGTGTTAGTAAGGTTGTTTGTGAGCAAGAGTTGCTTAATGAAGACTTTCCTAGTTTAAAAGCACCGATATGTGATAGTTCCTTTTGGTTGTGAATGTTGTATTGAGGTTCCTATGTTGTTTTTCCTGTTAGCCTTAGTTGGGTTTAATCCTGAGTGGGGGATATTATGTTGAATAGTAAGGTTGTTGAGAGTTTTGATAGCCTTATCTCTTTCTTTCTATTCCTATTCAAGCTTGAGAGCAAGAGTTCCTTGTAGCTTGTTACATGTTGTGGAGTCATGTGTGAAATGTATTTCCATGGTCTCCTTATGTTATGCATGTTCTAGTTGAATTCTTGTTTATATGAGAAAATGAGTTTTCATGAACTATGTTCCTCTTGTTGATATGCATTTAGTATGAGTTGTCTATATGCTTCATGAGGTTGAATTGTTGAACATGCCTAATGTGCTTTTATGAAGAGATTGCATAATGTGCTTATTGATGTTATAGTGAGCATGATATGAGTTGGAGAAGGTAATTCCTTTAATGTAATGAGTGATATCGAAGTTTTTATGAATAATGAGTTTGTAGATGTAGTTCTTACTTTTTTGTGTTGCATTGAGCTTATTGATGTGGAGTTGATGTTTCCTCCTAGTTTTGTACATTTGTTTATGATGTTGTATTCGTGATGGGCTGCTAGTCTTGAGTTGTTAACCCCTTAATAGGTTTTAAGTGTCATTCGAGGACGAATGTTTCTAAGTGGGGGATAATGTAACGACCTGTAAAACGAATAAGTGAAACTAGAGCCTAACTAGTGTGTCTTGGAGTGTGGTGTGAGGTTTGAGGGTGTATAATGTTGTCCCGAGCTTAGGTTGAGGGGTTTAGGGGTTAAATGTCAAGGTACTACTCCCCAAGGACCACCCTAGGGTCCTTGAGGAGGACCCTAACCCTAACCCCTAGGACCCCTTGAAACCAAAAGGTTGCCCAAAATGTGGTGAACTACGGAACGGGACCACGCCCTGTAGGTTTATCCACGCTCCATAGGTCCATCCATGCCCTGTGGATGGCCTCCGTGGGTCATGACCCCTAAAACCAAGCCTCAGCCACGAACCACGCTTGACCAGGATGGGGCGTGACCCAAACCATGGTCTGTGGTTTGGAGTCGTAGGTCCCCACCTGGTTTGCTGGAGTGGCTCAGCCTTGGTGAGGGTAGTTTGGTAAAATCATGTTAAGTCTAGTTTAGTTGGGGGACGGTTTGAATTAGTTTATTAATGTATTTTAAGGGTTTTAAAGTATTAAAACATATTTTAGACTTCATTATTTTAAAACCCCAAATACAAACCTGCACTCCCCTCCAAAAGTTCTCTTTCTAGAAACCTCCATTGGAGGTGAAGACTTCAAGCTTCCAAGCTCAAGACTTCAAGTTTTTCAAGGGATTTTCATGGGATTCTTCCATAAAAGGTATGGTGGTCTTCATCCTTGACTTAGTTTCTTTCAAGGAGCCAACCTCAAAAGTGATTTCAATTCTCCAATGTTCTCTAAAACCCTAGATTTCAATCTATGCATGGGTTCGATTCTAAGTGATTTCCAAAGGCTTTATTGCATTGATTTATGAATGGATTGTGGATTTAAAGATGAATTAAGATGATTTCTTCATAGAACTCATGGTTTCCCCCAATTTCCTAAATTGTGATTTGTGATTGGGAGTTGATTAATTATGTAAGTATGTTGAATTGTTGATATTTACATTGAATTAAGTGATTGAATCATTTCAATTTCCTATTCTATTATAGTATCTTGGATATAGGGATTGATGTTGGTTCTTAGCCTTGAAGGTCAAGTTATGATCAAATTACATATTGAAGTAGAATTGTACTTTATTTATTGATCTACTTGTAAGGTGGAGGTGTTTACTTACTATGTAAATTGTGGTATTGAATTGATGGATATCTTCCTTGTACCTCTATATATGAAGGATCTATGTATGATCATGATGTAAAGTATGTATGTGTGATTTAAATGAATGTATAATGATCATGTTTAGAATATAAGTGTGTTATGATTGAATGTTATTTCTTAATTAACACCTATGAATGATGAGGCTAAATGTGAAAGGTGATTCTCATATACACACATATGAATGAATGACTAATGAATGAGGTTTCTATGATAATGCTAATGATGATGGATTGATTGAAAGTCTATTCTCAATTGTACTCTAATGAATGATAATGACTTGTTGTGAAAGGACTTTCTCACAACAATGGGATTCTTAGGTGAAAGGTTATTCTCATCTTTGAATCTATGAGTTTCCAATAAATGAATGTTGGGTTTGAGATGGATGCCCATACGTTAGTTAATACGAGGTATCTAGTAGAAATATCTTATCCCATAATAATGAATGAATGTAATGATTATCAAATACTTTGTGGGGAATAATGCTAAGCACCGAGTAGTTATGGATCGAGATGGATACTCATACTTGAGTTGAGGTGGGTTATCTAGTAACAATCTCTTGAGATGGATGCCCATACGTTAGTTGAGGCGGGGTGTCTAGTAGCAATCTCCCTATCCCTTAAACTATGTGCCTACATAGGTCTAGCTAGTGGATCCACTTAAGCTAAACACAATGGTCCTACCTTAAGCAAGTAGGAATCCCTTATCCGGTGAGGGTGACATCGGGATTCCATGTCAAGCTCACATGGTTTATGTCGGGTAAGGCTTACCCCCACAACCAATGTTAATGAACCATGGCTTCTTAAGAATGCACTACTTAGAATGGGTGGTGGTATGGGACGCCATATATACATTGCACAACTAGGCTTTGAGAGAAGTTTTGGTGTGCTCCTTTATAATGTTAAGTGTAGTAAATGTGGTCGTATGATTATGTTAATGAGAATGTTGGCTAAATTTCTAATGAATGAAGGTGCTCTTAATGTAATGAAGTAAATGAAGAATGTTGACTTATATGGTTAATGTGTAGATGCATGCTATACTTGGATTGTATTATGAGTTACTTCCTTGTTATGACTTATGGTGTATGAATGTGCCTTGCCTATGGTGACTTCAAAGGAGTTCTTAGTGTAAGTAGTAGTATGGGATGCTACTTGCACATTACACAAGTATGACTTAGGGTTGTCTTAGGTGATGGTCCTTATGGGATGATATGGCTTATGTAATGTCTATGTCTCTTATGTATGAGTATTGTGTAAGGATTGAAAGGTTGAATGGTAAGTTCACTTTTGGTGACCTTAATGTGGTACTTTGGTGTGGATGGTGGTATGGGACGTTATCCATATATTGCACAAAGTATAGCTTGAGGGTTACTTGAGGTGAAGGCTAAATTCTAAGGTAATGGTTTATATGTGGTTATGTTCTAATGTAGTTAAATGGCTTGTATGTTGGTTATTGTTGAATATTATGCCTCTTATGCTTATGTTCATGAAGTTTTATCAAAATGGCATATATCATGACTTTCAAAGAAAAGGTCCATTCTAAGAGAGTTTTTGCATGACTATCATACTTAGTACTTAATTGTGCTAACCCATTCTTCTTCAAGTTTTACTACAAGTGTAGGTTTCGGAAATTGAGTGGTTTTCTCTAGTGAAGCTTGGATTTGAGATCTCCAAGACTAAGTGGTATGTCCTGATAGATCGAGGACAAGTAGTAGTTGATGTTTCCTTTCTTTTCATGTAATAGACTATTGTTAAGATTTCGATTGTAAAGGGTCATGACTCTATTTTGTTTGAATTATGTTGTTTAGATGGCCATGTGAGACGATAGACTTCTGCTTGCTTTTAATGTTTTCGATTGTTGGATTTAAAAAAGAAAAGTTTTAAATTCCTCACTATTTTCTAAGTATGTTATGCAATGAATATGCTATGAGGCTTGTAAGAGACCCTTTCGGGGTCAAGTACACCATGTCGCTTTCGAGGTGTAGACTCGGGTCGTGACATGTGGAGATAAGGGCGGCTCTTCAAATATTGACTCAACTCATGACAACTCAAATAGAAGCCGTGACCATTCAAGCCTAAGCTATAATGGCCCAAGCCAACCGAGATGTTGGGCCTCAAGTAAACCCTAATATGAGCAACATGGCCTCAAGGTTGAGAGACTTTACTAGGATGAACCCCCCTATTTTCTTTGGTTCCAAGGTGAATGAAGACCCACAAGAGTTTGTGGAAGAGGTCTACAAGATAGTGGATGCTATGGGGGTGAAAGCCGAACTAACCGGGTATCAATTGAAGGATGTGGCCCAAGTATGGTACACTCAATGGAAGGATAATAGGGCTATATGAGCGGGTCCCATTGGTTGGGAAGTGTTCAAGAATGTATTCCTTGGTAGGTTCTTTCCTCGGGAAAATGGGGAAGCAAAGGTGGAGGAATTTATCAACGTCAAGGAGGCATAAGTGTCCAAGAATATTCTTTGAAATTCACTAAGTTATCAAAATATGCCCCATCTTTGGTGTCTAATCAAAGGGATGAGATTAGTCGATTTGTAACGGGGTGTCCGATTCCACTGAAGAAGAATGTTGTGCGGCAATGCTCCATGACAACATGGATATCTCACGGTTAATGGTATATGATCTACAACTTAAGGAGACAAGTCTTAGGAAGAAGAATAGAGAGGTAAAGAGAGCAAGGACCGATGATGGAAATTCTTCTAAGGGTAAGTTTGAGGGTCAAAGTGGACCAAGGTTCAAGAAGAGGTTCTCCAACCGAAGCTCCTCTAGTGCTCCAAAGATAGGGTGTCTAACCCTAAGCCTCAAGGAGGCAATAGGAGTGGACCTTTCATGGAGAGACCTACCTGTGCCAAGTGTGGCAAGAAGCATGAGGGAAAATGTCTTTCTGGTACGGGTGTGTGCTATGGATGTGAAAAAAGTGGGCATCAATTGAAAGATTGCCCAACCCGTACGGCCAAGGGAATAGAGGGTAATCAAGCTCCTCCTAGTGGTTATAATTCCGATGCTCCCAAGAAGAATCACTTTTATGCTCTTCAATCCCGAGGAGAGTAAGAGAGTTCCCCGGACGTTGTAACAGATATGTTGCAAGTCTTTTCCATTGATGTTTATGCATTATTAGACCCTGATGCCACTTTGTCTTTTGCTACACCCTTTGTGGTTATGAAATTTGATGTACTCCCCGAAATACTAATGGAGCCTTTTTCGATTTCTACCCCGATTGGTGACTCGGTTGTAGCTAAAAGAGTATATAGGAGTTGTCCTATTTCTTTTTCTCATAAAGTCACTTCGGTTGATTTGGTAGAATTAGACATGCTTGATTTTGATGTAATTTTGGGCTTTGATTGGTTGCAGGCATGTTATGCTTCTGAAACGACCCCAAAAATGCCCGAAAATGTGCTTCGGAAACACCTATAATTGTAATTTTCATATATCTCAAAATCCGTGCATGATTTCGGAAATCCGACTTCATATTCTTGTTTAGGGGGTCAAATTGAGTGGGGAATGGGTCTAACCCAAATTTTAGAGCAACCGTATCAAAATCCGAAATTTCCAAGTGAAGCCTTTTCGAGGGTCTACTTTGGAGGGTCATATCTCCTAGCACACAAATTATTTGGGTGGCCAATAATATATCCATGGAAATCCCTTTGAGTTATCTACCTAACGCACTTCGTTTCACCTCATTCGGAGTTCGGATGAAGAAGTTATGCCCATTTTCGTAAAGTCTGTCCGGCAGGGAATGCAATTTCCAGTAGCCTTTTTTACTGTTCACCCGCCCCCTTTTTTTTTCTAAGTGTTGGACGAATTTTTCTTCCAAAGGGCATATGTTATTTCCTATATAGCATTAGTTCAAATTTCATCTCTAAAACATTTCCAAAACACCTCTCCCATACTTAGACACATTTTCTCTCAAGTTCTCTCAAGAACCCTAATCCAAAACCTTCCTCAAGATTGAAGAGACTCTTGTTCCAAGTTGCAAGCTTCCATTGAAGACACTCTCAAGACCTTCATAAGAACTCAAGGTATGTGGTGTTGAACTCATGGGTCCTTCCACCCATAGTGCCTAGACTCTATTCTACTCACTAATTCATGGTTTAAGTTAAGATTCATATATTAGTCTTGTTCTTTGTAATAATTTCCTACACATTGAATTTTAAACATGAAAAGTGATTGTTTTGAGCATGTTGTGACCCTAGAACTTGAACCTAAATTTGGAATGGATGTGGAGATTTTCATGTGGTATTGTGGGTGTTAAAAAGGTGTTGTTGTAGGTTGTTCATTGGTTTGGCTGCATAATTACTACCCTATTTCCCATGCTCTTTGATTCCATTACATGCCTTCAAGGTGTTTGACAAAATGTCCAACTATGGAGAATTGATAAATTGATGCTTTAAAGCTTGAGTTATGAGATGTATGGAACTCCAAAGATGTGTTGATGACAAACTAAGCTTGTGTATATGTTCATTCCATACGTGAGATTGCATTAGAGCCTAATGGGAATTTCCTATATAAAGTGTTGCATGACCATGCCCGGTCCGGGGGAAAAGAACCGGACAACCATGTGAGAGGTTTATATCTCACCACCTAGGATGCTTGGGGTGTGACCAACATCAACCATGTGGGAGGTTTATATCTCACCACCTAGGATGCTTGGGGTGTGACCAACATCAACCATGTGAGAGGTTTATATCTCACCACCTAGGATGCTTAGGGTGTGACCAACATCAACCATGTGGGAGGTTTATATCTCACCACCTAGGATGCTTGGGGTGTGACCAACATCAACCATGTGAGAGGTTTATATCTCACCACCTAGGATGCTTGGGGTGTGACCAACATCAACCATGTGAGAGGTTTATATCTCACCACCTAGGATGCTTGGGGTGTGACCAACATCAACCATGTGAGAGGTTTATATCTCACCACCTAGGATGCTTGGGGTGTGACCAACATCAACCATGTGAGGGGTTTATACCTTGCCACCAGGGTGTCCGGGTGTGAACGGCATCCCCCATCCTAAGTTGGGGTTATAAATTGTTTGGATCATGTATACACATATGATATCTACTATTAGTATAGAGTTACTTAAACATGTTTTGACTTCACTTTGATCATGTATCCTCATATTGTTATTCATAATGCCTATGAAACTATTTCTTGTATTTCGATTGTGTCCTTGTCTATTGTTGTGTTGCACCCCGCATACTTAGTACATTCCAAGTACTAACGCATATTTTGCCTACATGATGTCACCATGTAGGGACCGGAGTTACTCTTGATCCTTCTCTTCATTCACGTGGCTAGTACGGTGCTTATCCGAGTTGTTGGTGAGTCCTCAATGATTCGAGGGCTATGTTATGTTTTCTACTCCTATGTTTTGAGACTTTAGCTTGCAATTGTATTTTGACTATGAGGGGAGCCGGTAGAATGCCATGGCCCCGTCCTATCTATGTATGTAGAGGTGTGCGTTGGACGAGTATTTTGTAAATGAGCTTGACTCTTGTTCTATGATGTCATTTTGAAATGGTTTGCCCTTAGTCCCTATTTCCCGTTAATTAATGTTGAATGTACTTCCGCGACTGATGAAGTGTGATGACAAGTTTGAGAGGCTTGTTTGGGGTTCCTTCGGGTTCCTCATTCGCCATGTCACGTCTAGGCCCTAGGCTTGGGTCGTGACAAGCTTGGTATCAGAGCACTAGGTTGATAGATCCTCGGAGTCCAACATACCGCGTTGATTAGAGTCCGATTCATGGTTGTGTTGTGCACCACAACTATGAGTAGGAGGCTATGAGACGTTTTAGGAAATGTTTCACTTCTTCATTCTCTAAGTCGTGCCATAGATCTATAAGCTCTCTCTCTTATTCCTTGTCTTATGGTGTTTAAAGTTGGACCACTTGAAGGGTTCTTGCTAGAAGGAGCGAGTGGTTGTAATGCCAATTATGGCTATGTGACTTGTGAGCTTTGATGGAATAGATTATGAAGTTGTATTTTGTGTGATTAATGCTTCATAATTGTCTTTGTGTTGGTTAGAAGAACTTGTGTAGGCTTACTCCAAAGGGGGAGATAGTGTGCCTACCTAGCAAGGTAATTGTGAGGTTATGTTTAGTTGATGGTAGAACCCGTATGGTCAAATTGTTGATTCCCAAAGGAGCCTATCTGAGAGTGGAGATGGGAAAAGAAATTATATGCCCTAGGTCGGGATTATGTTGTGTTTTGAAGTTGACTTTGAGGGTTGCATGTACCATCTAGTTAAGGTGAAGAATAAGAAGTATAAGTGTTGACCAACTTCAAAGGGTTAGTTGTTGTATTTTAAGATTGATCTTAAGTATGGTCACTTAAGTAGGGTGCTTAGATAATACCTAGGCATAGTTGGTTGGTAGACCCCACCAAAAGTGGTGATAAGGGTTGACATGGTCTAGAGTTGTCTTAATCCAACTTTAGTGAAAAAGAGAAAGGTTTCTCGGTCAAAACTCCTCTAAGTTCCTCTAAGGTTTAACCAAGAAAGGATGTCTACCCGTAAGTCTCAAAGAGTGAGTGGTAGTGGATCTTAAGGGTTCCGGTATGTGTTTTATGTTTTATTGAATTGCGGAAATTCCATGGGCCAAAGATAGAGGAAGATCCTCTAGAGTTTATAAAGGAGTTATCTAAGGTGATGAACCTTGTAGGAGTAATCTTAGTAATACTTGTCTTTCGTGACTTGATAAAGAGAATATCGCGATTTTTTTTTTGTCGTCCTTAATATTCATGGGTTTAGTTATGGCCATATGTGAGTGATTAGTATAACTCAACTTAGTCCTTATGAGTTTTATGATGTGTTGGATTTTGACGAATAGTGATTCTTAAGTGGTACCTAGAGATGTTGAGTGATTAAGCTCCTTTAAAAGAGGGTAGGAGTGAGATCCTCATTGGTTTGAGAATCATGTTGTGTAATGAGATAGTTTAGGCTTACCCCAATGCGGGATAATATGCTTAGATGGTAAGGTTATTGAGTGTCCTTGATGTTTATGAGATAGGTTTGCTTGAATTCTCACCTTATGTGGTTTAGTGAATTGGAGCAATCTAGACCCGGATTGGTAGATTCATATGAGATCTTGAGTGATATCCTAGTGACGGCCTTAGAAAAGGATGCTACTAGGGTTGACTTGGAAGAATTTTTGGGATGAAGGTACCGGTATGTGGTAATTTCATATGAGAGTAAGTGTTATGTTGATTTCCGGTACTACCTTATCTTGTATGATGCCTTATGAGGCTATGAGGCTTAGAGTTCTCCGGATGAGTTAATAGAACCTTTTTCGGATTTTACCCCGGTTAATGGTTTAAAGTTAGAAAAAAAAGGGGTTTGTGAAGAATATCTCTTACCTTGTTCCCCTAGGAATACTCTTGTTGACTTAGTGAAACTTGGCATGTTAAGCCTTGATGTGACTCTTAGTATGGATGGGTTGCATACTTGGTGTGTTTTTATTGATGATAGGGCTCGGATGGTTAGAAGAATATGGGGCCCTTGAGTGTGTACTAGTTATCACCTTGTTGAGTAGGATGACATTTGGGTACAATTTCTTCCTATTATGGATTTTGTGTTTGATTGTGTCATATAAAGGTGGTATGGCTAGATGTTGAGGACCATAGACTTTTGCAAAAATGGCAAAATGTGAGTTTGGTTATGTCTTTAGGAGTGCTTGGAAAAAGTTTTCTTGAGGGTTGTAGTGAGGGCTTCCTCCTAAGGAGGGGATGGTGTGCTTAAAAAGCATGATTTGTTGAAATCCCGACATCCTCATCTCTTTCTTCCATTCCTATTCTAGCTTGAGACCAAGAGTTCCTAGATGGGCCTATGTTATGTTTTAGAAGTCATGTGTGATTTTTATATTCTGATGATTTCCTTATGAAAGGTATGTTTTTGAGAATTCATGTTTTGAGATAAAAATGAGTTTTCATGTTTCATGCCCCTCATGTTGATAGGCAATTAGAGTAAGTAACCTATGTGATTCATGAGGTGAATGGTTTAAATGTGCTTTTAAGAAGTAATTGCATAATTGGCCGAAGATCATATGATAAGCATGATTTGAGTTGGAGGAGGAAATTCCTCCAATGAAACGGAATATGTCTAAGTTGCATGCATATTGAGTTCGTAGAAGTAGTCCTATTCTCTCATGTTGTATGATGTGTGTTTTAAATGGAGATTTTTTTCTCCTAAGTTGTGCATTGTGTGTAATATGGCATACTTGACTTGATGATGTGAATTAAATGAACATGCTTGAATGTGTTCTTATGAAATGGAATGTTAGCTCCTTATGTGGTGGAAAATTTCCTAAAGAGTAGAGGAGGTAGTTCCTCCCATGTTTATGTGAATTAATGAGGTTTGCGCATTTCCATAAAAACTTGTGTTTTTGAAGAAAGATGAGTTGTATGAGTTGTTTCCCTCATGTTGTAGTGCATTGGTTATAAGTGATCAATTGTACTTCATGAAAATAAGGTATGAGCATGTCTTAGTAAGGAGTTGAGAAGTTCCTCCTTGAAAGAGTGCTATTGAACATAGAAACTTGCATATGTGCTTAATGATGTTGGTGTGTTATGACTAGGAGAAGGTAGTTTCTCCTTGAACATCACTAAACATGATAATGTCATTGCATACATTCATGTTTAAGTTGACAATTGGTTCATTGTGGTTTTACAATTATGTTGAGGTTTTGAAATAAGGTGTAAGTGCATTGTTGCATCCTTATGTGGGCTGAAATTGTCATGCTTGTGTCTCTCATGTATGTTTCTTTAACATTCGGGGACGAATGTTCCCAAGGGGGAGATATTGAAACGACCCCAAAAATGCCCGAAAATGTGCTTCGGAAACACCTATAATTGTAATTTTCATATATCTCAAAATCCGTGCATGATTTCGGAAATCCGACTTCATATTCTTGTTTAGGGGGTCAAATTGAGTGGGGAATGGGTCTAACCCAAATTTTAGAGCAACCGTATCAAAATCCGAAATTTCCAAGTGAAGCCTTTTCGAGGGTCTACTTTGGAGGGTCATATCTCCTAGCACACAAATTATTTGGGTGGCCAATAATATATCCATGGAAATCCCTTTGAGTTATCTACCTAACGCACTTCGTTTCACCTCATTCGGAGTTCGGACGAAGAAGTTATGCCCATTTTCGTAAAGTCTGTCCGGCAGGGAATGCAATTTCCAGTAGCCTTTTTTACTGTTCACCCGCCCCCTTTTTTTTTCTAAGTGTTGGACGAATTTTTCTTCCAAAGGGCATATGTTATTTCCTATATAGCATTAGTTCAAATTTCATCTCTAAAACATTTCCAAAACACCTCTCCCATACTTAGACACATTTTCTCTCAAGTTCTCTCAAGAACCCTAATCCAAAACCTTCCTCAAGATTGAAGAGACTCTTGTTCCAAGTTGCAAGCTTCCATTGAAGACACTCTCAAGACCTTCATAAGAACTCAAGGTATGTGGTGTTGAACTCATGGGTCCTTCCACCCATAGTGCCTAGACTCTATTCTACTCACTAATTCATGGTTTAAGTTAAGATTCATATATTAGTCTTGTTCTTTGTAATAATTTCCTACACATTGAATTTTAAACATGAAAAGTGATTGTTTTGAGCATGTTGTGACCCTAGAACTTGAACCTAAATTTGGAATGGATGTGGAGATTTTCATGTGGTATTGTGGGTGTTAAAAAGGTGTTGTTGTAGGTTGTTCATTGGTTTGGCTGCATAATTACTACCCTATTTCCCATGCTCTTTGATTCCATTACATGCCTTCAAGGTGTTTGACAAAATGTCCAACTATGGAGAATTGATAAATTGATGCTTTAAAGCTTGAGTTATGAGATGTATGGAACTCCAAAGATGTGTTGATGACAAACTAAGCTTGTGTATATGTTCATTCCATACGTGAGATTGCATTAGAGCCTAATGGGAATTTCCTATATAAAGTGTTGCATGACCATGCCCGGTCCGGGGGAAAAGAACCGGACAACCATGTGAGAGGTTTATATCTCACCACCTAGGATGCTTGGGGTGTGACCAACATCAACCATGTGGGAGGTTTATATCTCACCACCTAGGATGCTTGGGGTGTGACCAACATCAACCATGTGAGAGGTTTATATCTCACCACCTAGGATGCTTAGGGTGTGACCAACATCAACCATGTGGGAGGTTTATATCTCACCACCTAGGATGCTTGGGGTGTGACCAACATCAACCATGTGAGAGGTTTATATCTCACCACCTAGGATGCTTGGGGTGTGACCAACATCAACCATGTGAGAGGTTTATATCTCACCACCTAGGATGCTTGGGGTGTGACCAACATCAACCATGTGAGAGGTTTATATCTCACCACCTAGGATGCTTGGGGTGTGACCAACATCAACCATGTGAGGGGTTTATACCTTGCCACCAGGGTGTCCGGGTGTGAACGGCATCCCCCATCCTAAGTTGGGGTTATAAATTGTTTGGATCATGTATACACATATGATATCTACTATTAGTATAGAGTTACTTAAACATGTTTTGACTTCACTTTGATCATGTATCCTCATATTGTTATTCATAATGCCTATGAAACTATTTCTTGTATTTCGATTGTGTCCTTGTCTATTGTTGTGTTGCACCCCGCATACTTAGTACATTCCAAGTACTAACGCATATTTTGCCTACATGATGTCACCATGTAGGGACCGGAGTTACTCTTGATCCTTCTCTTCATTCACGTGGCTAGTACGGTGCTTATCCGAGTTGTTGGTGAGTCCTCAATGATTCGAGGGCTATGTTATGTTTTCTACTCCTATGTTTTGAGACTTTAGCTTGCAATTGTATTTTGACTATGAGGGGAGCCGGTAGAATGTCATGGCCCCGTCCTATCTATGTATGTAGAGGTGTGCGTTGGACGAGTATTTTGTAAATGAGCTTGACTCTTGTTCTATGATGTCATTTTGAAATGGTTTGCCCTTAGTCCCTATTTCCTGTTAATTAATGTTGAATGTACTTCCGCGACCGATGAAGTGTGATGACAAGTTTGAGAGGCTTGTTTGGGGTTCCTTCGGGTTCCTCATTCGCCATGTCACGTCTAGGCCCTAGGCTTGGGTCGTGACAGCTTCAATAGATTGTAGGACCCGGGTGGTCAAATTTCAATTTCCGAAAGATCCAATTTTAGAGTGGAAAGGGGGAAATTCTATCCCTAGAGGTCGTTTTGTTTCATGTATAAAAGCTAGAAAAATGATCTCAAAGAGGTGCATTTATCATATTGTTAGGATTATGGATGTTGAGTCCAATGTCCCTTCTTTAGCGTCGGTCCCCATGGTGAGTGAGTTTCCAGAAGTCTTTCCCGATGACTTGCTTGGCATTCCTCCCGAATGGGAAATTGACTTTGGCATTGATCTTTTGCTGGATACACAACCCATATCCATTCCCCTTTAGCGGATGGCTCCGGCCGAATTGAAAGAATTGACGGAGCAACTCAAGGACTTGTTAGACAAGGGTTTTTATTCAACCAAGAATATCTCCATGGGGTGCTCCGGTATTGTTCGTAAAGAAGAAAGATGGGTCTCTTAGGATGTGTATTTATTACCGCCAATTGAACAAGGTCACTATAGAGAATAAGTATCCACTTCCTAGTATTGACTATTTGTTTGATCAATTCCAAGGGGCTAACTTTTTCTCCAAAATAGATCTTCGTTCGAGTTACCATCAACTAAGGGTAAGAGGATGTGACATTCCTAAGATGACCTTTAGGACCCGGTACGGCCACTACCAATTTGTGGTTATGTCGTTTGGGTTAACAAATGCCCGGGCGACATTTCATGGACCTAGTGAATAGGGTATTTAGGCAATATCTTGATTCATTTGTGATCATTTTTATTGACGATATTTTCATCTATTTTAGAAGTGAGGGTGAACATAAAGATCATTTGAGGATAATATTGCAAGTCCTTAAGGACCACCAATTATACGCTAAATTTAGTAAGTGTGAGTTTTGGCTAAGGTCGATTGCCTTCCTTGATCATATTGTGTCGGGCATGGGTATTGAGGTAGATCCTAAGAAGACGGATGCGGTCAAGGGTTGTCCTAGACCTCTAACTCCTACCGATATTAGAAGCTTTTTGGATTTGTCTAGTTACTATCGGAGGTTTGTTGAGGGTTTCTCCTCTATTGCTCTCCGTTGATGGCATTGACTCAAAAGAAAGCTAAGTTTGTGTGGTCAGAGGCATTTGAGAAAAGTTTCCAAGAATTGAAGGATAGACTTATATTCGCTCCGGTGTTGACCTTACCAGAGGGTACCAATGGATTTGTGGTATATTGTGATGCTTCTCCAGTGGGTTTGGGATGTGTCCTTATGCAACGTGGTAAAGTGATTGCCTATGCTTCGAGGCAACTAAAGGTACGTGAAAAGAATTATCCGACTCATTGTCACGACCCAAGGCTAGCCCTTAGATGTGACACGGCTTACTCGACTCCGAAGGGGTCTTATACAAGTCTCATAGCTCATTCATTGCATAGGTAATAGAAATAGTATGAAATTTAAAACTTTTTATTTAAAACCATACAATCTAACATTCAAAAACATTTAAACGCAAGCGGAAGTCTATATCTCACATGGCCATTTTAGACACAATCTTGAACAAAAATAGGGACATGACCCTTTACAATTAAAAAGGCTAGAATTGTCTATTACATGAAAAAGGTAAGAAACTTCAAAAAGACTCTTGTCCTCGATCTATAAGGACGTACCACTTTAGCCTCAGAGGAAATCTCAATCCAAGCACTTCAATCTAGATAGAAGCAATCACTTGCCAGAACCTACACTTGTAGTAAAAACATAGAAGAATGGGTTTGCACACAAAAATGTACTAAGTATGATGACCATGCAAAAACATGCTTTAAAAGGGACATTTTGGTTGGAAACCATGCATTATGCCACTTTTTAGAAATATCATGAACAATAGCATAAGAGACATCAAATACAAGTACAATCATCATACAAGTCACAACATCATATTTGAACAATATAAACATGTAAGCCATTACCTTCACCTTAAGTAACCCTTATGTTATACCTTGTGCAATGTATTGATAGCGTCGCATACCACCATCCACACTAAGGCACCACATTAAGGTCACCACAAGTGAACTTACCATTCCTTCCTTTTCACCTTTGCATAATATCCACACATAAGAGACATAACATTTCATAAGACATGACAAGGGAAAACAACTTATAATATAACCCAAGTATAGCATGCATCATCACATTAAGCATTTAAGAGTCAACATTCTTCAATAACTTCATTTAGAGGACTTTCATTCATTAGTCATTAAGACTTAGAGAACTCACTATAGCCCTCTTGAAGCCTATTCATGCCATGTATGGATAGTATCCCATACTACTACCCACACTTCATAGAACTTCTCAAGAATCTATAATGCATATCTCACATGATGGGAATAGGCGGTTAATCGACATAGACCATGAGAGCTAAGTCATGGAATCTGGTGTCATATGATCCACACACCGAGAAAGGTGTTCTACTTTCCTAAGGTAGAACTAGGTAATATCTTATATTTGGTAAGAAGACCGCTGGCTAATATATATCCTATGTGGGCACATAGTTATGGTATAGGAAAATGTTCATTGGAACCTTAGCCTAACATTGGGAGAGTTTCC